>NC_072475.1:25485000-26085000 GCF_027574615.1 Eptesicus fuscus | reverse complement strand
GGTGAGCCACTTAGGAGTTGTAAGGAATGTAGTGCTCTAGTTGAAATTCCATTTTGTTTTTGTGTCAAGACTGATAACCTTTGGTATTACAACTATGAAATGAATGTAATCTTTCCAATGAACAAAAAAAGATAATAAACTACCGTATTTTCCAGCATATAAGACGACTTTTTAACCCAGGAAAATCTTCTATACACCCAGTCGTCTTATATGCCGGAAAATACGGTAAATAGATACTGGACTTTTCTCCTCATTAGCACAGTGTACTTACAGATCCTAAATCTCATAACACACAGCATAAAAGTCAGTGTCATGGACATCCAATTGATTAAATGAATTACAGTGTTGTTGTTTATTGTTTGTTTGTGGTGTGTGTGTGTGTGTGTGTGTGTGTGTGTGTGTGTGTGTTAACCAAACCCTATCCCAGGCAATCCATCTAGCCAGCTGGGATTAGTAGGTTCTTCTTTAGATCCCACTAAAGTTACTAAAGTATAAAGCATACAACAACAAAATTCAGAAAAAAATACCTCCCTTTCCTACTTCTGAAATTAATATTATTCTAAGTATCTAAATAAATAGTATTCTAAGTATTCTAAGTATCTAAATTAATAGTATTCTAAGTATCTAATAGTACCTAAGTATCTCTCAGATAATGCTCTGTGTCTTCTATACCACATTCTACCTCTAAGGGTAATCTGAAATAATCTCTGGCACCCACTGCTTCCCAGAAGTCCATACATTGATTTGGATAACATATCATCTGGATTACTGCAGTGCCTCCTATTTTTCTCCCTGAATCTATGTTTATCCATTTCAATATATTCTCCACATTATCATCACCAGATTGCCAAAAATACATACTTAATACTGTCATTATCACCAATCACCATCATTATAATGACACAAGTAGACTATGTGCTCTGATCAGTTTTCTGTTTTTAATATTTTTTTAATTTTTTTTATCATAGTAAACATTGTAAGACCCATGTTAAAGACAAAAGTGAGAAATATATGCATATGTGAATTATATGAATATATTGTTATAGATAAGCTGCCAGGCGCATGGGAGAATAATCAGGCGGGCACTCAGAGGATTCAGAAGAGGAGCCTTTAATTAATGCAGAATTGCAGTTTGCACTAGTGCAGTGACTGAAGGGAATCAACCTCCAAAGCCTGAGTGATGAATATGGGGAAGTCTTCCTTTTATCTCTTTTAGTTTCTTTGTCCCCCAAATATGGATCAGGCTTCCAGACTTCTCATGGGCTTTGCAGCCCCCTGTGGGTTGGGATGGGGGAAGTGAAGTTACACCCAAAGGCCTGGCTTGGCTGGCACCAGCGCTGACAACCCCCTCTGGGGGTTGTGTATGGTTCATGGTTTATGGCCTCTGTAAAATGGGAGCATTCTGGGAAACAGGTTCTGCAAGGCAGGACAAGCATTACAGATAAGAATGGAGCTAATTATCTACTAGCAAGAGTGTGCATCAGAATACTGGTTACTGGCACAGATTCAGATTGCTAGTCCCCCCAAATGTCTTATATTCCCCTTCAATATAAATTATATATAGCTATAAATTGTATATAACATATATTTTACAAAAATGGATATTTCTGTGTCAATATTAAAAAATAACTAATAACTAAAATGTTCCCAACAAAGAGATTCAGCAATATGAGGTGAAGTGTGGCACAGCTGAGAGTATCAAGAAGTCATTATTTCCATGGTTTTGAGACTTTAAGATTATTGTACATGCCTATAGGGCAATTTCCCAAGAATTTAACATTTTTATCCTTTTGAATTTAATTTTTGAAGCTATCACTTGGTGCCAAAGTAACTAGGTCAAACAATAAAATCATGTTTAATGATAATAGACTTTCTCCCTCTTGCTCTTGCAGTCTCTCTCTCTTCCTTCCCTTCTTTCTTCCTGCACTCCCACCCCATATTTTAAAACATAAATAGGTTTTGACCATAATTAAGATGATAGCAATTAAAGCAAATGCTCTTTAGGTAATAAAGTTCTTTATATTTTTTAATCTAGTATAGCAGGATGAACTTTAAAGTCATTCAAAATATATTCAAGTCCAGATTCTGACAATTAGTAGCTGTGTAATTGTCAAGTTACTTATTATTTTTGGTGTTCATTTTGCTCATTTGCTAAAATGAGATATTACACATAGAGACATTGCAAAGACTGAATGTAAGCATAGTTCTTAATGCTTGGTCATCTTAAGCAGAATAAAAGGATTTAGCCTCATTGAGGTCAGATACAAAGACCACGTGCTCTATGGGTTGGGTGTATAGTCATTCAAGAATTATCACTTGAAATCAATTCTTCACTTAAAAAAAGCTAAAACTTGAATAGACCCCACCCTTTTTTTTTTAAGAATCTCTTTGATATAGCAAATAAAACCAGGGCAAGATGAGATTTTTTAGTTAACCAAAACAATATATACATCCACAAAATATCCAGTGAAATAATATGTAATTAAAATTCTGCTTTAGAATTATCTCATTGTTTTCTCATCTTTTGTGACTTTATGAATAGATACCAAAAGTTCTCCTGATATTTGAAGCCACAAAAGTAGCATTACTCATTCTCTAACATTGGTCCAGTCTTTTTATTTACTTAGGTTTGGAAAGTTACTAATGTCTTCCATTATTAAATTGTTTCATTTTATAATTATCAATGAGATGTCAGTAACTGATGGTATATTCCCAGATTATGAGGCTTAAAAATTGCAATTACCACATCTGAATTATTGTTTTATTATAGTGGAATTATAACATATCTTAGATTTATCCCATATAGAAAACAAGACTTCTCTGTACCTCAAAAAATAATAAAAAATATTAAAAGGCAATTTATGTAATGGGAGAAAATATTTGAAAATCACATATCTCATGAGGGTTAATATCCAAAATATTTAAGGGATTCAGACAATTAAATAGTAAAATAATGATAATAATAAATGTATAAATAAATTATCCAATAAAAATGGGCAAAAGACTTGAAAGACATTTATTGATAAAAAATATTCAAATAGCCAGAGGAATATGAAAAGGTGCTCAACATCACTAATTATCAGGAAATTGCAAATCAAAACCACAATTAGATATCTCACACCTGTTAGAATGGCCATTATCAAAAACACAATGATAATGTGTCAGTAAGGATGTAGAGAAAGGAAACCCTTGCACACTGTGGTGGGAATGTAAATTAGTGCAGTCACTATGGAAAATAGTATACAGGTTCCTCAAAAGTTAGAAATAGGACTAGCACATGACCTAGCACTTGACTTCTAAGTGTATATTCAAAGAAAATGAAATCACTATGTTAAAGATATATCTGTACAACCATGTTCATCATAGAATTATATGAGGTGGTGATGTTAACTAAACTCAGAGTTGTAATCATTTCACAATACATACATATATCAAATGATGATGTTGTAAACCTTAAACTTATACAATGCTATATGTCAATTATATGTCAGTAAAAATGAAAAAAATAAAATATTTAGAAAATAAAACATGACTCCATCAAAAATTAGATCAATTCTATCAGAATATTTTCCTTGAGCTGCAATCACTGAGTGGATTTAAATGTTTGTGTTTCTCTTAATGTTTGATTAAGATGCTTTGCTAGATCAAAGACCAACATAGAGGGTTTAGAGAGACAGATATTATTTTTAATATGTTTCTGGATATCATTGATTTTTTTTTAAAGAAACCAAATATAAATGATGCAAACAGGAAGAACAACTTATTTGGTGCCTCAGGCCATTACCTCATTGATGATAATGTCAACACAGTCAAGACAACAATAATGCTTTTTCAGTTCCAGAATGATGTTTTCTCACATAATGCCTTTTAAATTGTCAAGATCCGTGATGCATTTTAGAAATATTAACATTAATGGAAAAGAGAGGGTTCAGATCAGAATAATGCAGAGGCGAAGCATTTGATTTGTTTCTAATGAGATTTTATTCATCACCTGTCAAGGCAAGTCATTTCAAATTGGAATTTTTGGTAAATTGGTAAAATATTTTTATCCTAAACATCATTTTCTATCTTAGCATTTCTTTAATTGGTAATTATTAGGGAATAATGTGCTCAGCAGTGGGAGATTTCATTACTCACTGACAAGCAACACTGATTGACAAGTATCAGTAATTATTCATGAAAAGTATTTCTATAATAACTAAAAATATTTTGTATGAAAAGTATTAATAAATCATATTATTTCAAAGTAGTGAAGTCTTTTCCCAATAACTGACATAGATTTAGAGAAAGTAGAAATTATTTATCAGACTCTCAGAAGCAGAAATGACCATTCACCTGTCTAATCTAGTCTTCCCTTCCTTCTTTCCAACAGAAGTCCTACACTACTGAGGTCACCCTGAATCCAGGTAATGACTTTGTTTGATAATGTCCCTCATAGTTGGCACAGGCCATGTGACTAAGAGATTAAGTCCAAGCCAATGTTATGGGAAAGACTTTTGTGAAAGTTATGAAAATGGAGACTAATACTACCATTTTTCTCTCCCCATGTTTGTAATGTTTTATTTCTAATAAGAACACCAACACACTGAAATGATTCCATGAATAAATGTAAAATAGTATTATACAGAGGATCAAATAGAAAATAATGCCTGTCTTAATATCCTTGACATCATAATATCAAAACATCTCTGGACAGCCATTATCTAGACCTTACTTTAACTTAAGAGAAAATACATTTTTCTGTGGTTATGACACAGAAATTTAAGGTTTACAGATTAAAAAAAAAAATCTAAACTTAGTGTATATATGTATATTTTAGATGATGTTCAAACAGATATAAATAAGTCCTTTTATGTAAACAAATGAACTGATTTTGCTCAAAATAGAGATATTTAATATATATGTTATTAATAGTTTATTCAGAAAAATTTCACTAAAGAAAAAGGAAAAATGCTTAATAAAATATTTATTCTTAAAGTGTTTTTCTGAACATATTAAGATGAAAAGATATTAGGGGAATATGTAGCCAATAATGAAAAGAAAACAAACACAGAAAGTTAAATGAAGCATTTACTATATATATATTAGGGCATTTGCCATTCCTAGAAAGTTTAAATTCATTTTGATATGTTCATCAATGCAAGGTGATTAGAATTAAAAAGTATAGGTCTCTTGAAGGTATAGAAATATAATAAAATACTTTCCCTCAAATGTGATATAAGAATATAAAATGCTATAAATTCAGAGATAAAAGAGAAAATACAAAACAATTGTTTTGAGAAGTTTTCACATAATTTCACATCAGCAGGATGGTCCATGTTACTTGAAAATTTGAACTTAGATTGTCTAAGAGGGACAAAAGCAAATATACTCTGAATGAAATTATATATAAATAGGTTTCATATTATTTCTAAAAAACAGTATTTCTAGTATATTAACTAGTATGTTATCATAGATTATTTGGCATACAAGAATGTAAGTTAAAATAAAAAAGAATAGTATTTCTAGTATATTAACTAGTATGTTATCATAGATTATTTGGCATACAAGAATGTAAGTTAAAATAAAAAAGAATCATCATAAAAAAAGTGAAAGATCTATAAAATTTCTGATATTATTCAACACAGATTATAAAACAATTAGACTTACTATGCTTTAAAAAAGTTTAAAATATATATTTTGAAGAAATAGAAATTATCTATAGTGATACAAAATGTTTGTACTATCTCTAGAAAAAATGCATAATAAAAATTATAGACAGCATATGTTTAGCAGATTAGATACAGTTAAAGAGAGTTTTAGTGAAACAGAAGATAAAATATTACCTGGAACATAGTATAGAGAAACAAGATGGAAGAAGAAAGAAAAAGAGATATAAAAGATAGAATGAAAATATTTAATATCAGATCAATTAATATCCAATATATTAATCAGTGAGCAGCAATATTTGGAAATATATAGGCTGATCCTATATAATAAAAGGGTAATATGCAAATTGAAACTAACAGCGGAACTACCAGGAATGACCAATCGCTATGATGTGCACTGACCACCAGGGGGCAGACACTTAATGAAGGAGCTGTCCCCTGGTAGTCAGTGCATTTCCACAGGGGGTGCACTGCTCTGGCCAGTGGCAGTGGCGGGAGCCTCTCCCACCTCTGTGGCAGTGCTAAGCATGTCCAACTAATGGCTTAGGTCCACTCCCCAAGGAACAGACCAAAGCCATTAGTTGGACATACCCTGAGGGCTCCTGGGCTGCCAGAAGGATGTCTAACTGCCAGCTTAGGCCTGTTCCCCCAGTGAATGGGCCTAAGCTGTCAGTCAGACATCCCCCAAGGGGTCCCGGACTGCAAGAGGGTGCAGGCTGGACTGAGGGAACTCCCTGAGTGCACAAATTTTCATGCACCGGGCTTCTAGTTGTTAAATGATGAAGAACATCAAAATTCTAATTAATATAAAACAGGATAACTGCAAAACATCAAAGTGAAACTGTAGAAAAGAAAGGAATGAAAGGAAATGCAAAGACTGTCAATTATTTTTACAACTAAATTATTAGCAGTAATAATGCCATTAGAGTATAAAATACTATTTCTTTTTATTAGTATTTTTATTCTGTTTTAAATTAAATATATTGGGGTGACATTTATTACTAAGATTAAATTCAAAATGAAAATTTAGAATGCTATATTCAGAAAAATACTTTAAAGACAAGGACATATCTAGACCAAGTAGAAAAATGGAATGAGAATGAGAATGGTCATGAGAAAGAAGTAAGAAGAGAAAAATGACTAGGAGGAGGGAAAGGAAGGGAAGGAGATGAAGGAGGGGAAGAAGGAAAAGGAGGAAGAAGAGAGCAGGAGGCATAAGAAAACAAACTTAAAAGAACTCATCATGAATATACACTTACCAATGTATTTAAAGTACTTCCGACAGAATTTAAATGATCTCAAATGCAAGGTCTGAGAAGCAAGGACTTTAAAATAAGTATAATATAAAAAACTATAGATTAATACACATCCTATAAAACAATAATAATAGTGTGCATATTTTAGGAAGGGAAACATTAAACTATACTGAGATCCTTATATTCATATGAAGAGCTAAAGCTTTATTAATTTTGGACTTAAGGAATATAATGAATACTGTAGCAATCTTACTGGTAACCATAAAAGAATTAAAAGAGAATGTAACTTCTAAAATATGATAGGAAAACAGAGAATCAGATAAGAAAATAAATGCATAAAAAGCAAAAAACAAATCATATAGAATGGAAAAAGTTATAGAAGACACAGTTAGATGATTAAATTTAAGTCCTCATATAAGTATAATTTTATTAAATTATCTGTTGACAAGAATATAATTGTTTAACTGAAGAATGCAAGTATGGCCCATGAGGGACACATTATAAGAACAGATAAAAATATATTGCTTGCAAATTCAAACAAAACTAAAAAGTGTTCAGAAAACTATATTAATATCAAAGAAAACAGATTACCAGAAATTGATGCTTGTTTCATCATGAAGAGAGATTAGATAGAGATACCTGAGATATGTCAGTATAGAAAATATTTTAAGAATATAATTAACAAATTTTACCTATTGGTCATGTAAAGAACACTAATTTCAGTGGAAGAGTAAACATTCTTCATAAGCAAACAATATTTAACTTAAGAATATCTAACTTAAGTTTCAAAACTTCTTTTTTAATTTAAATTTATTGTGGCAACATTGGTTAATAAGATTAGAGAGACTTCAAGTGTACAGTCCTATAATACATCATCTGTATATTGTATTGTCTCCATTACCCAAAGTCGTTTCCTTCCGTCACCATATATTAGACTCCCTTTATCCTCTTCTAACTCTGAAAGAACTAAACTAACATAAAGCAGTCCTCTAACCCAAATGGAATTAGCTAAATATAAACACTAAAATAATAATAGAAATTTATTTTTAGAAATTCATAAATTATTTTAAAACACAGATCAACAAATCCTAAATAATACAAAGGTAATATGCAAATTGACCCTCACGCCCTCACAAGATGGCTGTCTACAACCAGGCCAGCAGGGAGGTTAGTGAGGGACAACCAAATGACTGAACAGCAGGCTGCATGGGGCAACCAGGCCGGCAGAGGGGGACAGTTGGGGGATGACCAGGTTGGCAGGGAGGGCAGTAAGGTTGACCAGGCAGGCAGGTGAGTGATTAGGACCCAGCAGTCCAGGATTGTGAGAGGGATGTCCGAATGCCGGTTTAGGCCCGGTCCCCAGGATTGGGCCTAAACCGGCAGTCGGACATCTCCCAAGGGGTCCTGGATTGGAGAGGGTGCAGGCTGAGCTGAGGGGACCTCCCCCTGCCCCCGTGCATGAATTTCATGCACCAGGCCTCTAGTGGTAAAATAAACTATGATATTTTAACTAACAATAGCAATGTGTGGTCAATATATGGTGTTATAATAAGTATATTATAATATGTTGAATCTAACTGAAGTAGATGTAAAATAATGTAATGTATCTAAAGATGGTGTAGAAACATCAGCAATAAAATGAGAATAGGCAAATCAAATAATAATAATAAAAATACATAAAATTAACATATTTATATGTACAGTATCACAAAAGCTAGAATTATATTTTTAAAGCTAATAAAGTTAAAATACTAATCAAAAGACAAAGGGGAGAAAAACAAAAATAACTGACTTAAGAAATTAAAAAGATAATAAAAATATATTACAATAAAAAATATTGAGATTAAAATAAATCTCAAAAAATATTTATGAATAGTTTCCTATTGCTAAAAAATAATATTTACCAGAATGGGCTCAAGCAAAAGTAAAATAGTTAGTAGTCTTTTAATTAATGGTGTATCTACTGTGTTAGAAACCATTCATGGAAGAAATAATCCCACACTTAAAACTAGGAGAGGAAAGTACATAATGAGACAATACAAATAAGTTTAATTATTCAGCAAAATTAAGAAATGTAAGGGACTCAAACTTGAGGTTATGGGCCAAAGATTGTCAGAATGGATTACAAAACTTCAGTCTATTGTTTATAATAGACAATCCTAAAATATAAGATTCCAGAGAGGTTGAAATTCAGGCATTTAATAAAGATACACCTTGCAAATGCAAAGCAATATAATGCTTACATTTAGGCATCAGAAGCAAGAACATTGTTATTTGCTTTTCATTCCCTTGTTCATTCACATATAAGAACCATAAAAGTTTTAAAATGGAATTGTTATCATTGACTTTATAACAGCTGTTAAAATAAATAGATTTTGGACACATGAACAGCTAAAGGAATATTATAGGTGAAAATGTTCCATATTGTAAAATATAGTTCTGATGTAACAATAAGCAAGAACTCTCTTAAAGTTGCAATTACTTGTAATTCTCTTTACTCAGGCTCTGAAAGAACTTTCCATCAAAGTTTAAATCAACTCATATAGTTTCAGTAACTGTGTGACCTTTCTTTATTTTTTTCTTTTAAGAGTTGCACATGAAACCTTTGGGCTTTTCCAACTTTTTTTGTCTTTAGATGTTTCCCTTTAAACTTTATCACTAATCCCAAATAGCATTTGTACTTTCTCATAAGCCATTTCTTACTCTGTAGGGAACTGATATAGCAAGTCTGACCTTGGTTTCAAAGAAAATTGAAAGAAGAAAAAGGGTGGAAACTAAGTAAAGCAATAGGAAGACTAGTCCTATTCAAGGTCAGAGAAAATCAGAACACCAACAATTCTAGAGAGGAGTTTGGCTTAATTTGCTTTATATCTGTTTTAACTGCCAGTTTTTATACACTCAATACATAATCAAACGTATTAGCTGTATGGAGAGAAGTATTGTCACCCATAGTCTTGAATTGTCATGCACTTGTATGTATAAATATGTCTGTATTTACTCCTTGGAAAATTTAAAATGTCTGTTCTAAATATTGAATATATGAAAATATATACACATAATAGATAATGTTTGATGCAAGTTGGGAAATTTACAACTATTTGTTGATTATGTGCAATATAAATAAGTGAAAATATTTCTTCAATAATGGAGAAAATTCATATTTATTTTTTAAAATAACATTTCTATGATGCAATAAAAATATATGGTATAATTATACTAAATACACTTTTAGATAAGCATGCCTTTGTTTCTTATGAAATATGTTACACAAGTTTCTTAAAATTATCTTAGAAGCAATTTGTATCTTTTAACTTTCTATATTGGAAAATAATTATTGGTGTTCATGCTGGGAGATTCAAATATGAAATTGTAATTATAAGTATGAAAATATCACATGCAATTTTATAATTAATTTCCCTCAGTTAATAAAATGAGTCAAAAGGTTATCTTACAATGCTTGCTGCCTGAAAGTGGTGATAAAATTTGAATGTAGAGATATGGTCATATTTTGGTATCTTAAATTAACACATGTAACAAATTATTTATTTCTAAAAGCTATTACAAATCTGATAGATTCAATATTTTTGGCATCATAGTTATTTCATGTGGAACTCTAATAATATTCTAAAATATTGTTATGCTTAAATGGAAGTGTCACAGGACATTGACAAAAGCATGCAATAACTTATTCTGCAATGATATTTCTTTCTAAAGCAAAAAGAAATCAAATTATAATAAAAGAATTATATTTTAAAAGCAACATTATGTTGTATAACTATATTAAGTTTCCAAAATTTCATCAAACTGTACTATATTTTGTAAGTAAAGTCACTAAATTTATTTCTACGTTGTGGAATATAGGCAATTAATCCCTAAAATATGTATAACATAACATTAACTCCCTTTCATAGCTAAAAAATATTCTAAGGGTGGCCACAATGATACCAAAGGCATAGATGACCCACTGAAATTTGTAACATGCTTTCAAATATATCATCTAATTTCATCTTCATATTCCTACCAGTCTCCTACATTGATACAATTACAAAATAGTTATTTCTTAAGCACTAGTATATGCTACATATTATTAATGTGAATAGACACTATGGGACCAAACATAAACAAGATTCAGGTTTTACTTTTAAAATCATTCAAATTGTGGGAAAATCAAAGAAATCAATATTTTACTCCTGAAAAAATATATAATAAAATATGGACTTAATGATAGAAGGTTGTATAAGGTGCTGTGTGAAGATTAACACAGGCATTTGTTCCTAACCAGGGATCATCTGAGAAAAATGTTCCTCTGTCATCTATTAAAACAAGCCAAAGGAACAGGAAAGGAAGGTTTTTCTAAAAGAGAGAATAGCACAAATAAAGGTTCAAATGTATAAGCCACAACCAGGCCCGGGACCTAAAAACTAAAGGACAAAACATTGAGACAATGTTGCTGAGACTTGTAAGCCTTTCATGCCTAAAGGCTTATGTGCTAAGAGATTGATCCTCATCCTGCAGAGAAGATAGCAAACTGCTGAAGATATATCAGAAGAGACATTATCAAATTTGCCTCTTGAGATAATGTAGCCTGTAGGTAATGTAGGAGATAGATTTGAGTTATTAAAAACTTGATGCAAAAAGGTGATATAGGATATTATTTTAACAGTTGTAGTAAGAGAAAATGAGAGTTTAACTGGCAAAGCTATCCTATATAACAAAGAGGGCATATGCTAATTGACCATCACACTCTCACAAAGATGGCGGTGTCCATGGCCAATAAGGAGGGGATATGCTAACTGATTGCCACGCCCTCAACAATGGCAGCGCCCACAGCCACAAGATGGTGGAGCCCAGTCTCCTCTGCCCCACCGGGGCGGCAGGAGGGCGGCATGGCCGGACCCAAACCCAGGCAGGTCTGGCTGCTCCACACACCTGCCTCCAGAGTCCCCCAGTCCCCTCAGTCCCCTAGCCGCCCAGGGCCACCCCAAGGTGCAGGCAAGCCTTGGATGGTGGCTGCCCAGCCGCCCAGGGCCACCCGAGGCTCAGGTAACCAGGGCCGGCCAAGGCTTGCGCTGCCGGCAGTGGCAGCAGCAGAGGTGTGATGGGGGCGTCGCCTTCCCCTGATCGCCGGGTCACCTCCGCCCCTGAGGGCTCCCAGACTGTGAGAGAGGGCAGGCCGGGCTGAGGGACTCCCCACTCCAATGCATGAATTTTCATGCACTGGGCCTCTAGTAAGGATATAGAAGAGAACATTCATAAGGGCTGGGTTCAAGGCATGGGGTTATAAATTATATTTGTATTTCTTGAGTTTGATATACGTGAAAGTCAAATCAGATATATTCAAGAGTCAAAGATATACAGTATGAGACAATTTCATTCAGTATTCTAAATCTTTAAAATCAGTTCTTGATCACAACCCAAACCTATTTTTCCTTTGTTTTTGTAGATATTTGTTAGAGTGCTTAGTTGTAAGTAATAAAAGATGACTTACTAGATAATAATTTCTTATAAAATTATTTGCCATAAGTATTATCATTATTAACATGTCCTAAACTTGCTTTGTCTTTTTGGTGCTCACATTACATTGCTGGCTCAATCAACCTGCAGCCAAGCCAAATCAGTAAACGATCACAAGCATTATTATTGCAGGGTTTTTTTTATCATTACCTCAATTATGTTTAACTTAATTTTTTTGATGTAATGTATTAAGATATTATAAAATTTCAATTTTACCTTCTTACACACTGCTCTCACTCAAGACAATTACAAAACATATCACTATTGTCATTGACCACAAAACTTTTACTTTATAATTTATTCAAATTTGAATGAGACAAAAAATAGAGTACCGTTTTATACCTCAATAATTTGAAAATTAGTATTTTTCCATAAAATAAAATGGTGTGAATAGGCTCATTATGTATACGATATTTAGATTTGTGAGAAATCTCCAAACTGTTTGAAAGTGGCTGTACCTTTTTGCATTCCCACCAGCATTGAATGAGCATTCCTGTTGTTGCCTGGGGCAGTGGGATTCTTTCACCACTTGGCAGGAAACACATTTCAAGGACACAGGTATAGGAGGATGAGGTGTAGTGGCAAGATTTATTGGAGTGAACACAAAAGACTGACCCCAGGGGAATGAATGGATAAGTAAACTGTGGTATATCCAGAGAGTGGAATATTATTGTGCTGAAATGACATGAGTTATCAAACCATGAAAATACCTGGGGGGAAAAACTTAAATAGATATTACGAAGTGAAAGAAGCCAATCTGAAAAGACCACATACTGCATGATTCTAATATGACATTCTGAAAATTCTATTAAGACAGTAGAAAGATATGTGTGGTTTTTTTTAGGGATTAGGGTGTGTGGAGAGGAAATGTTAGCTAGAACACAGAGGAATTTTAGAAAAATTAAATATATGATACCATAATGATGGCTTCATGTCATTTTATATTTGTTTAAACCTATAAAATGTCCAGCAACAAGAGTAAGTCCTAATGTAAACTATGGACTTTTGATTATAATGATGTGTCAATGTAGATTTATCACTTGTAGCAAATGTACCACTCTGGCAAAGGATGGTGGTGATGAGGGAGGCTATGCATGGGAGGGGGCAGCATGTATATGGAAAATCTCTGAACCTTCTGCTCAATATTGCTGTGGACCTAAACATGCTCTAAAAACAAAGTTTATAAAAACACATATATGTGTTACCAAGAATTCTAGTATTTATAAAATGTAAAAAGTAAAATTTGAAAGTTCTATCTGATAAGAGTGGTTACTATAAATATTTAAGAATGAATTACTTTATCATGCTTTTATGTCATATTATATTTTTATGTTTTGATGTAGCATAACTTATCTAAAATATATTTTGATATTATAGTGTGTTTTTTCCTTGTTATTGGGACTAATGATTCTATAGCCACATCTGTATGAGATGTCAGAAAAAATTTTTGAAAAAGATTTTTATAAACCTAAATATATAGGTTTTGATCTCTGCTACTCATCTCCTATTTTCACATAGAAACAATATGTCAATTAATGTTCAAGTGAATGCTGATATCCTGAATTTCACTAAGTAAACAATAAAAGTTAAAAAATAAAAATGGCAACATTCCAAACTGATGACAAAACATAGAGGGTAAAACTAAAACACTTATTTAATCATAATTAAGAAAAATTGAATAGAAAGTTATTTTCTGAATTGCTTTAGTCTCCCTGAGAGTCACTTTTACTGAATTTCTTTGGCTGGATGTCATTAGTCTACTTTACCAGACAGAGACCTATGAAGTGCATGTTGAACTTGAACAACTCAGTTTAAATTGTTTACTATATTACACTATAAGAGTTCTCAGAGAAACTTCCCTCTCATCTTAGGACCAGGCATATTACTCTTCCATGAAACATCTGGTGTGCTTTTATTTTAAGTGCACTATAAATAAACAAAGTGATAATTTTCTGGTGTTTGCATTGGCTCCTTAACATCTTAACTAAATTCGTTACCTTCTTCCAGTCAGTGTATTGTAATTATTAGAATACTAGAGGCCCCGTGCACAAGATTTGTGCATGGGTAGGGTCCCTAGGCCTGACATGGGCTCAGGGCTGATTGGGGCCTTCAGGCTGCCAGCCAGGGCCTTCCTTCTGGCTGCCGGCCAGGGCCTCCCTTCCCTGGCTGCCAGCTGCCAGCTGGGGCCTTCCTTTGTTCTGCACCTCCCCCTGGTGGTCAGTGCACATTATAGCGAGCAATTGAACTCCTGGTTGAACTCCTGCAGGGACACTTTGCATATTAGCCTTTTATATATGTAGATATTTAATGTTCCAATTTCCCACCTGGGTAAACCTTGCTTCTTTTTTTATTCTTTCACTTTTCTTACAATATTTGTTCATTGTAAAATATCATTTTTTCAAATAGTCTTAAATATTGTACTGTGAATTCAGGAAGGTATTACATGAACAACCTTACAACTACAGGTTTGAAAATCAGAGAAAAGAGAAATTTGGAAGATTTCAGCCTAATTTTAACAACCTTTTGTTCATAACCAGTTGCATTTTAAAAGACAATGAATGTTAAATTTCCTCAAGTAAAGGGGTGTAATTGAATAGCTGGCTTCTAATGGCTGTTTTTATGTTACAACTTGGGCAGTTACAAAAGTATGCCAGCAGCAGAACAAGAGCAGCTTGGTACAAACACAATGTCGTATTTTCTGTTTGTTTATTTTAATTCAGTATAATATTCCTCATAAAGCCTTCACCACATGTGTATCTGGCATATGGACTAGAGGATTTATCTGTGCTTCCGGCCAAAAGAAAAAGAGGAAGAAGACTGCTGTGAAGTTTAGTACAAACAGAAATAATGAAAGTTAAAATGTGAACCAAGGTTAAAATGCAAGATAGAGATTAGAGTATCAGAAATTTTAATCTTACTGACTTCAAATACCCGCAGGTGTTAAGCTTAAGCTCTAGAATATATCCTGGGTTTTCTTATATGTAAAGTTGAATATAAATATGTTAAAAAATACAGCACTATGCTGGACATATAGCATTTAATAAATGTTATTCTCATCTATCTTTCTTTTTTTTTCTTTTTTGTTCTTACTCTTGCTTCATAACATGGACTCTAGTATAAATACATTCTCTAGAGATTTTAAAAAATTACGAATGCCTGCTGCAAATTGCAGACCTATTGAAGTAAAATCTCTCTTGGTGGAATCTAGGAAATCTACAATTTTAAAACTTCTAATGTGATTCTATTTCTACTGTATCCAGTCATTTTCAAATGGCCTTATGAACCATCTGGAAAAGTGTTAAGCATTTGATATAATTTTTGAGTCTGAATAACCATTGAGTACACCTGTGAATATAAGCATCCCAGAATATTTAGCTCAGGATAGAGTTCAGAAAGAGTAACTATCACCATTTGAGCAGCAGGATACTTCAATGATTAAAGGCTATTTTGAGCTGATGTTAGGATGGGCCCTTTTAGAGAGAGTGGAGGCCCCATCCCACTCATTTTTTTCTCCTTCCAGGGTTCCATACCTATAATCCCTTTAAACCAGTCCACATGAACATTGTGAATAATTTCTTTGTTGTTGAATTAAATACTTTTCCTCATTTTCTCAATTTCAAGATCGCTTGGCACAATCATTCTTCTCTTTTGCAAGGATTTCTCAACTTTTGCTTCTGATGAAATAATATTCTCCTAGTTTTCCTCTGACTTCACTGGCAATTTCTTTCCAGTCACCTTGGCTGGAATGTTCTTATTTTCCTGACCTCACAAACATTAGATGCCCCAGGGTTAATGCTCCTGACCTCTTCTCTTTCTTATATTAACTCACTCTCCAGAGGATCTCATCCAGCTAGATGACCTTTAACACCAGGACTCAAATTTATGTCTTCAGCCATGATATTTCCTTATATCCAGACTCACATTTCACAGTTACTACTTTCTTTCTCCTCATCCTTGTGTCATAGGCACCTCACTCCTAACATGTCCAAAATCAAACTTCCGGTATCTTTCTCCAAACATGTTTTTTCTAGTGTTTAACACACTCATAATTGACGTGACTAATTCCCTCAGATAAAAAACTTGGAGCCATGCTGGACCTCAGTTTTCTCCCATACTTCCTATGATACTGTTGTAATAATCTGGTTATTATTTAACAGGAAAGGAGTAAAGAGAAAACTAGGTAATATAGGCATGCCATTTATGCAGTTTTGCTAATTTAGCACTCTCCAAGTCTGTTCCCCAGTGATCGCTGGGGGAAGGGATTGAACAAAGGCCGTTTAGACAATACACAGTAAGGGCTGAGTGATGTGGCAAGGTGCCTACCTGTCTGTCAGTCACACCTAGGAGTTAGTCACCAGAATAGGCATGGCCACCGCAAACGTGCAAAATCTAAATATTTCAATTTCTGAACAAAAGAGGTTCCCTCTTGCCCAGCCGGCCTGGCTCAGTGGTTGAGAGTCGACCTATGAACCAGGAAGTCACGGTTCAATTCCTGGTCTGGGCAAATGCCCAGAGTTGAGGGCTTGTTCCCCAGTCGGGGGTGTGCAGGAGGCAGCTGATCAATGATTCTCTCTCATCATTGATGTTTCTATCTCTCCCTCTCTGAAATCTATTATATATAAAAATGTTCTCTCTCTCTTGGCCCATGGCACTCTGGCCCTCTTGGGACTCCTGATGCAGAGGGCACACTCTCCTTGCCCATGTGGCCCACTGCCAGGTGGAACCCACATATAATGGACTGATGGGCTTTAATTAACTGGTGCTGAACTGGAGGCAGCGCCAACCTGGAACGGAAGCTCTGGATGCTGGCTCTCCTCTGGCTCTACTGGAACCCCAGCTGCACCTTTTGCAGGACTGGCTTAAAGGGTATGGGACTTTGGAACCTGGGGAATGTAACTCCATGCACATGCAGTATTTTACCACATCTCATTCTCCTGGGCGAATCTCAGAAAATTCATTTTCTAGAGAAACTGTAAGAACCCCACTCCCATGAGCGAGGGAGGGATTTGATTCTCTAGCAAAACATATATAAAATCATCATCACACCCTATCATAGCTATTTCCAAATTAATTTCAAAACTAGACTACTTTTCATTACCTCTCTATTAGACCAATCCATCGTCCTAATACCTCATTTAAACTAGTGCTATAGCCTCCAAATGAATCTTTCCTTATCCATTATTAGACTGCATCTAGTGATCATTTTAAAATGTAAATCAATTTCTGTACTCCCCCTCACACATGGACACTTAAGCCTCTAAGTTTTCCCAGTCTTTTAAAATAACATTCCCAATGCTTATCATAGAATAGAAGGTCCTATTTTTTCAGCTATGCATAGTGTTCTCTTAGATTTCATCTTCTAACATATTCCCTATGGTCATAGAACTCTAGGCTCCCTGCCTGCTGAAATTCTATTATCTTTCTAAGGTATTTACTACCAACTAGGCATCTACCAATCGCATTGCCTGGAATACTCTTCCCATGCATATCTATATAATTGCTCACTCAGTTTCTTTAGATCTCTGCTCAGAAGGCATTTCCTCAAAAAGGCCTTCCTTGATTCATGTTCTAGTATTTTATTTTGCATAATCTGTCTTTGTAGCACTTATCTAGGTGATATTTTGTTATATAAGTATGATATTTATTTGTCTTTTGCATTTGAACTACCTACTAGAATATAAGATCCATAAAATAAGATAATTTGTCTTTTTGGGCTTTGTTTTATGTCTAACATTGAGAACAATTCCTGGTATATGATACATATTTAATAACTATTTTATTCGTTAAAAGACTAGCCCTGGCCGGTTTGGCTCAGTAGACAAAGTATCAGTCTGCTGACTGAAGGGTTTCGGGTTTGATTCCAGCCAAGGGCACGTACCCTGGTTGCAGGCTCTTCCCTGGCCTGAGCCCTAGTTGGGGCGAGTGCAGGAGGCAACCAATCAATGTGTTTCTCTCACATCATCTATTTCTCTCTGTCTTTCCCTCTCTCTTTCACTCTCTCTAAAAATTAATGGAAAAAATATCCTCAGGTGAGGATTAAAAAAGAAAACACAACTGACTTTTTTTTTTTATTCTTTGATGGTTGAAATAATCCATTCATTAGGATTTCTGCTATGTGTTCTATCCTATAACTTGAGATATACCACATTGCTATTTCATAGTACAAACTCTCTCTCTCTCTCTTTTTTTTTTTTTTTTTTTTGGTGGAAGCAGCTTCAATACATATATTGGCATTTCTCAAGTATATTAAAATTTCAAGTTAATTTTTTTGTCCCTTGCTTGACTTCCTGTATATTTGTTTTCCTTTTTATTTTAAAAATTATTGAATTTATATTTTATTTTTATAGAATTTAGAAATGCTTTACTTTTCTAATAAAGACATATCCTACACATTCACAGGTGTGTGGTGTATAGTGTGTGTGTGTGTGTGTGTATGTGTGCGTGTGCGTGTGTGTGTGTGTGTGTGTGTGTGTGTATTTGCCTGTATATTGTGTGACTGTCATTACAGTTGGCCATGCCCTGGTGTTAAAGATGGTGTACAGAGTGCAACAGTTCATTTAGTAGGAAATTATTTGCAAGAGTACATTAGAGCTTAATTTATCTATCAGAGAGGCCACATATTTATTGGCTTAAACAACCAAAATTTCTTTCTCTAAAGTTCTTAAAATAAATTTAGGATACATGTAATTTTTGTAACAAAACCAAGGCTTCGTGAAACATTTCTCTGTTCTTTATTCTGTTGATGGGTATGGACTGCCAAACATTGTTGTCATTAAAAGTGATTTTTATTTTTGGTAATATGATTATAAGCTCTTGCTCAGGATATCCAAATGCCTTCCTCTGAACATAATTAACATGGTGAATTACATTTAAATCAACAATAAAAAAATAGAAGTCTTAAAACCAAGTCATCAGAAAACTCTCTAATACTGTCTGAATTAGCATTTTTTCAATGATCAAGTCACTTACAATACAAACAATTTTTTAAAATCCTCACTTGAGGATATGTTTTTCATTAATTCCAGAGAGAGAGAGAACGAGGCAGGGAGAAGAGAGAGATGAGAGAGAAACATCAATTGGTTACCTCCTATGCATGCCCCAACCAAGCATGGAACCTGCAACCTGGGTATGTGCCCTGACTGAGAATTGAACCCACAACTCTTTGGTACAGGAGTCGACACTCTAACCAACTGAGCCACAACAGCCAAGGCTATAATAAAAACAATTTTATTTTAGCTCTTCTTACTTTAAGATTATTATACAAAGGAAGGTTGGTATAATTATGTTTTACTCCTCTAATAATATACAGACACTTCTTTGGCTGCAGTGAACGGATTTTCCTGGTAGAATATTGCATTACCTGAACTATGACAACAACAAGGCAACAAATCAGTTCCACATCAATTCTGCTTTTCTTTCATGAGATTAGAGAAATAAGAGATGAGAGGTAAATGTTCTTTCCAACTCTTCACTCAGAACTCCACTCCCTGGAATACCACATGTCACAGTTAATATTCTGAAGCCATCATTCTCACAGCAGAAAGCAAAGTTAGCGTTCTAAGTTTATGGTGCTCATCCTACTTCACCTGCAGCCCTGTCCTAACTCCATCCTGCCTGCTACTGTCCAACACATAATTTAATTCAAATAATCGCTGTACCATTAACTTCCTTCAAAGGATAATAAATAATAGAGAGCTGCTGGGATTAATAATTATTTTTCCAATTTTAAAAGATTGGGACAGATTTAACAAACATATAAAAATAGAGAGAAAAAGAAGATAGAATCTTTCTGACATCATTCCTATTTTTGATATACAGGTCTTGTGTCTAAAGTCTTAATTTTCTTGATCCAACAATTTGACATCTCAAGCCTGTCCTTGATTATCACCTGTGTTTCTCAATGTCTCTGGAAATTCATAGAATGATTTAGAGATGCAATGACTCAGAGACCACTTCCTTAAACCTGTTTGTTTTACAGATGCAGAAACAGTGGTGTTATATTTAAACTTGTATGCATGAACACAGTATCAGAAAACAGAATTTGTTATATTCCAGGACAGCTTATTCTAGCAATGAGCACACCTTTTATGAAAAGGTCTATGGTACATTCAAGTATGTCTTTAGTTTCAACTTAATTGTCCTAGTCTTATCCAGGGAGAAAAGGATATTTTCTACTATCACATTTGCAAGATGATCCTTCAAACATTTATTCACCTTTTTATGGCTCTTCCCAATCTTCTGCTCTTTAAAGTGCACACATCCAGGCTTCCTGCTGCTTTTCATAAAATAATATTTTATCATCATTTACGTCTCCCTATTTTTTCATATCTTCCCTAAACCAAAGTGTTATCATCGTAATTAGTAGCTAATATTAAATAGAAAGAGAGCAAAGCAGAGGCCAGACATTGTAAGCATGGACATCTAGGCAGCTTTACCAGGAATCTACAACTTCACTCCTTCCAGGGAACCACCAGTCCATTCCCTGCAAATCCCTGGGGGAAGGAATTCAACAAAGGGGAAGATGGGCACCTGTGTGCAGTCAAGTCGGAGCGACATAGAGAAGGTGCCTGCCTGTCAGTCTAGCCTGGGGAACAAAGATCATTGGCCAGGAGGTTGGAGCCAATGCAAGCATGCAAAATCCTGAAGGGTTCATTAGTCAAGCTCCCAGTTAAAATCCCCCGACAAAGAATCCTCTGTCTCTTGCCCTCTTACCTGTGCTCCCGCTCCCTTGTACTCTCTTGCTTTGTGACCTGCACTTGTCTATGTGCTAGCTCGCCATGTGGCCTTAGCAGCTGCATGGACCATGGCCATGCAGACCTAACACACAATGGACTGCACCTGGGAACACAAGCAAACCTAGCCAGATGCTGGGCTGGAATGTGCTTTAATATGGAGCAGAGACTCTGGGCAGTGGCTTAGATCTTAGACCTGCTGAAGACAAAGTTGGACTTTTTCCATGATGGGATGGAGGGAGATGAGATCTTGGAGGGGAACTCCCTTACTTTTACATCAACAGTAAAGCTTTCCAGAATACCTCATCCTCCCATGGGGGCCTCAGGAAATTATTTTCCCCATGGCACCACAAGAGTTCCACTTCTACCAGTAATGGGTGGGGAAGTAGAGGGCACCCCACCGATAAGAGAAGCAACCCAAACTGAACACAGTATTCTGATCTGCAATTAATAAACACCAGTCTTAATCTGAGTTAAAGTATTCCGTATCTAGCTAGTGCTTCTTAGACAGTCTTTCCTAGTTTCAGTGTTAATGTAATCTATTGTGATTTTTTTTATCCTTTTCTCTTTTCCTTACTCCCTCTTTCCTTCCCTTTCCCCATCGTCTCTCCCCCTCTCCCCTTTCTTCCCTCCCTGTCTTTCTGAATGCAGTTTCTAGAATTCTGACTACTGTGAGGAAATGTGAAGGGTCTAAGGTTTTTACCCTACTTACAGCTATCATGTTAGCCTACCACAATCAGAAACAAAGGACTTTATGACTCAGAGCAAACACAGTGGTCAGAACATTTCCAGAGTCCCAATTCCCACAGGATGTTGCAAAGAGAATGAGGAGATGCCTGCATGCACAGAGGGTTCCAGGAGAGATGATAAACCTTGAATTTAGGCAATCTGAATCTTCTAAAATGGGTATTAAACTTGCCTATCCTTTGCATTTCAGGAGGACATTGTCTTTTTTATAGTAGGAAATTAAAAAAAACCCACAAACAACAACTGCCCTTTTCTCTGGAGAAAGACACTCCTGCCTAGACTCCATGGATGCTCACTATATAAACATCTTTGAAAAAATAGTCTGGAACAAAGGCAGTCAGCACCTCTACTCACAATTCACACAGAATTAAGATTCAAAATAAGACACAAAGCTGCAGATGGTCTGGAATTCCATTTTCTGGGGGAAAGGAGAAAACCTTACTAACCAATAAAATGACCACCATGTATTTATCACTGTTAATTTTCCTGCATACTATATAAAGCTGATGATTTGTGAGCTTTCGGGTTGTATAAATATAGAATATGGGAGATGTTTTACAAGGAAATTTATCACCAGCAGTTTAGAGTAATTTTAAATGTATGTTAACTGGGATTACTTGCCATTGTCCTTTCAAATATTTGCGTAAAAATAATAGGAACTTAAAAATTATTAATAAACAATTAAATCTTTAAGAAAACTGTATTTTGATAGTTGTGTGTTCACAAATAAACATGGAAATAATCTTGATAAATCCTAAGGGTTAATATAAAAAGGCAGAACAATAGAGGGCTTAGCAACAGTGACAAACTAACAATTTGACTGTGATTTTCTTATTACACAGAAAACTCAAAACTCTCACAGTTTTAACAAAACGCTTTACATTTACTCTAAATCAATTAACACAACATGCAATGGCACTTCAGAGCTAGTCTTCCAATGTAGAAACTTTCACCCACAGAGTACCCATTTTTATATATCTTTTTTCCTCCTAATGAAAGTGCAGTTAGCTGCCGAGGCCCGGAGACTTGCATCTGTCCATTCTGTAGATCTGTAATAAAACTCCAAAGCTATATATTTAGAAAGATTACATGCATAATGATCAGCAATCTCAAAATACTTAGAAAGTCTATGGAATTTCTACAAAATGTCTTTGCAGCATTTTTTGGGGGGCTCTGAATTTGCAACATAGCACTATGAGAATGTTTCCATTTGGTCATCAGCTGAGCTAAAGCACAGATCATTTGTACAGATTCCAAAATGATAATGAAGGTTATTATAATAACTCCCAGCTTATTCACAGTCTTCCTAGGCAGCAATAGTAACCAGCTCATCATCTTTTAATTAAAATGGTCGTCATTTTGCTTCCTAAATATAACATTGGAACCCATATTGTTGTCAGTGGGGTGGTATATGTACTATATTAAACATTTTATTTTAGCCTTCCTTTGACATTAGAACATTTTTGTCTTATGTGACTCATATTATCAAACTAAATATAAAATAATATCATAATGACTATAGTAATAAGTAAAACACAATAATATATTTAGACGCAGGCAGCTGGCTTCTTTTTTTTTTAAATATATTTTATTGATTTTTTACAGAGAGGAAGAGAGAGGGATAGAGAGCTAGAAACATCGATGAGAGAGAAACATCGACCAGCTGCCTCTTGCACACCCCCTACTGGGGATGTGCCCACAACCAAGGTACATGCCCTTGACCGGAATCGAACCTGGGACCCTTGAATCCACAGGCCGATGCTCTATCCACTGAGCCAGACCGGTTTCGGCACAGCTGGCTTCTTTAATACAGTTCTGTTGTAGCTATATGTGTTCTTCATAAACAGAAAAGTACAGCTATGACACTTTTGTAAATTTTAAGGAAGTAAATGGATCTATAAAACAATGTGATTGAATTAAGATCATATTCTAACTGAACCATTTCATAGAGTTTGTAATTCTTTTTTTCTCAATATTATTATTTCTAAATTGACAAATTAGGTTTCTAAATAGCTAAGAGTGGCCTGGAGACCAATAAATACTTAACAGCTTTGCTGGTAAGGAATAGATTGCTGGAGCAGAACTACCTAACCCAGGATTTGGTTAGGGCATATAAAATAGAGCAGATTACAGGTATTTTGTGAACTATAACTAAAGAGTTTGAATTTTTAAATAGAAATTTTACAAATGTTTTATGTTTTGATTCCTTGACCGGAATTTTTCAAGATTATAGCAGTTTCATATTGTTTTTTCTCAAAGTTCCTCATTCTCATTGAAACCAAATTTAGGATTGCAATCACTCCTTATTTTATCTTTAACAATTGAAGTGGTATAAGTGTAAATTACTTTATTTCAGAAAACTAACCACCATTAAATTTACTCTTCTTTTACTATTTCCATCTCAAAACCACAATATTATTTTGTTTCATTTCTACATTTAAAATATTTGTATAAGAAATAGACTGCATGAAAGGAAAATGGCAATTTGAGGCAAATGAAATAATTCTTTATTTTAAAATCCAATAGTTGTAGAGTCATTAAAATGAGGATTAAGTGCAGCTCAGTTTTGTTCCATTATATGACTCAGTTGCATAAATTTTATACTTGTTTCTTTAGCTACAAAATAAAGGACTTGAGTTTAATGCTATTGTAATTTAATAGTTTATATTTGCATTTTTAAATATAATAATATCTTTTAAATTTTTTTATACAGTACTGCATTGGTTTTTTTAATTAAATTTATTGGGGTGACATTGGTTAATAAGATTATATGGGTATCAAGTGTACATTTCTAAGATACATGATCTTCATACTGCATTGTGTGCTCACCATCTAATAATATGTTTTTTATTCTTTACATTGAAACGAGTCATTAGTGCAAACAAAACTGTCAGGCTGTTTGCCTGATTCCAATGGAATCTGAACAAAAAACAAAATGTCTTGGTTTCTCTCTCTCTCTCTCCTCCTTGAAATTGGATGGAAGTGATCCTCTTTGAAATGGTAGAACTGCAAGATAGAAAGAGCCCAGTGCATATATACATGTATATGTACATATATATGTATATATACACATATATACATATGTATATATGTACATGTGTATATGTACATATATGTATATATGTACATATACATGTATATATGCACTGAGACCATATTCTAACTGAACAATTTCATAGTTTGTAATTCTTTTTTACATATATATATGTATATATGTATATATGTACATATGTATATGTACATATATATGTACATATGTATATGTACATATATACATATATGTATATACCTATACATATATATATATATATATATGCATAGGTATATACACAAATGTATATGTATATATGTGTGTATATGTAGACACACATGTATATGTTCATTTTTATACTCACATACATATAAACACACATGTGTCATATATATATATATATACATATATATTATATGTTAACAGTTACTAAAATATAAGCGTCATTAGAGTGGTCCACATATGTGCTAAGACAAGACAAATTTAGCCATGTAAATATTTGGAGAACTAGTTTCAGGGAAGGCCTCTAAGTGCAGGATTATCATTTACAAGAAACAAAAATAAGTCAGAGTGTCTGGAGCAGAGTGAAGAAGGGTGGGGACAGGCAGGAAAAGTTGAGGAGGGCTAAATGAAAGAGGCCTAAGTACACCATGTTGTAAGGGGGATGAGTTTGAAAATATATTCAAAACGAAAAACTCTTTCAGAGCTTTCAGTAAGGAAGTAGTGAAACAAAAATTGTCTTACAAAAAGTGTATTATGACTCCTGGGGAGCAGGGATGGCGAAAGTGAAAGCAGATTGATCATTGTGAAACTATCAAAGAAGTCCAAGGTAAGTCCAGGCATGGTATCTTTGAGAAATGTAGGACATGATTCAGGTTCACTTATTGCATCTCTCAATTCTAATTTGATTTAGAGTCTGGAGCATCTGTATATCTGTTTCTAATGTGTATTTGTGTGCTGTATGTGTGTGTGTGTGTGTATTGTTCTTGGTTATCTCATTGATAATTTATTTTTGATTGATTACCTATGATTAAATGTGAAATATTTTTACTGAAAAAAAATGTATAGGCTCCATATGATATTATTTTCCTCCAAGAGTTTAATCTCTTTTACTATAGCATGGGCTGATCATCTTAATCATAAGTGAACTGAGAGAGGGTGAGATGTTTTTCTGAGCTACTTTCCCAGGCAAATTAAAAAATCAATTTCTTGTCTTTACTGGGTCTGTGAGACTGCCCAAAATTGTAATGTTTTCAAAGACTTTCTGCTTTGTTCCTTCCTCTACTGAAATGTTCAATTTCAGCATTTGGCAGAAGTCTTGAGAGGAAATATAGCACAGATTCAGCTGCCATCCCACCCTTCTTACTGGAAACTGGCAAGTTTCTAAGTATTGTGTCTTCCTACGCATGAGTCTGCCAAAGCTCTGGTGATTTCCCTTCTTTGTACTAAGGATCTCTGCCTCAGTTCTTCACCATATCCTCACTCCAGGTCCTTGAGCAGAAAAGGCCCTGCTGGAAATAGCACGTGTAAAATATTAGCTCACTTCTCCCTGCGTTTCCCCTGCCTTGGAGACATGTCCCCGCATTGATCAGGGATACCTTAGCAACTCAAATCCTATCAGTTCTTTAGCACTTTCTGACTTTCTGCTACAATAAGATGTTTCAAGTACATTGTGTATTTTTCCCTGGCGCAGTACTAGAATTATTAAAATTTCCAAAGACCCCTGTTTTTCATTGATACTGGTGTCTCATTGTTTTTATGCTATTTCAGTGGGCAGAACTATAAATTATACACACACACGCACAGATATATATGTGTTACTATATCTAAATCTATCCTACATAATAAAAATGTAATATGCAAATTGCAACACTCCACTACGCCCACGATTGGGTCGGCTGGAGGCGCGGGGGGCGGGACTCAGGGTGGCCGATTGGCTGGCGGTAGGAGCGGGGGGCGGGGACTCGCGAGTCCCCAACCCCCGCTCCTCCCGCCAACCTAAATGGCCGGTGCTGCTTAGGCCGGCGTTGCGGAAGGACCCATGGGGCCGGCGGAAGACACTGGTGGCGGAACTCAGGGTGGCCGATTGTGTGGCTTCCGGCACCAGTTTTCCGCCAGCAGCAGTTTTCCTCTGGCCACCTGATCAGAGTTCCTCTCGGGATGGCCCATCGTGCTGGCGGGAGGCGCTCTGATCGGCGGGTGGCCAGAGGAAAACTGCTGCTGGCAGAAAACTGGTGCCGGCAGCCAGGTGAAGGAAAAGTCTATTGCACGAAACTTCGTGCAACGGGCTCCTAGTATATATATAAAAGCCTAAGCTACCATTACGACCGGAACGACCTGTTGACCAGTTGCTATCTTGTACACTGACCACCAAGGGGCACACACTCAATGCAGGAGCTGCCCCCTGGTGGTCAGTGCACTCCCACAGCCAACCTCCCGCAGCCGGCCAACTGCCCGCACTCCCTCCCCCCGGCCAGCAGCACCCATCAGCCCCTGGTGCTAAACCATTCATAGACGACCTGCTTTGGGTTGGGGTTTCATACGTAGCACAGCAGCTCCCTCACTGTGATCTATTGAAAGTCAGCCCTTGACCAAAGGGTTTGCCTTGCTCCTGTCCTTTTCCTTCCCTGGGGGCTGCCTGCCCGCAGTGGTGGCAGCGCTCTGGCAAGGGAAGGAGGAGGAAGGAATGCGGGTAACCATGAGGTGGGAGGGTGCCAACAGCAGTGTTGGTGTCTGGCCTCCGTTCCTTCTGCAGCTGGCCCGCCAACTCTTACCTCCTCTCCTGACCCTGCTGGAAGAGAGAGCTAGCTCACTCTTCAGGGCCAGCGGCCAACCTCCCATGGCCCCTCCCCGCATCCCTACCCCCAGCCAGCAGGCCCTGATTGGCCCAGCCCCTATCGGCCACGATCTGGACTGGGCAAGATGGGGCCTTGATCACCAGCCAGGCCTGGAGACCCCACCTGTACACGAATTTCGTGCACCGGGCCTCTAGTATATAAATAAATACCCTGACATACATAGTAATAATTTCATATTGATACCTGCAATTCCAATCAGTTACCACAGGGCTCTTCCTTTCCTCCCACATTCCATGTTTGTATTTCCCTCCTGTCACAATAAAAACCTTACTTCCTAACATTTTATTTTATTTTACAGAGTATAAGGAATATCAAGTAGTATTTCCTTGGAATGCACTGATATTTTTACTCTAAGGGCTAGAAGCTTTATGAGCAATATAAGCCACTGAAAGTTTATTTCTCAATGCTTCTGAAATGTATTCATTTAAAAACTCTAATGCCCACTGAGCTCAGCATCAACTCCAGATAAAGGCAATATGGGAGAGAGTTTGCTTGCATTTAGAGTTTCTATAGGAAATTCACTTGTGAAAGTTGTAAATATCTCTTCAGGGAATACCATAAAAGTGAATTTGTGAAGATGATGTTAAAATATGGGTGATAATACTTCCTGAAAGCACAAAACCTTTCCACTATAAAAATGTAATAACATTTACTCAAATATTTATTCAGAGACTCACAGGGGTTGCATGGAACCCTGCAAGGCTCTCAAGTCCATTTTCTGACCTTCAGGCAAGACCACATTTAAACTACCTTGGATGATAAAAATCTTTTTCCTTGAAAAGGATTTCCCTCCTTGAGTATCCTATTTTATGTTTAACACCCTTAACTGTGAGGAAATCCTTCATTATTTATAGCTTATACCCTCCATACTGCAGTTTAACCCCCTTTATCTTCCATTCTAAGTAAAAAACAAACAAAAAAAAAAAAAACATGTGTTATTATCCATTGAATAATACCCTTTATAGACTAGAAATCTTATTATATGACTCAGTTTCATTTCATTTCATTTATTTATTTATTTATTTATTTATTTTGAAACTCATTCCATGACCTTATTTACTTTATTTATAAACCTTACTATTTTGCTTTAAACTATGCTTATGTTTTGATGACTTTATTTTTTTAATTTAATTTCTTTATTGATTAAGGTGTTACATATGTGTCCTTATTTCTCCATTACCCCCCATACCCCCCTCCACTCATGCCCTCACCCCCCTGTTGTCTGTGTCCATTGGTTAGGCTTATTTGCATGCATACAAGTCCTTTGGTTGATCTCTTCCCTTTACCCCCACCCTCCCCTACCTCCCCTCTGAGGTTTAATGGTCTGATCAATGTTTCTCTATCTCTGGATCTATTTTTGTTCATCAGTTTATGTTGTTCATTATATTCCATAAATGAGTGAGATCATGTGATATTTATCTTTCTCTTAGAGCCCATTCTCAAATAGCAAGGTAGTCAAAATGTGGCTGACTCTAACCATAATGTAAGGAGAAACTCACACTTCTCATCTATTACATGTTTTTCAAGTGACTGTGGATTTCTGATTTTTTTCATTAGACAAAAAATATATTTTTCTTTTTATTGATATATATCTATTTAAGCCAATTATCTTAGAAAGCCATGTTATTTAATGCAGAACTATTAGGGATTCTTGAATGGTGTTGATAATTTAACCTGCCAATTTCCTGAACAACTGAGTAATAATAAGATTATAATGGTAACCACTACTTATTGAATTTTTAACATGTGCCAGCCACTGTGCTAAGCACATTTTAATTATTATAACAATTATTAATTCTATTTAAAAGTAGAAAAGGAGGGCTGAAATTTAGTAAAATGAATGACATGAGGAGTAGAATTGTTAGTTGAACAGAGATCGATCTGACTCTGAAACTTGTGCTTTGAACAACACACACTTCCCCAGAATTTAATTGGTTTCTAACACTTCAAAAATTACTTTGATAAATCAGATCTGATGAGATTTAGAACAATCTTAAGGGAACAGGAAAGGCTTGGTTAAGCCCATTTCCAGTGTATACCAATTTCTGCCCAAGTATGGCATGGAAGCACTTACACACTTGCCAGTAGTAATTTTTAAGCTACCAAAGACATTATAGAATGAGAATGAAAAGAGGATAAAATTGATGAAACACAGATCAACTTTGTTGGAAGGTTGAAAATGATCAAGAAGAGTCAATTTCAGTTTGGGAGAAATAGATTCCTTGAATTTCCCAGTCAATACTACCCATTTTTAGGAAAAAAAGGTGACATCAAAATGAAATTATAAAACCAAAGTGTGATATAATCCTAGCCCCAAATTGGATAGTTACCATGTAGGTCTGACATAGTACCCAGGTACATAATGCAGCATATTATAGATATGAACTTAAAAAAAAAAATCTGGTTGGTGATCTAGCATCACTGTTAGTCAAATAAAAGGTAGAATTGATAGAAGTTATAGGGGCAGTGGATGGTAAGCTTGGTCGAAAAGGTGCTGCAAGGGTAGGGCAGAAGATTAGAACAAGTGTTACACCTAGCACTAGTTACCTACCACTATAGCTTGTAAATAATTAATTAAAATTAAACACAGAGTTCTGGGGATTGTGATTTCTCAGTAAGAATCTGGAGTTTGTTTCCTTAAGAACAGAAAGTTATAATTATACTACATTTCCATTATTTCTTCTTTCCAAATAGGTTGGCTTATTTAGAAATACAATTATATATAGGTCATAGAATATCAGAACACAAGGACCTTAAAACAATCTAGTGAACAATTTAGAAAAAGGAGTACTAATAAATGTTTTTAGCTCTAAGGGCAACCACTTAACTCTTCCATTGTAGTGCAAAAGCATTCATAGATAATGTGCAAAAAATGGGTATGACTGGGTTCCAATAGAAATTATTTACAAAAACAGGTGGCAAACCATATTTAGCCCATGTGCAGTAATTTTCTGACCCTTGATCTACTCTAACCCTGTCATTTTTAGATTAAGAAAACAAGCCTTAGTGCGATAACATCAAATAAATGTCAAATAGCTAAAATTTGCATAACTATCAATGAAGCAGAAGTTCCACAATCCTAGATCAATATAATCACCTCTTCTCTTATTATATACTAGTGGCCTGGTGCATGAAATTCATGCACATTAAAAGGGAATTAATTAGAGGAAATATTTTAATATTGTTATTTGCCCTTTCTCTATAATAGAACTGTCAGAGATTAAAGAAAATTAGTAAAATATATATGAAAATCTCCCTCCTGTCAGAATCTGGGGTGTGCTAAAAGACCCAGAGTCAAGTCCCCATCAAGCTCTGCCGGGCAGGGGGGGGGGGGTGGGCACAGCCTCAGGTACCCCATCAGGTACCTCAGCCTAGCACCAGGGTGGGGGTTGTGGCATCAGGTCCCCAGATCCCGGCGCTGGGGCAGGAGCACAGCCTCAGGTCCCCTGGCTCTGACACGGGGCGTGGGTGTGGCCTCAGGTCCCCCAACCCTGGCCCAAGGGCGTGAGGGTGAGAGGGCGTGAAGGCACAAGGGCACGAGGGCATGACGACCATTTGCATATTAGCTCTTTATTATATAGGATAAACTAGTGGCCTGGTGCATGGATTTGTGCACCCACAAGTGAAGGTGGAATCGCATGACCCTGCGAGGAATCGGGCTCCTTCCTCTCTGGTGCTGGGGTGCGTCATCTGAGTATTGCTGCTGCTAAGTCACCATGGCTCAGCAGCTCCTGCGTCGAGCATCTGCCCCTGGTGGTCAGTGTGCATTATATGTACTAGCTGGTTGAACAGTCCAATGGTCAGATGGTCACTTAGCTTTTTACATATATAGACCCTATAACAGGTAACAAATATGATTTGTGAGAAAATTAACAATATTATTCGTTGAAATATTAATTATAATAAGTAATTTTTCATTGCTTTCTATGTAACAGGAGGTTTAATAAATGCTTCACTAGAATTATTTTATTTAATCCCCACTAATTATCCTTATTAAAATGGCATATAATTATCCTTGCTATGTAGATTAAAAATGAGAAAGTGAGATACAGACCTGTTCAATAAATTATCCAAGATTATTTCTCAAGTAAGTGGTAGAAATAGATTTGACCCCAGACAAATGTATTAAGAGTTTGTAGGTCAAGTTTTAATACATTACCTCTTCATTATTCTCACTCTAGTTCAGAGATAAATTTGAGAGAGTTGATAATAAAATTTTAGAAGAAATGTATAAACCATGCATAAATAATGTTGATCAATGAATGGATTATGGCTATATATAATTAGATATTTTAAGTAAAATTAATAAGAAATATAATTAATTTAAAAGTAATGAGGATAAATTTTTTCTGCAGAAATACAAATTACACTATCTTAGAGCTTCACAAATAAACACACAAATATGTAATATACATATAAACAACATATACATATATTTACATATTTTATATGAATAAATACAGAGGGGGTATAGATCTAAAACCATTTAGAAATTTAAAATATAGTTAAAATCTACAAAAATTAATAATATGTAAACATCAACTCAGATGCATAGAGAAAAATTAATAGACTATTCAAAGAAGATTATATAAATACTCTTATATATCTTACAAACTGTTCTCAATAATAGAAAATATAGGGAATATTTTACCATCAATCATTTTATGAGGTTTTATGTTTTTGTTTTTAAAATTGAGAGACAATAATACAATTTAAATAAATCTCACTTATAAACAGAGATGCAATAATCCTAAATAAAATGTTATAAAATCAATACACTCAGTAAAAAAATACCTTGTGAATATTTAACTATTACTTCATAAATGCAAAGTTGATTCATTCTCAAGTAATCAATTAAAGTGATATACTGTATTAGCAGATCAACATGTACTTTAACATATTTAAAATCAAATATAAATAAAAAATGACACAGAAAAATATTCTTAATAATATTCAGCACTCTTATAGCTTTAATTCTTAGCAAAAGAGAATAAAAGGATCTATATATATAAAAAGCCAGGGATCAGAACACCGTAATGACTGGAACTACCAGTCGCTATGACACTCACTGTGGCCTGTGAACTGGCCAGATCAGGGGATGGGGCCAGCTGGCCAACCTCCTGTGGCCTCTCCCCTTGGCCGGCCCCACCCCTGATTGGCCTCTCCCACCCCTATTGAAGGAAGGGCAGCCAACCAACTCCCCCCGCAGCCCTTCCCCCAGGCCAGCCCTGCCCCAAATCAGCCTGCCCAACCTCATCAGCCCACAGATCCTCCCCCTGGTCGGCCCCACTTCTGATCACAACCCCCCACCCCAATAGGGGGTGGGGCCAGCTGGCCAACTGCCCACAGCCCCTCCCCATGGCCATCCCCACCCCTGATCAGCCTCCACCACCCCAATCAGCCCATAGCCCCTGCCCCCAGTCAGCTCCGCCCATGATCAACCCACACACACACCAATTGGGTGTGGGGCTGGCTGGCCAACCTCCCATGGCCCCTCCCCTGGTCACTGACCCTCGATCAGCCTCCCCGACCCAATTTGGGGGCAGGCTGGCCGGTCCACCATCCACAGCCCCTCCCTATGACCAATCCCACCTTCAATTAGCCCCCCCACCCCAATCGGGGGCAGGGCCCACTGGCCAATCGCCTGTGGCCCTTCCCTTCAGCCAGACCGCCCCTGATTTGATCCTGATTGGGTGGGCTGGCCAGCCAACCTTCCGCTGCTGTCTCCTCCTCCCGACAGGCCTGGCTGGTACCCACCCATGCACAAATTGGTGCACTGGGCCTCTAGTATCTATATAAAAGGAGTCTGTCAAAATTTATTAGTAATATACTTAATGGTAATTTTTTTAAGTTTTTTTTTTTTTTCAAAGGCATAAATGAAACAGTTGTTTCCTATTTCTGCCTTAGAAAGTATTGTTGGGGGGAAAAGTGAAAGAAGTGAAAGGTAAAATGTTTCTCTTTTCTTCGGATTCAGTCTTGGAAGATTGTATCTTTATAGGAATTTGTCCATCTCTTCCAGTCTGTCCAGTTAGTTGACATTTAATTCCTTATATTTTTCTTTTTATGATCCTTTGTATTTCTATGGTGTCTTGTGACTTCTCCTCTTGTTCATTTCTGATTTTATTTATTTGAACCCTCTCCCTTTTGTTCTTGATGAGTTGGCTGAAGGTTTACCACTTTTTCTTCTCTTTTCAAAGAGTCAGCTTTTAGTTTTACTAATCTTTTCTATTTTTTTAGTTTCTATTTCATTTATTTATATTCTGACTGTTATTATTTCCTTCTTCCTACCAACTTTGAGTATTTTTTCCTAGTTCCTCTAAATATAAGTTTAGATTGTTTATTTGAGATTTATTTTGTTTCTTGAGGGAGGCCTGTATCACTATAAACTTAGAATTGCTTTCACTGCGTTCCATAGATTTAGGAATGTTGGGTTTCCATTCCATTAGTATAATGCTATTCAAAAGTATTTAAAATTGGAAGATGCCTAGTATTAATTTTTTAAATGAATAAATTAGCAATTAAATAATGAAAAGATTTAATAACTATCTTTGTCTTTTATGGCTGCTATAACAAAATAACAAAAACCGGCTGCCTTATAAAGAACAAACATTTATTTCTTACAGTTCTGGAGGGTGGAAGTCCAAGATCAGTGTGCTAGCATAATTGGGTTCTGGTGAGAATTCTTTTCCAGATTGGAGACCGCTGACTTCTTGCTGTGTCCTCACATGGTGTAAGGGTCTAGGGAACTCTGGCAGACCTGTAATCCCATTCCAGAGGGCTTTGACTGCAGGACCTAATCACCTCCCAAAGGCTCCACCTTCTAATATGAATTTGGAGGCTGACAAAAATTTTCACATTATAGCAATAACCTGTTTAATTAGAGGGGGAAATTATCTATTTTCTTCAAGAATTTTATACTTATTGATGCAGTACACTGTAATTAAAACACTTATCATATACTAGAGGCCCAGTGTGCAAAATCACGTGAGACCCAGACTGGTGTGCCACGGGACCCAGCGTCAAGTCCTGCCGGTGCCGCAGGACCCATCAATGCACCTCCTGGTGACTGGTCATTATGACCACTGGGTTTTTATTATATAGATATTACAGTATATCATATTACCTTAAAGCTTATTTCTAATTTCTCACATTTGAAATTGCTGGGGGGAAAGGAGTTAACCAAATGACCTGTGATTCATTTATCTTCATAACAGATGAGATCATTCTGGTCTTTTTTTTTTTTTTAATTTTATTATTTTGTTATGCCAAGTTAGTTTAATTCTGTTAGCAAAATATATAGTTTATTTTGAAAGGAAATAAAGTTGATAAAATAAAAAAGAACAAGTTTTTTTCCAAAATTAAAATAACATATTATTGTATTTTTAGTACATTGGGGTTATGGATGTATCCTTACCTCATTTGAATAATTATATTTGAACTCAAAGTCATGGCTTTAATAATGATAATACTGCTTTTAACACAGTTTACTATAGTTCATAAATTTAAAAGTGCAGTTAAAGGTTAATAATAAAAGTTTATTTTCTTTTTTAATAAATATTTTATTGATTTCAGAGAGTGAGAGAGAAACATCAATGATGAGAGAGAATCATTGATTGGCTGCCTTCTCTATACCCCCCACTGGGGATAGAGCCCAAAACCCGGGCATGTGCCCTAAGTGGGAATCAAACCTGACCTCCTGGTTTATAGGTTGACACTCAACCACTGAGCCACACCAGTTGGGCAAAAATTTACTTTCTATTTATGTCCTTGCATTGGCCCTCCTCAAGCTTTTGTCTCCCTGCATATTGTTGGGTTGGTGCACCACTTCCATTAAAGAGGAGTATATTTATGTACCTTCTACGCACTCCCAGGTCCTGAGAAAACAGCAATAAATGTTCATTGAGAGGCTACAGCATGCCAAGTATTGTGCTAATGACACACACGTTATAACTTTCGGTCTTCCTTGCACACTAGGCATCTTTTATATTATTTTTATAGTTGATGAGACACACAAGGAGTAAAAGGAAACCAGACTCTAAACCCAGCTCTGCCAGCAGCCAGCTGTGAAGGGGTTGGTAAAGTAGTGTGAATAATAAATATGATAAATGTTACATCAGACCTGGTTGGAAAGTGCTACCAAGGATAGGCATTGCTATTTATAAAAACATTCTCATTTAAAATAAAAAAACATGTGTAACTTAAATATTTTACTTTAGTGATTTTCAACATCTTGTTGACTGACCATGCTTTTAAAAGAAAGAATACATTTTAAGGTTTGGGGCATCTAATAATTTAAAAACTCCTTGAGAAGGGGCACCTAATTGGTATAGAAAACAAATTCAGCTTTAATACCTGCTACTGGGAAAGACAAGTAATTTGTTGATAGTGAAAAGTTTTTCTAAACTTATGGAAATAAGCTAAATGTTCAATCATTTTCACTAGCATATCTCAAGGAGATGTGAGGAAAGTTTTATTAGTACTAAACAATATTTCCGCTGGTTATTTCTTTATGACCAAGAAATCATTACTTCTACTGCCCAGGGTGCGATAGAATCTTTCAAGCAGTTCCAATATTCATTGACATTCAGCAGAGTATCTATTGTCAGTTCTTGCACAAGCGGCATATCTGTCTTGTAGACTGCAGGGATAGCATTTCACATTCCATTCCTTTTATCTTTTATTGACAATCTGCTATTACCATTGATCATTTATACTGAAAAGAAACAAAATTCATTGTCAGAACAATAAAGAAAACTCAAAGCATGAATAGAAATGAAAGTGACTAGATTTTTAAATCAAACATGCTAATTAAGTGCTTACTATGTGAGGGTATCGGCTTATTCAAGAACACCTCTAAAATTGGTCCAGCCCAGCCTTCGTGGCTCAGTGGTTGAGTATCAACCTCTGAACCAGGAAGTCATGCTTCGATTTCCAGTCAGGGCACATGCCCAGGTTGCAGGCTTGATCCCCATCATGGGGCATGATGCAGAAGGCAGCCAATGGATGATTCTCTCTCTTTATTGATGTTTCCATCTCTCTCTCTCCCTCTCCTTTACTCTCTGAAATTGATAAAAATATATTTTATTTTATTTATTTATTTTTAAACCCAGTTTTTCCCTTCAAAGCAGGGGTTTTGAACACTTTTAAATATATTTTTATTGATTTTTTTACAGAGAGGAAGAGAGAGGGATAGAGAGTTAGAAACATCGATGAGAGAGAAACATCTATCAGCTGCCTCTTGCACACCCCCTACTGGGGATGTGCCCCGCAACCAAGGTACATGCCCTTGACCGGATCGAATCTGGGACCTTTCAGTCCTCAGGCCGACGCTCTATCCACTGAGCCAAACCGGTTTCGGCTGATAAAAATATATTTTAACAAAATAAAATAAAATTGGTCCAAAAGTTTTAGCAAGTCTTTGAAATAAATTTTAAAGAGAATGTAAATATCTTTATGATAGAAAACATTATCCTTTAGAAGTAGTTTGCTTTTTAAAGCATCTAATTATTGCTTGTTTTTAAAGCTGCTATATGTTCAAAATGTGTAATCTATCTTATAGTGCAAACGTAAATTTTAAAAAATACTCTATATAATTATAATATTGGAATTGGTGAAATAAGTGTACATCATCCCCAAAAAAATGCTTTAAAGAATATGATACTGATTTTGAAATCATTTTCAATAGTCTAGTGCTTTTATATTTATTGACCATCTATAAAAGCGTAATATGCTAATTAGACCCTATAGCCGAAAGACCTTCCAGATGACCTTCCAGATGAAGCCAGGGCTGCGAGGGCAGAGGCAGCCACTGCTGCTGTGAGGGCCGAGCCCCTTGCATGAATTTCATGCATCGGGCCTCTAGTACAGTAATAATATGTGAGTTCCACCTTATCAAATATATAATAAAATTTTCAGTGAGGCTAAATAGTTAGTTCATGCTCAAGTTTTATATTTTTGGGAAAAATGATACAATACATTTCTTTTGGAAAAGATAAAAGTAGTTTGAAATCAACTTCATTTTATGTCCAAAATGTTTGCTAAATATTTAGTCTTAAATTAATTTATTTTAATCTCAGCAATAAAATAAAACACTTTCCAAAAAAGAAACATTCATTAATACAGCTTCCAAAATGAAACACTCATTAAAATTCCACACATCTCGTGTTGTTCTTACAATGACATTATTTTTGCATCTTTGCATCACGTAGTCACTTAAAATGGCTTACAAAAGTAATATGTCAGGGTTTTATCCAATTATTTCTATGTTTCCCTATGCTCCTCTTGGAACTTAAAAAAAAATAAAAAGGATGCGTGTTGTTATAAATACTACTTTCTTGGACTTTGATTTTTTAATGTTAAAAAATAAATCACATTGAAGTAAAAGTAAACGAACTTCATTTTGTGAAATGAAATTCATAAGTGAGCCAGAATAAGGAAGGCAGTATGAGATCATTGCCTACAGAAAGAAGAGACAGCCCAAGGGCCTACTGCCCAGGACTAAGACAGGTTCTCTGCACAAGTACCTGTGTTGACAAACAACAATCTTATTAAATCCTATAAATATTGTAAGAATATAATCAAATATATTGCATGTATAAGAATGAATACTCATTATTGCAGATATGATTTATCTATATATTTATCTATTATCACATCACTTCATTTTTTAAAATATATTTTTATTAATTTTAGAGAGGAAAGAAGAGGGAGAGAGAGATAGAAACATCAATGATGAGAGAGAATCATTGATTGGCTGCCTCCTGGGGATCAAGCCTGCAACCCGAGCATGTGCTCTTGACCAGAATCGAACCTGGACCCTTCAGTCTGCAAGTCGACACTCCATCCACTGAGCCAAACTGGCCAGGGCACATCACTTAATTTTTAACTTTTGTAATAGTGTTTTGATAAACAACCAAGTGTCCATCAGCAGATGAGTGGATTAAAAACTGTGGTACATCTTCACAATGGAATTCTATGCAGCTATAAAAATGAACAAACTCTTACCATTTGCAACAGCATGGATGGACTTGGAGAGCATTATGTTAAGTGAAATAAGCCAGTCAGAGAAAGGTAAGTATCATATGATCTCACTTATATGTGATATCTAATGAACAACATAAACTTATGAACAAAAATAGATCCAGAGACATAGAAGCATTGCACAGATTGTCAAACTTCAGAGGAAAGGCAGGGGAGGGTGGGAAGAGAGCATATATGCATATATGCATAACCCATGGACTTGTATGTATATATGCATAACCCATGGACACCAACAATAGGGTGGTTAATGCCTGGGGTGGGGGTGGGTGTGGGCTGGGAGAAGTCAATGGGGGGAAAAGGGGACATATGAAATACTTTCAACAATAAATATTTTAAAAATAATAATAAGTCTGAGAATGTAGCTAAAAATATGGATACAGGCCCGGCTGGCGTGTCTCAGTGGTTGAGCATTGACTTATGAACCAGGAGGTCACAATTTGATTCTCGGTTAGGCTATATGCCTGCGTTGTGGTTCTATCCCCAATGTGGGGCATGCAGGAGGCAGCCAATCAATGATTCTGATCATTGATATTTCTATCTCTCTCTCCTTCTCCCTTCTTCTCTGAAATCAATAAAAATAAATTTAAAAAAATTAAAAATGGAACATTTTTATCTTCATTGGAAAATTATATATGATTTCCTCTTATATGGTGAAAATTTTTAAGTTAGCATAATTGTGATATTGGATAAATTAGTCTAAACCAAGTTTATTTCAGGAAAATAAAGAAAACTATTCTAACTTTTGCTATAAAATAATCTTTATATGTATATATATACATATATATATATATGAAAATTTTAATTATCCACATGCCTCCTGTTTATCCAGAAAAATTAAACAAGTGTTTAAGTGTAATAAAAGAATAGAGAATTCTTAATCAGTATCAAAATTTGCTCTTATTAATGAGTCAACTTCATTTTTGACATTGGTATTGATGTAATATAACACTATACAAATTATATTTTAATATATGTTATAAAGTTGCATTCTTGTAATAAACAAATGAACATTTTAGCTGACAATGGATTTCTAGATAATATGATAAGTGTATTTATAAAGCAATGCAATGCAAGATTTAATAAAATTATTTAATTATAACTTGATTATGAAGATTATTAAAGAGCACTATGACCTAAATAGAAAACAGAGCTGTCTTTCATAGATAAGAAGTTTTCTGCCATAGTCATTACTCTAAAAGACAGATATGCAACACATTTAAAACATACATTTATATCTAGATCTATATAAAAATATGTATACAAAGTAAGATATTTTGAACAATTTGTTCCTTCTTATTAGATATTTATTTTCCTCTGACCCATGCAAATGCCTCTCACTCTTTCAAATATGTATTCATAGATAGTGCTGATATGTATTCAATATTTTTCAAGTCATAATGGACTTATTTAAATATCACATTGGTAGAAGAATATATATTGCTATAAGAGATGCCTGAGATTTTATTGTCTATGTTTTCTTCTAGAACTTTTATGCAATATTTTTGCTGATATATCTCCTCAGGCACAGGAAAGAAAGGAATAAATAAACAAATGGGACTGCATCAAATTAAATATCTTTTGCACAGCAAAAGAAACCATCAATAAAACAAAAAGGAAACCCACTGAATGGGAAAACATTTACCAATCTGATAAGGGGTTAATTTCTAAAATATAGAAAGAACTTATACAACTCAACACCAGAAAGACAAACAACCCAATTATAACATGGGAAAATAACCTGAATAAACACTTCTCCACAGAGGACATACAAATGGCCAATACACATAGGAAGAAATTCTCAAGGACAGTAATCACCAAAGAGATGCAAATTAAAATCACAATGAGATATCACCTCACATCTGCCAAAATGGCTACCATTAATAAATCAACAAACAACAAGTGCTGACAAGGATGTGGAGAAAAAAGAACACTCCTGTAGTGTTGGTGGGAATGCAGACTGGTGCAGCTGCTGTGGAGTTTCCTCAAAAAATTCAAAATGGAACTGCCTCTTGACCTAATGATCTCACTTCTGGGTATATTTCCTAAGAAATATAAAACACTAATTTGAAAGAATATATGCACCCTTATGTTCAGTGCAGGTTACTTACAAAGGCCAAGATCTTGAAACATCCCAAATGCCCATCAGTGGACGAGTGGATAAAAAGCTGTGGTACATTTACACAGTGGAATGCTACTCAGCTGTGAAAAAGAATAAAATCTTACCTTAAGATAACATGGACAGACCTGGAGATTATTATTCTAAGTAAAACAAGCCTATCAGAGAAGGATAAATACCATATGACCTCACTTATGTGTGGTATCTAATGAACAAAATAAACTGACAAACAAAATAGAAACAGAGTCATGGATACATGGAACAGACTGACAGCTATCAGATGGGAGAGGGATTGGAAGACTGGATGAAAGAAGGTGAGGATATTAAGCAAAAAAAAAAATATATATAAAAATATATATATATGTATGTATAATATAGAGACAGACCAGAGTGTGATGATAGCCAGAGATAAACAGGGGGTTGGAGATAGGTGGAAACCTGTATGGTTTTGTAAACCAATGTCACCCCAATAAATTAAATTAAAAATTTTTAATAAAAGATTTCCTACTTTAAGAACAAAAATAAAATAGAAAAATAATAAAGTTTATAACTTTGAAAAAAAGTATATCCTATATAATAAAAGCCTAATATGCAAATTGTCCCCTTGGGCAGTTGTTCAACCAGGAGTTCGACCGGGAGACTGGGAGTTTGACCGCTCACTATGATGTGCGCTGACTACCAGGGGGTGGCACGGAACATGGCGGGCATCAGTGACGTGCTGCGACCTCTCGCCGGCTACCTGGGGAGGGGGGTGACAGGGATGGAGGTATGGTGAGAATGTGGGATGTCCACGAAGCTCGCTCTCACTCCCCCTGCTACCCTCCCCTGGGACGCCAGGGCTCATGTGCCAGGGAAGCCCCCATGCTCAGGTACCAGACACCTGCAAGGAGCTCGCCCAACACCTGTGTGGTCTCTTCTGGGTGAGCCAGGCCACAGCCACCTGGACTGCAGGGGCCCGTCGAGCTCCCCGTGGGTTTGCACAGGAGCCAGTCTGTGAAGCCAGCCTGGAGAGAGAGCACTGTCCACCCAGCTTCCGTGCAGTGCCACTGGGCAGCCCAGAGGCCCACACTGCCATGGTGTCCAGCTATGCTCACCGCATCTCTGCATGAGGACTTGGACACAGTGACTCAAACGGAGGGGGATGCGCAGGGGCCTGGGGGCCCAGGTGCTGCCCAGGGCCAAGAGGTCAGCTGGGACCTGCCCTTCCATGCCAGAAGCTCAGGCTTCAATTGCCAGCCAGGCCTAGGGACCACACCCATGCACAAATTTCGTGCACCAAGCCTCTAGTTTATATACATTAATATCATAAAAATAAAAATCTGATATGATTAATTATAGACTCTAAACCTTAGATTTCACAAGCATTTTCTTTTTAATAAAAATAGTATTATAATTCTCAGTTCACATTCTATTTTCTAGTCCAAAATAGTGTTTCTTTGAGTTGAGTGCTAGAGTTTCATAAAGAATTATTTTTATCGCCATTGGAAATGTCAGCAAGTTTGTCTACTTTTTCAATTTTCAGTTACTCCTACATCTATAAATTTAATTACAGACAATCACAATTTGTCTTCTTTACACAGATGCTGCTAAAAAGCCACTACAAATTTTATATCTTTTAAAAACATAATATTTTTTTCTAGTTTGGTAAATACGATTGAGATACCCTCCTTTTATTTCTTACTTAAAATTTAAAACAGAAAGCAAACTTAAGATTGTTTATTTCTCTAAAGATAGGCTTATTTTATTTTCTATTAAATTGTATGCTGTCCATAAAAATAATAAAAAATAATAAAAGTCAGGAAAATGTGCCTTTTTGCAAAATGTTGTTCCCAATTATGTTTACTTTTTTTGAAGAATGATGACATAAAAATGTATTTTTATTAAAATTGCATCATTCCATATATACTTATTTATTTATTTATCTCTGTATCATTATATAAAGAGTTTGTGGGGGAGTGAGAGAGGAATATGGTTTGAGAAAAAAAATGTTTGCATAGATACAGATACACACACTTTTTTTCCCCTCTCAAAATCCCTCACAGGGAATGAGCTTAGGAAGGTTCTGGGGTCAGATGCTTGTGTTCTTATTGACAGAGGCGATAATGATGCTCCTTAGAGCACTGAGATACTGCATGCTATATGACAACAGGCCTGAAAAGGCATCACTGAAGGTGGTAATAATGAGGACCAGCAGGAGGACATATTACAGACTGAGAAGCTGTAACGGTATTATCATTCCGATGGAACAGGCTGAACCCCAGATCCAAGTAGATGGCATTCTTCCTTTATTGAGAATCCTGCTGAATTACACAATTTGTAATCTAGGATTTGTTTCTTACAGCAGCTAAAGAGACTGCAAAATTTTCTTAATGCAGGAGAAAGTCTGGAGAATGATCGAGTCCACAAGTAAATGTAAAATTTATTTATAAAGCATTGTAGGATTAAAATTTTATCATAGAATATAGGAAAAGGTATGCCACATTTTGCTGTTTATTAACACAAAAATTAAATATTGACTTTCTTGGTCGACAATAAATCCTTCTAAGACATAGAAACATGGTCATTGTTACATTTCAATTTGCAAGTTTACTAGTTCTACTAAGAATGTCCAGCCGAGTATGTAATTTGTACTGGAGTTCTGGGTTCTGTAGAAAAAAATAAATCAAATGGGGGTTGGGGATCTAGATCTATAACCCACAATTCCCTTATTCTAGGGGCTGACTAACACAGATGAAGAGTTATGTAATGAAACATCTCTGATGGACACATTTAAAAATGGAAGGATTCCCCCTAAACATGTCACTCAAATTTAGGGGACAAAAGTAGAAAATAACTCAATAGGAAAATGCCCATGTGTATGGTGTGGGTATATAACCCAGGTGTAATTCTAAGCAATTCTGATTAAGTTGTTCAAAGGCTCATTTCTCCTTGAAATGTTTGTGTAGCTGGTCCTAGGTGCCTTAGCATTTAGGTCAGTGGTCGGCAAACTCATTAGTCAACAGAGCCAAATATCAACAGTACAATGATTGAAATTTCTTTTGAGAGCCAAATTTTTTAAACTTAAACTTCTTCTAATGCCACTTCTTCAAAATAGACTCGCCCAGGCCATGGTATTTTGTGGAAGAGCCACACTCAAGGGGCCAAAGAGCCGCATGTGGCTCACGAGCAGCAGTTTGCCAACCACGGATCTAGGTGGACCAAGAATGGATATAATATGGTTTCTAGGGGGAAATTGATCAGGCTCTCACTGGGCTCTCCCCTTTGTATCAGCATTGTGTCAGTGTCAGACCCTAAGCAGGTGGCAATTTGAGGAGCATTCACTTTCTAATTAATCATTATGATGATCAACACACAAAGACAGCTGATGAATCCTGATCGCTTCTACATTTCCATGAAGGTCAAATTCCAATAAATGCAATCAAATAAAAAGTAACGGTGGGGCCTGATTAGCAGATATTCCAGGAGTTCTGTTCAGGTTATCCTTGGAAGCCTCACGTCCCTGAGAAAGCAAACGGATAAACCTAAACTTTTGGGAACAACAGTTTGGACAACACAGAGACTGGAGCATGGGAAAAATCCTGCGGGAGAAGTGGCGTGGGGGATTCTGCAGTCCTGGGGAAAGAGGGCCCACAGTGGCTGAAAATCCATTCCCAGGAGTGAGAACACCAAGCTGACCTGTCTCTGAACACTGCAGATGCTGCTCTCAGGCACTGTCTCTCTCTTCCTCCCTGAGTGATATCACTTATGCGGCTGCTTCACAAGAGTATATTTCAACATTGTTTTTTTTCTTCTCGGAGCTCTAGCATTCATTATCCAATCCTTTACAAATACCCTCTGAGTTGTTTTGAAACTATTTTAAAATATGCCAACAAGCTTTCAGCCCTCCTAAATCTTAAATATTCCTTGACTTTATTAAATTCAGAAATACAACTTTATTGCTTTTTTAGTTTTATTAAATCTTTATTGTTGAAAGTATTACACATGTTCCCCTTTTCCCCCCATTGACCCCTTCTAGCTCGACCCCAACCCCTGCCCCAGGCCTTCACCACCCTATTGACTGTGTCCATGGGTGATGCACACATGCATACAAGTTCTTTGGTTGATCTCTTCCCACCCACCCACCTACCCTGCCTTTCCTCTGAGATTGGACAATCTGACAACGTTATAATACAACATCTGTATACTCTATTGTGTTCTCGCCATCCAAAATCTAGTCCCCTCCTGTCACCTCTCATTTGACTCCCTTTACCCTTTTTATCCTCCCGCCACCTTCCTTAAACATAATGTATCTCCCTGACACCACCACCAACTACATTTATCCCTTTCCTAAAATTGGGTTCTCCTGATGGATGTGGGTTACTAAAAAATTTATTTTCCCTACAGTAAGGAGAATTATACACACACCCCTAAACTTCAAGTTGCTGACTTTGAGATGCTCACACAGTTATGGGTCACATTTTTTTGCCTCAAATCTTTGAGTCTTAACTATTTGTTAAGGTACCAGAATCCACTCATCTAAGCAGTTGACTTCTGATGGGTTAGAAATGCCTTTAAACTCTAACTTTTGAGACTAGTGCACTGTTTTCTAGTGCCTCTGAAGTTGCCATGGGTTTCCTTACTCAGAGAGGCACTATTTATTGTTTTTTTTTTCTTCACCATTTCCAGCAACTGGAAAAAGCAGAGGACATCCTTCAATAAAATAGAGCTTAAAGAGAATTATTGTGCTCAATAGTATCCGAAGACACGCACATTCTATATGTGATTAATATTCCTGGGTCTAAACCTTCCAGGTCCAGTGCCCTCCATAAGTCTTTATGTATTAAAGATAATCACATTTCTCCTGCTTAGGGTAAAACTTTAGGAAATTAACCTGAGGATATCCCAGATTTACCGTGCATCAAAACAGTTTATTTTAAAGTGTTTTCATATTCAGTCACTTTGCTGAATATTTTTATATTTTGAGTACTTGTATCTAGATTACAAATTTAAAACTCCACTTCTAAAAACATCTCACCAAATTGTCATCCCTCCCTACCCACACACACTCCCACCCTGACAACAGAAAACACAGTACTTCCTGGAAATTTCCCAATATTCCAGACTCATCACAGAATACCACAATGAAGACTGAAGTGTCTATCAGTTAAGCGGAGGGATTTTATCCCTATAATACACCAGCAGTTCTGGTATTTTGTTATTTCCTTTACTAGCCTGGTGATCTTCCCAGAATGTCCCAGCATGTGAGCCCTGTTTTGGGTGGTATTTCCAGGGAGAAAATAAAAAAGTGACTTTTCCTTCCAGAACTTTGGCAACATTAGGCATTACGTCCCTGTATATGTCCCTATATTTCCTGTAAGAAAGTGGGGCTTTGTTTGTTGGTTTGTTTGTTTCTAAATTTAGCCCATATGGAAAACTTAAAATGTATCCTCCTCATCTCTTTTTTTCTTGACAATCTACCTTGAATCACAAAATTATATAACATCAGATAACTGTAAAAGACCACATTTACCATTTTCTCATTCTTCTACGTTGGTTCTGATCATCAGCCTATGGTCCTTTATGGCTTGTAAAGCATTATGTAGTAAAAGTTAAACATTTCTCTTTTCATATTTCATTGACATTCTGCCAGTCACTAAAAGTTATAAAATGTCTACATATAAATTCTCCACCAAGGTCATGACCAGTGTCTCAAAATTAATTGTCTTCATGTACTTGGGATATAATTTAGGTGGGTTTTTTTTATGCAAGAATTATAATTCATCATTTGGTAATAAAGCCTCCATATTAGAAAGTATGATTTTTGCCCCATCATTCAGATGTAAAAATTTCATTTTTTTTTTTACTTTTTGAAATAAAATTTAAATCGTTCCACTAAGCTGGAGTAAAATTTAAATGATTCCAATAAGAAATTAAATGTCTGTCCTGAAGGGAACCTTCTCCCCCATTATAAAGGTGTTATTTTCAGGAGTCTCATGCTATTGTGTACATAGAAGGAGAGCATCTGTGTTTTGGGCTTCCAAATAGTCCATCTTCCTTAATGTCAGGTGGCTCCTCTTATTTGGGGCCAAACTTGGATATTTAGGTCAAACATAGACTTTGTAAGGTATCTGTGCTCTAGACTCCTTGATTGTATTAAAGTTGATTCTCAATAAGTCCTAGGGGCACTGAAAGATGGTGGATTATAAATCTGATCTCACATGGACCTCTCAGTCTTGAGGAAATATCTAAAAACCAACCTCACCTAAAGCCACTACTGCACCTTTGAGTTAAAGTTCTAATATCCCTTTCCTCCCCCTCTGTGGGTAACCTATTCTTTTTTACACATCTTAAAAACTTATTAAAATTAGAGAGAGTTCTGTATATTGTACCAACATGGAATTGTTTTCTTTGATCTATCTGAATATGTTTATGTATATGTATAATAGCTCAATGATTAGTTTTGACTCTCTGAGATCAGCAGATTTTGAATTGAAATTTTGGTTTTAGCATTTATTTTTTTAATTACTTCACTTCTTAAAGTTTCACTTTTATCTCAGCTGTACAATTATAATGATCAGAGTATGATTTTGAGCATTGTATAGATAATATGTGTATACATAAGCTATATAGCCCAAGGCATGACACACAGTAAAACAACATATTAACAATTACTATACTCATTGCCACTAATCCTATCTAATAAAGAGGGAATATGCTAATTGACCATCACTCCATCACAAAGATGGCTGCACTCACAGCTGAGGCCAAGTTCCCATAAGGAGCCTTAATGAGCAATCAGAAGGGACCTGAGGCTACGCCCTCCCCTGCCCCCATGGGGTTTGACAGGGACCTCAGGCCACACCCCCTGCCCCAGCACCAGGCAAGGGGACCTGAGGCTGCGCCCCCCCTGCCTGGCTGGGCTTGACAGGGTACCTCAGGACGTGCCCCCCACCCAGAGGGGCTTGACAGGGGACCTCAAGGTACACCCCCAGTGCTGGGTCGGGGGAACTCAGGCCATGCCCCCACCCAGTGGGGCTTGATGGGGGACCTGAGGCTGCACCCTCCCAGTGCTGGAACAGTGGACCTGAGGCTGCGCCCCCCCCCATGCCTGGTGGGGCTTGACGGGGAATGTCAGGCCATGCCCCCCACCCAGCGGGGATTGACAGGGGACCTCAGGCCTCACCCCCCCACCCAGCAGGGCTTGATGGGGGACCTCAAGGTGCGCTTCCCGTCCTGGTGCTGGGCTAGAGGACCTCAGGCTGCTCCCCCACCCCAGTGCCAGGCCGGGGGACCTCAGGCTGTGCCCCCCACCAGGTGGGGCTTGACAGGGGACTTCAGGCCACGCCCCCACCCTGGCACCAGGCCAGGGGACCTCCAACCGCATCCCCCCAGCACCAGGCCAGGGGACCTGAGGCTGCAAACCCCCCTGCCTGGATGGGCTTGACAGGGGACCTCAGGCCGTGCCCCCCACCCAGCGGGGCTTGACAGGGGACCTCAAGGTGCAACCCCAGTGCTGGGTCGGGGGAACTCAGGCTATGCCACCCACCAGGTGGGGCTTGACAGGGGACTTCAGGCCACACACCCTACCTCAGCACCAGGCCGGGGGACCTCAGACTGCAGCCCCCACCCAGTGGGGCTTGGCGAGGGACCTCATGCTGAGCCCCCCACCATAGCACTGGGCCAGGGGACCTGAGGCTACACTCCCCTGCCTGGCTGGGCTTGATAGGGGACCTCAGGCTGTGCCCCCCACCTAGGGGGGCTTGACAGGGGACCTCAAGGTGCAGCCCCAGTGCTGGGTCGGGGGAACTCAGGCCGGGCTCCCCGCCCAGTGGTGCTTGAAGGGGGACCTGAGGCTGTGTCCCCTCCCAGTGCTGGGCCAGGGAACCTGAGGCTGTGCCCCCCCCCCACCTGGTGGGGCTTGATGGGGGACCTCAAGGCATGCCCCCTATCCCAGTCTGATCTGGGGGAACCTCAGACCATGCCCCCCGTCCTGATGCCGGGCCAAGGGACCTGAGGCTACACCCCCTGCTGGGCTGGGCTTGACAAGGGTGGGACTGGCCGGGTCTGGATCTAGCCCAATTGGAGGGGGCCAGCTGGGTCTGGGTCTCATGTGATTTTGAGGTGCATGTGGGTGGGCAGGGACTTGACTCTGGGTCCTGTGGTGCACCCCAGACTCTGACAGGAGGAAGGTTTTCATATACATTTTACTAATTTCTTTCATCTCTGACACTTCTATTATAGAGAAAGGGCAAATAGCAATATTAAATTATTTCCTCTAATTAATCCCCTTTTAATGTGCATGAATTTCATGCACTAGGCCACTAGTATTTTAATATGAAATAAGAGAGAGATATATTATATGTGAAAGTTTTCTCTTAATTTTTCATAGTAACTTACAAGATGAATTTTTATTTTTTGTATGTCTCATATTTTGTTTTCTGCTGTTATAAGTCCATTTGAAAATTATTAAGCACTCATTTAATTCTATTAAAAATGAATAATGATAGGTTTTGATATGAGAAATCTGGAGGGACTTGAGGATTAGAAAAAATTTCCTCAATTTCTTCCTTCAGGTGTAAAATATGATAGTCCCTGAGGCAAAAGAACACATTTGCATCTTTATCTTCTTGGAATTGATAAGAAAAAAATACCTAGTACCAATGAACAGAACCCAGCTTATTTTACTAAATCATCCTGTCACAATGATGAACATTACTAAAAACTGAAGAGCATGGCATCAAATCAATCAAAGTCCATTTGCTGTTCATGGCCAAAGTGACTTTGACATTATTTATTTGCATTCTAGACACTTGACTTCTTATGATTCTGGCTTCACGTAAATTCAAATATTAGAAAATAGAAGTATAATTCTTGAAGCACTGTCATTCTCTGGTCATATACTCTGTCCCATGATCAAGTTGTACTAACTCACAAATTCCAAAACATTTTGAAAGTGAAGGGTCTATTCTAAAAAATAGTGGATTTGCTAATTAACGAAGTAAAGTATTTTTCATGTTTAAGCATAAACTGTTGGCATCACATAGCCATAATTCTGGACACAGGTACACCCACGAGAGAAGAGGGTTGTGGTATGTAGATAATGCTCTTTCACCCTTTCTCAAAGAAAACAACTTTGATAATAAATACAATAAGGCATAAAGCCATTGATCAATGGTAAATGGACTTGAAGGATACCAGCAGCATTGTATTTAAAGCCCAAAGGTCCAAGACAAAAAGTCTTCCTTAGAAATGTGACAATATATCATTTTTTGGTAAATTGAAAAGATGTTTTGCAAATACTGCATGATATACTTACTATACCATGCATTTATTTGTCAGCTTCTTATAAAATTCCAATCACCATTATATACTTTATAAATCTGTATTTAAATGCTCTATAACAGTGAATGAGAATGAATTTTAACTTAAATAAACATTTTTTTAATTAGTCAAAGGACAGTCAAGTGATACCAAGAATACTTTCTTTAAAAAATAGAAGTAATTAGCAAATGTTTCTTATAATGATTTTTATACATAGATATATACAAATACTTTTTCAACAATTATAAAATTTGTTACAAATAATGTAGTGTACAAGAATAATTTCAATGGGATTTAAAACCCTGGAAATTATAATTATCATTTCTATTGACAATTTGCAATTATTTTATACGATAAAGAATTGTAAAATTAAGAAAATACTTTTTCTACCTAGGTTTTCACTTCCTTTTTGTTTTTTAATATATCTTTATTGATTTCAGAGAGGGAAGGAGAGGAAGAGAGAGATAGAAATACCAATGATGAGAGAGTATCATTAATCGGATGCCTCCTGCACACCCTCCACTGGGAATCGAGCCCGCAACCAGGGCATCTTGATAAAGAAATGAACCATGCACCCTAGCTGGTTTGGCTCAGCGGATAGAGAGTCAGCCTATAGACTGAAGGGTCCCGGGTTCGATTGCGGTCAAGGGCACATGCCCGGGTTGTGGGCTCGATCCCTGGTAGGGGGCGTGCAGGAGGTGGCTAATCAATGGTTCTCTCTCATCATTGATGTTTCTGTCTCTCTCTCTCCCTCTCCCTGCCTCTCTGAAATCAATACAAATATTAGAGAGAAAAAAAAGAAAGAAAGGAACCATGACCTTCTGGTTCATAGGTCAACACTCAACCACTGAGCCACACTAGCCAGGCTTCACTGTTTTTTTAAAGCCATTATTATTATTCAACTAACCAAATACCTATACTTTCAGATAATGCAGAAATTCTGGTGACTTGAGATTATACTACTAGCATATATCTTCTCATGTATAATTTATGACTCTGAAAGTTTAACTTTTTTATTTCTTCCTGGACTGTAGGCATAGTGTTCAATTTCAGCTAATCCTTTCATCTTTTTCCTATCTAGATTGTGAAGGTTGAACTGAATATAATATTCCTTATGAAATCAGAACCAAAGCTGCCTTTACATTTTATGATCAAATTTCCCTCAGGGGAGAAGACTAAGACCTGAGAATCAGCCCAGCATCTGAAACTATCATGAGCTAATTACTCAACACACTTCTCTGAAGGTCCTGGTTAAAAAAATAAAATAAAATAAATTCCATCATACAAATCTTACAGCTGCAAGTACAAGTTAAAAATAGTAATAAGTAAATAATTGCTTTATTTTAAAATGTGGCAAATTATATTAAACTAACATAGTTTTGTATGAAAATGACTACATTAGGTATCCAAGAATAATTTGGCTTTTTTACTCTGGATTCAATGTATCTGTAAGCTCATGCACAGCATTTTGACATGACAACATGTCCTATAAAAATCCTTACTTAAGTTTCTATGTCTTTTTCTCTATACAAATTCAGAATAAATTTTCTAATGGATCATTAATTAATGGTAGAGTAACTGAAAGCCTTCTCATCTTTGTAAGTGAAAATTAGGAAAATGCCCAAAACCTCTACTTATGCTTCCCTTGTAAATGTATACTCCAATTTTACTGTATTTATTTCTGTCTTTTAAAAACTTTTTATTCACTATTATTACAAGAATAATACATAACTGTTTCTCTACATCCAGAATCCCACCTACTTTCCAAAAGTTAGCACTGTTAACAGCTTTTTGTATTACTTCCAAATGCTTAAAAAAATATACACTCATTCTCATATTAGGTCCTGGTTAAACAACATTTCAATAACTATTTTCTTAAAAATAGGTATTAAATTTACCTAAAGAGGATGACACATTGCATAATCTCAGAATTCTTTTTTCAATTTTCTTTTTTTTTCTTTATTGATTAAGGTATTACATATGTGTCCTTATCCCCCTATCGCCCCCCCCCCTCCTGTTCATGCCCTCACACCCCCCCTGGTGTCTGTGTCCATTGGTTAGGCTTATATCCATACATACAAGTCCTTTGGTTGATCTCTCCCCCTTACCCCTCCCCTCCCCTATCTTCCCTCTGAGGTTTGAGCATCTGATTGATACTTCTCTGTCTCTGGATCTATTTTTGTTCATCCGTTTATATTGTTCATTATAATCCACAAATGAGTGAGATCATGTGGTATCTATCTTTCTCTGACTGACTTATTTCGCTTAGCATAATGCTCTCCCCACATAGTTCTTAATAATAGTTGCAGATTATTTGAATATATATAATATATAACAATATATTTTGCTTTTCTTAATGATAAATGTTTAAAATAGTTCCTTCTTACAAAGTAGCAACAAGCTATAAACATCTTTGGACATACATCTTTCCATATATACAAAGATAATTTCATTTTCTTTATTTTTGTATCTCAAATCAATGACCTTTATTTCACATCTTAAAATATTTAAACAAAAAATTGAAGAGCAAAATTCAATAGCTGCCATGTCCTTAACATCCAGATTTAACAAATGTTAGCCTTAAGCAATATTTTTAGATCTCTTAAAATGCGTTAGATTTTCAATTGAAATGTATTCCCTTCTCTCCACCAAGGAAACTTTGACCCTGAAGTTTATATGCTTTATCATCTATACTGATAAAAGGGTAATATGCTAATTAGGCCTGATAGACCGGACGTTGACAGGACGTCCTTCCAAATAAAGCCACAGTGGCGGTGAGGGCCCAGGAGGGCCAGTGGCTGGCAGTGGCAGCAGCAGTGGGGTGATGGGGGTGGCACCTTCCCCTGATCGACGAGGTCGCTTCCCGCAGAGGGAAAGCCTTCCCTGCAGGAAGCGAGCCTAAGCTGTCAGTAGGACATCCCCATAGGGCTCCCGGACTGTGAGAGGGGACAGGCTGGATTTGAGGGACCCCCTCCAGTGCACAAATTTTCATGCACCAGGCCTCTAGTCCTATATAATAAAAGCCTAATATGTTAAGTGTCCAGTCATCCAGTCATCTGTTCAACCAATCAAAGCATAATATGCTAATGATATGCTAAGGCTACTCAACCACTCACTATGACATGCATTGACCACCAGGGGGCAGTCACTTTGGTAGGTGAGCATGCTGCTGGAGTCTGGCTGATCGGGACTGAGCGAGATGGGTTGGACATGCCCTGAAGCCCTCCCATGGCCCCTTCCCAGCTGGCCAACCTCCCATGTCCCTCCCTGGCCCTGATCATGCACCAGTGAGGTCCCTCAGCCTGGCCTGTGCCTTCTTGCAATCTGAGACCCCTCAGGGAATGTCAGAGAGCCAGTTTTGGCCCTATCCTGCCGGCCAGCCAAGGGACCCCACTGGTGCACGAATTCATGTACTGGGCCTCTAGGGTTTTATGTTTCATTACAATATATACTACACGCCCAAAATTGTTATTATTTGGCATTTTAAACATTTATATAAACTGCAAAATATTCTAATATCCTTCTAACAGTTATTTTTCACACATCAGTCATTTATATAGACATACAGAGATCAAGTTTATAATTTATAAATGTTGTAAGATATTCAAATTTCAGAAATTTCACATTGTACTTATTATTCTATGATCATTTAGTGTATTTAAATTTCTCACCATAAAAAAGTTTCCACTGATTTACCTTGAATATGTGTCCTTCTGCATACATTCAAGAGTGTTTTCAAGTCTGGTACTGGCACAAGAACAGACATACAGATCAATGGAATAGAATAGAGAACCCAGAAATCAACCCAAGCCACTATGCTCAATTAATATTTGACAAAGGAGGCATGAATATACAATGGAGTCAAGACAGTCTCTTCAATAAATGGTGTTGGGAAAATTGGACAGATACATGCAAAAAAAAATGAAACTAGACCACCAACTTACACCATACACAAAAATAAACTCAAAATGGATAAAGGAATTAAACATAAGACAGTAAACCATAAAAATACTAGAGGAAACCATAGGCAGCAAAATCTCAGACATATGCCAAAGCAATTTCTTCACTCCTAGAGCAATGGTAACTAAAGAGAAAATAAACCAATGGGACTACATCAAAATAAAAAGCTTTTCACAGCAAAAGAAACCATCAACAAAACAACAAGAAAGCCCACTGCATGGAGAACGTATTTGCCAATGTTATCACCGATAAGGGTTTAATCTCCAACATTTACAGGGAACTCATACAACTTAACCAAAGGAAGATAAACAAGCCAATCAAAAAATGGGCAACGGACCTAAATAGATACTTTTCGAAAGAAGACAGAAGGAAGGCCAAGAGACATATGAAAACATGCTCAAAGTCACTAAACATCTGAGAGATGCAAATCAAAACGACAATGAGGTACCATTTCACACCTGTCAGAATGGCTATCATCACCAAATCAACAAAGGACAAGTGCTGGCTAGGATGCGAAGAAAAAGGAACCCTTGGGCACTGCTGGTGGGAATGCAGACTGGTGCAGCCACTGTGGAAGACAGTATGGAGTTTCCTCAAAAAACTGAAAATGGGACTCCCATTTGACCCAGTAATCCCACTTCTAGGAATATATCCCAAGAAACTAGAAACACCAATCAGAAAGGATATATGCACCCATATGTTCATAGCAGCACAATTCATCATAGCTAAGATTTGGAAACAGCCTAAGTGCCCATCAGCAGATGAGTGGATTAAAAAACTGTGGTACATCTACACAATGGAATACTACACTGTGGTAAAAAAAAAAAGGAGTTCTTACCATTTGCAGCAGTATGGATGGAACTGGAGAGAATTATGCTAAGTGAAATAAGTTAGTCAAATAAAGATCAATATCACATGATCTCACTCATTTATGGAATGCAATGAACAACATAAACTGATGAACAAAAATAGATCCAGAGACAGAGAAACATCAATCAGACCATTAAACCTCAGAGGGAAGATAGGGGAGGGTGGGGTAAGGGGTAGAGATCAACCAAAGGACTTGTATGCATGCATATAAGTCTAACCAATGGACATAGACAACAGGGAGTGAGGGCATGGGGGAGTAGGGGGAATAAGGACACATATGTAATACCGTAATCAATAAAGAAATTTTAAAAAAGAGTGTTTTCAGTATATCTACTTGAAAGTAGTATTGCTTTAAAATAGATGTGTTCATATTATTTTTATGCTCTCCTAAGTGATAAAGCTGATTTTCAGTTCCACAATTGGTTATGGGAGTCAATGCTTCTGTATATTTTTATTATCAGTTTTTAATATTTTATTTTATGAAACTTATAAAATTTGAATTTATGACAATTTCATAGTCATTAATTGGTACTTCATTGTTTTAATTTTTCAGATTCTAGAGAAGTTGAATATATTCTCACATATTAGTGGCTAATAAGAAGGTTTCTTTTACAAAATATATTTTATCTATATTTCTTTTTCTGACTTTAGCAGTTATTTATATATACCTGGTAGTAATCACTTACTTGTTTTAGTTGTTGCAAATACCTTTTCACACTCTAGGGTTATCTTTCAAATTATTTTTGGTGTTTTATTTTATTTTATAAAAAGTGATTCTATATAAACCATCAATGTCAACATGACAACTATTTTTCTCAGGAAATTTTTGCCCAGAAAGCTAAGGCTATAAACCAATACATAACTTTATTGTCAGCAAACCAATTTGTATATCTGGACACACTCTTTCCTATCAAAAGAATAGAAAGCTAAGCTGAGCAAATAAATTATTTATGAAATAATAATGTACTCATCAATATTTGCTTCACAATCTTCATTTCATCATGCCCTTCAATCTTACACTATTATGTCACTGACTTGGCCCAATTCTATTCTGTTTCTTACCTTGAAAGCTTTTAAGCTACTTGAGTGCAGATCCAAAGATGTGTAAACATCTTTGATGAATAACCCAGTATCTTCCAAAAACAATTAAGACCAACAAAATGGTGTTCTCGCTCACTAAAATAATTTTAATAAATGTAATTTTGCCTGTGTAATCAGTTACCTATGTGGTTTTCTGGAAGAAGCAAACAGCTGACAACCCTGGAAGTCACAGGGAGATGCAGCCAATATGTCCTCATTGCTATATTTAAACCACCAAATCTGAAAACAGTACCCTTGTCATAAGGCCCTTTAGCCCCTTGGTCAGAGGTTCCTCCAGTAGTTATAATGAAATAGATGTAGTATTGTGGCTGACTCTGAATTCTTTTTGTCAAGCTCCCAAATATTTTTTTAGAAGTGAGCAGCACATTTAGGAATTTTTTTTTTTTCTGGTCAGAAATGAAAACTCTTATCCTGGACAGCTTCAATAAAAACATGACTGTCTGTTCTTGCCACATTTTGTTGTGAGTCATTTAAAGGAAAGTCATAGGGAAGAAGATAGACATAGGGTCAATGACATCATCTCTAAAACTGGATGTAAAAACTGATACATTTAGGTTTCAACAGAGTATTGTCTTGACAATTTTTTTTTCTTCTTTTTGGTTCCAATATCAAAACCAATCTCATCTGGTTTTGTCCTAATGAGTCTCGTCTTGAAGTGATCTCCTCTAAAATTTCTGCCTGCCAGGAATTGAAAATCTGTCAGGTCTATAGCAAAGGGAGTCAGTCAATAGGTCAGGGGCCTTAGAAATAAGGTACACAAACACCATAGTCAATGAACAATTTTCAGACGTTCATAGGTCTGTATCATGGTAAATTGTGTACACTCTGTGTCAGATTACTGCTTCTTATGTTATTCAAACTATGGCCCTAATTCTTGTCCTTATCTTTAAAAATGGTACAATTTCCCCAAGGATAATTGAGAATTAATTGGTCACGTAAGAAACTTTCAATATTAACAAAATATTCATTTGAGAATCTACATATATATAAAAGGCTAAGTGACTGACCATACGTCCATCCAACCTACCGACCAACCGGAAGGTACATATGATGCACACTGGCAATTTAAAAATATATGTTGACTCACACATGCATGATACATATAAAGCTCTCACTGGTGCCAATCACACGCCTGTGTTTTGATCTGTCATTGTCGATCGTGAATTTGGTTGTTTTTGTTGACATTCTGAAGCTGAAAGAAAGTGGCATCATGGACAGGATATGTCTGAAGACCAACTGTTGGCTTAATGTACCTCTGAAGCTGAAATGATTTGTAAAGGATCTATTATTGAAGCTACCTTAGGAAATCGTATATTTATAGATAATATTAAAAATATATCTAAATGGTCAATTCTTTGTACAAAGAATGAGCACATTCATAAGTTAATTCAGAAGAAATTTTGGATATACTCGATGAAGATTTTCACACCTATTTGAGTGATGACTCCATCAATTCAACGGATGATGCCAAAAAGAAAAATTTTCCCATTGAATTTCTTAATAGTATTACTCCTTCAGGAATGCTGTGTCATAAATTAAAATTGAAAGTAGGTGCAATCATCATGCTACTAATAAATCTTAATAGTAAATGGGGTCTTTGTAATGGTACTAGATTTATTATCAAAAGATTGCGACCTAACATAATTGAAGCTGAAGTATTACCAGGATCTGCAGAAGGAGAGGTTGTTCTGATTCCAATAATTGATTTGTCCCCATCTGACACTGGCCTCCCATTTAAATTAATTCGAAGACAGTTTCCTGTGATGCCAGCATTTGCAATGACTATTAATAATCACAAGGACAAACTCTAGATAGAGTAGGACTATTCCTACCTGAACCCATTTTCAGACATGGTCAGTTATATGTTGCTTTCTCTCAAGTTTGAAGAGCTTTTGACCTTAAAGTTGTAAATACTTCATCACAAGACAAATTAGTCAAGCACTCTGAAAGTACAGGGAGCTATTAGAATAAGTTTAATCAATTTGTCAGTCATTGTTTTTATTAATGTTGTTTTTATATCATGTTTTTGTTGTTTTTACATCATGTCTTTGTTGTTATATCATGTTATTGTTTATTTATTAATCAGTTTATGTATTATTTTCATATACATTTTACTAATTTTCTTTCATCTCTGATACTTCTATTACAGAGAAAGGGCAAATAGCGATATTAAAATACTTCTTCTAATTAATTTCCTTTCATTGTGCATTAATTTCATGCACCGGACCACTAGTTACCTATAAAAGAAAGGAGTTGTAAAATTCTAAACATCTAATGGTCTGAGTCTTTGATTAATATGTGAAATCTTTCTAAAGAAATTCACAATATTTTTTATAAGATATTTGTTGGCCAGAAGAAAATTAAAGAAAATTAAAAAGAAAATTAAAAACATAAAATCTTTGTATCCTTGTACATGCCACCAAATCACAACTTAAACACAATGGCCTTTATTTTATTAGCCTTATTACTCTCTACTATGTACTTTTATTAACACCTTCCTATAAAACAATCCTCTTTCTACCCACTTTACTTTCATTTTCTCAGGCCAGGAATACCCATAATTTAATTGCTTCTTAAAATTCATCTCTCTCCTAAACAGGCAAACTCCTCATGGTTGAATTTACATCTTTGTTTCATTTATTTTGCTAAGAAATATCAAAATTTTTCAAAATTCTGACAATATATGATTCAACATTTCCCAGTCTATAGCAATAGGTTTATATTCTTATATAATTTCAGATGAAAAAATATTGGTGTATAAAATCAGGTGAGAAGATTCTGAGAGTTATATTTATGAGATTTCAAACTGCATAGAACACCAGGTAGTTTAGGTAAATCTAAATATTTGACAACATCTTTTGAAGGCTTTACTCAGAGTCTTTCTTCTAAAAATAGATTGAACTCTAATTCAGTTCTGCAGGCAAGAAAAGGTAAGTCCATTGGAAACTCTTAGAATAAGGTAATAACACTTGCAAATGTGAATCCTGAAGCAGATATGATATTGGATTTCTTTTAACTTTCTATGATCAAAATTAATTTTAAGCCAAAATTAAGTGGTTTTCATTTGTGAGTCAAAATTAGGTTGGTGCATAGTTTCATTGTCATATTCCAAACTCCTCATAAAACATTTTTAAAAGGCTTATAACAAAAACAGACCCAAGCCATTAAGCACCTGAAGAAGTAGCATCTTAATAAAGATGCCTGAGGATCTTTATTATAAGCAGAAAAGATATAAAAATAATTGTTCTGTACTGACTAAGACACTTGTAGAGGAAAAAAGAGTTGGTGACCAATACAGCTGCTTCAAGAGGATATCAAGCACCATACTTCTCATTTTCCTTTAGCTGACATCTAGCTTCCCTTGGTATAAGTTATTTTAATAAACCAGCTAATCTTAAATCAACCAAAATGACTTTTAGATGACAACAGAACAAGCCAGGCAATCAAAAATGTAATACCTCTTTTAGTTCTGGAAATTATGGAGTAAATGAAGTTCTATCTATCTCTCCCACTAAGTAAGGCTAAAAAGCCTGGATATGATATGCAAAACAAACAAAGGAAGACTGTTAAAGAAGGCAGAGTCACTGAAGATCCCAGGAGTCAAGGGAAAATATAGTCATGAGTTTGGGGGGCTTCTTCTGATTGCTGAAGAAGCCCACAACCAGAGTTCCAATTGGTGTCAACAAAAAATAGTCCCAAGAAAAGCTTGTTATTTCTTGCAAAAAAAACACCATAGAAGTAGGGCTTAGAAATACAGAAAAAAATTACAATATATTCTCTACTTCAGCAAAACATCAAGGGACACACCCACACAGAGCAAAGTCAGAGTGGAGAGTCTAGCTATACTGCAGGTTGCAGTAGAATAATGAATGAGGAGGCAAAGTCTTACATTTCTCTACATGACACAAAGGAAAATACTGCAGTGGCTTTTTGTGTCCCTCTTATACCTTTAGTGAACATCTGCCTTACTTCTTAAGACTTTTGTTAATGGATATATTGCTGTGTCCAGGAAGCTAAAGCATATTTCTTCATGAAAACTCAATATATAGGGTTTGCTATTATAGTCAAATTGACCAATAAATACATATTTCTAGAGGGGATATGATATTGACTTTGGACAGCATGTCATCTAACTTCCCTTGGTATAAGTTATTTGGTATAAGAGAGCAAAATATGAAGCAGATAATTTGTATTTGCATCCCAACTTCAGCCCTTACTAGCTCTGTGACCTTAAGCTTGCTCATTGACCTCAGCATGCCTCAGTTTCTTATTCTGTAAAATGGAGAGTGTAAGTGTACTCAGTTGTGATTTTTGTAACGATTAAATATATAGTTTATCAATACAAATTCTCAATAAAGGTAAAATGTATATAATTTCAGTTATCTCAATAGAAAATATTTATATCTTCAACTACTTTGCTCTCTCATTTACAACATGAAAAATAAAAAATAAATGATTTACAATATTATAATTATAAAAATGTTAGAGAAAGTTAAAGTAAAGAAAAATAATGGGAAGTTGAAATAATTTTAATAATAAAACCTGATTTTTATTTTTGCCAGGAAAAAAATTACACCACAAAACTCTAAATCGCTAGAGAAACACTATAACAACTGATTCCACTTTGAGTTTAGGTTATTATCTAAAAGAGGCTACTGTTTTAGATAATACTCATTTTCAAATGTAGTGTTTCATATTACTAAAATATATTGTTGTTTAAATTTGTATTCACAGTAAAGCTTTCAAGTCAAGAAATTTGTATGAACCTAATAATTTTTTTAATGTATTTGTAAGATCATATATTCCTGTTAAAATGTTCACATCCTCATTAGTTAGGGATTGCATTTTTTACGGCAAGTGATAGAAAATATAACTAACAATTAGCTTAAATCAATTGGAGTTTGAATGTTTCTTACCTAAAAGAATTCCAGAAGCAAATAGTCCTGGTAGAGTCATGAAATACCCATGCTGCTTCCCCTCAGGCCCGGTCACCTTTGCCATAAGGGTTATCACCTGGTAGCTACAAATGGCTACTCTACCTCCAATATCATTACAATGTTGTAGGAAGGATAAGGGAAAGACAGGGCAAAGGACAAGCTGCATGTTCCAATTTCCTTTTTTTTTTTTTTAATATATTTTATTGATTTTTTACAGAGAGGAAGGGAGAGGGATAGAGAGGTAGAAACATCGATGAGAGAGAATCATCGACCAGCTGCCTCCTGCACACCCCCTACCAGGGATGTGCCCGCAGCCAATGTACATGCCCTTGACCGGAATCAAACCTGGGACCTTTCAGTCCGCAGGCCGACACTCTATCCATTGAGCCAAACCGGTTTTGGCCAATTTCCTTTTAAAGTCTATCCTGCAAATCAGCCCCAGTAATTCTCACTTATATTTATTGGCCAGAACAATTTTTTATCTCTATTGGTAAGCTTTTGAATATTCTACAGGTACCTAGTTGTGCTCACCTGTCAAAATAAAAATATACATCCAGATTCATATTTTTTATTTTTAAATTCTTATTTTAAATAATGCTTTAAAGTTATTGTAATTTACACCAATGGCTTATTTTCTTAGAAAAAAAAAATCCAGCAATGGAGTTTAACAATTTGAAATAGAGAGCAATTATAATTTAATAATAATAAAATATTTTCCTCAAATTTAATAGACTAAGAAAAACTCATAAATAGTGAGCTCAGGCCTAGAGATTATATGCCCTACACACTAGTTAAAATAAATATCTATAGAGATCACATATTGCGCAAATCTTTCAAAATATGATATCCAGCTATTTCTTGATCGCCTGTGGGCATATATGAGTTTCAAGCCCAGACAATATTTTATCTATGGTTCCATCTGTTTTCCAAACAAAAACGGCTGGCAAATTTAACTAACATTCAAAGATAAGCATAAAGCACACAGCGCATCACCAACCGACCACTGATGACCTTGGGACGGTAAGTACTTCGTGCTGAATTAAGAAATGCATTAATCTATTTATTCTTTCATTCAACAAATATTTACTTTGAGCCAATTACCCATTACCCTATGCTCAGTGTGGTAGTATCATTGAGAATCTAATATTCAACTTAACATTTAGAAATGTTCTATATAATTAACTGTTCTGTAATTGATCAAAGTAAAAAGAAGGTAAGCTTTATTTATTTATTTTTTATTTTAAGTTTTATTGTGTTTGAGTAAAAAGCTGTCCATGAACTGTTAGCCCTCGGTTGAGTACAATTATCTTGTGGGTGTGAGGAGGCTCAGGCAGGGCATAATTCGTAAGACATGGTGCAGACCTAACAGGAAGACAGAATCAAGCGATTGGATACAATATTACTCTTTCCTAGGTGGGATCTAAGTAGGGCTGTACTTCACAAATATATCTTTCAGTTTGAGAGCAATTTAAAAAAGGAAGTGTCAGCCTTAGCCGGTTTGGCTTGGTGGATAGAATGTTTGTCTGTGGACCGAAGGGTCTGTGGTTTGATTCCAGTCAGGGGTACATGCCTGGGTTGCGGGCTTGATCCCCAGTGCGGGGCGTGCAGAAGGCAGCCGATCAATGATCTCTCATCATTGATGTTTCTATCTCTTCCTCTCCCTTCCTCTCTGAAATTAATAAAAATATATATTTAAAAAAAGGGTCAAGGGCACCTTTGCTTCAAAAGCTGATCTAGAATAATTGGGAAAAGCAAAGGCTGAAATAACTAAAGGACATTAACCTAGATCAAGTCCATACAGTGCCACCTGCAGGAATGGGCAAGCAGCTAGTTCAAGTGCTCTCAACAAGTCGAAATATAAATGTATGCATCATTCAAAAACCTCAATAAGCTGAAACTACATTTGTAAAAAATAAATTGTGCTTCATCTTAATCATTGTATCAAGCCAGAACATAGGGGTTGATTAATTTATCATGAAGTAATACTTTTTATGAATGATAATATATTTTTCCCAACTCTATAAAATAGCTTACAGGAAAAACACACCCTATGAAAATTTGTCTTATACAGAAGAATTCCATAATGAAGGCAATAAAAAAATTAAAAAATATGCAGTTCCAGATATCAGGTTCTTACATGAGATATAAGAATCTTGAAAGAGCTGGGGGGGGGGGAAATTCATAGGGTTTTCATAGAGAGAATTTTTTGTTTTCTTTCTTTTTCTATTGTTTTTGTGTTATTGTTGTTATTATCAGTGTTACTAATGCCACCATCATGCCCCTGTTCAATGAGTTTCTCCAGGGAGAGCAGATGATAGATCTAATGTTACTTATCTGATCAGATAATGTTGTTCACATAAAAAATTTGATGATTTAAAATTACATCATCAGCCCTTAGGGGTTTTTAAAAAGCTAACTTTAAAAAAACAAGTTTATCATTTTTGAAGTAATATTACATATATTAAATATATTTGCTACAAATAATTTTAACTTTTAAATTAATATTATGTTCCATATCCCAGCAGAGGGAGAAAGATAATTAAGAAATATTATTTTGCTTCTATGATTGGTTGGCTTGGTAAACTTATCAAAACATCATCATTCAAAATATATAAACGTATAAAAACAATGTTTGAATTATGCACTAGTAGAAACACGTTTTGGTGATTAAAAATAAGTTTGCAATATCAAAGACTGATATAAATGAATTATTTAATCTAAAGATTAATATTAAACTTGAAATTATTAATATACTAGAGGCCAAGTGCACAAAATTCATGCATGGGTAGGGTCCCTAGGCCTGGCCAGTGATCAGGGCCGATTAGGGCCTTCCGGCTGTCGGCCAGGGCCTTCCTTCATTCTGTGCCGTCCCCTGGTGGTCAACTCACGTTATAGTGAGTGATCGAACTCCCGGTCTCCTGGTTGAACTCCCGAGTGGACACTTTGCATATTAGCCATATATATATATATATATATATCAAACAATATATTGTCTAAACCACAAAAAAGCTATTCAGTAAAGTTATTACAAGTACTAGAGGCCTGGTGCACAAAATTTGTGCACGGGGGGGGGGTGGGTCCCCTCAGCGCAGCCTGCACCCTCTCCAATCTGGGACCCCTTGGGGGATGACCGGGATTGGGCCTAAACCGGCAGTCAGACATCCTTCTCACAATCCTGGACCGCTGGCTCCTAATTGCTCAGCTTCCTGCCTGCCTGGTCACCCCTAACTGCCCACCCCCCTGCCAGCCTGATCGCCCCTCACTGCCTCTGTGTGTCAGCCTGATTGCCCCTAACTGCCCCCCCCTGCCGGCCTGGTCGTCCCTAACTTCCACCCTTGCTGGCCTGGTCGCCCCACGCAGCCTGCTGTTCAGTCATTTGGTTGTCCCTCACTAACCCCCCTACCAGCCTGGTCGTAGGCAACCATCTTGTGAGGGTGTGAGGGTCAGTTTGCATATTACCTCTTTATTATATATGATAGTAAATCAATACTAAGTATAACTTACTGTAAAAAGCACAGAACATATTTAGAAATTTATTTTAAATGAGTTTTATAACCCTGTACTACACTGACCATAAGCTTTGCTGTTTTTATACAAGAAAGAACAATAAATACACTCATATTTTATAAAGCAGATAAATTAAACCACATCAACTATCAATCAAAAACATAGGTAAGAAAGTTAAGGATAAATTTGGTTGCTTGCTTTAGTTAATAGTAAGTGATTTACATCTTTATCTGGTAAATAACAATACTATCTTGCTATACAATAGGATGCAAAATTTGAATAAAATGTTAAATAAACCATGTGATTTCAGAGAAATACCTCCTGTGAAAAGTAATTGTTGAGTTATAATCTGCCGGACTCCTGTGAGACATGTTTATTTCAAGTTGTTATTATTTTTCATAGAGATAATTAATTGAAAAATACAAGTTATTTTATTTTAAATACTAGGGGCCCGGTGCACGAAATTCATGCACTAGGGAGGGGTCTCTCAGCCCAGCCTGCCCCCTCTCACATACTGGGAGCCCTCAGGGGATGTCCTACGGATGGCTTAAGCCCACTCCCCATTGGGAGCAGACCTAAGCCGCAGTCTGGCCTTCCTTTGCTTGAAGCGACCAGGCTGATCAGGGGAAGGCGCCAGCCCCATCACCCCACTGCTATAGCCACTGCCAGTCAGCGCAGCCGCCAAGGTATTTTCATCAACACGGATTCCAGTCCCTTCACCATGAAAAAATGACAACTTTCTTTAAGCATTTTCAAGATGTGTCTTTCATAGGATAAGACATTTCTTTCTTTATTTTTCTTTTTATCCTCACCTGAAGCTATATTTCCATTGATATTTTCCCCTTCCCTCCAATCCCAAGCTCAGCCCCTATCCAAGCCAAAAGCCTCCGCCCCAGGTTTAGGCTTGGGAAGGGGTTCCCCCCTCACCTCCAATCATAGGCTCGGCCCCTTCCCAAGCCTAAAGTCTCTGCCCTAGTCTTTAGGCCTGGGAAGGGGTTTCCCCCCACACACACCTCTGATCATAGGCTTGGCCCCTTCCTAAGCCTAAAGCCTCCACTGCAGGCTTTAGGCTTGGGAAGGGGTTCCCCCCAGCACCTCCCCAAGCCTAAAGCCTCCACCCCAAGCTTTAGGATTGGGAAGGGGACCCCCACTCCTCTGATCGCAGGCTCAGCCCCTTCCCAAGCCTAAAGCCTCTGCCTGATGGCCGGCTGGGAGTGACCTGGGTGCCGAGGAGGTTCCCCGGACCCAGTATGTATGCAAATTAACCGCTATCTTTGTTGGGTTAATTTGCATACTCACTCTGATTGGCTGTGGGCATAGCGAAGGTATGGTCAATTTACATGTTTCTCTATTATTAGGTAAGATGTTTTTATTGATTTCAGAGAGAGGAAGGGAGAGGGAGAGAGAGATAGAAACATCGATGACAGAGAAGCATCCATTGGCTGCCTTAGCATGACCCTTACTGGGGATCGGGCCAGTAACCTGAACATGGGCTCTGACCAGTAATCAAACCAGTGACCTCTTGGTGCATGGGTCAATGCTCAACCACTGAGCCACTCCTGTTGGGCAAATACAAGTTATTTCAAAATCCATTATAATTGATATGAAAACGTAAGATATTGGCAGTCTGTAGTAAAGGTATATATTTCATAGGTTTAAAGAATGCATGTGGAGATGGCTGTGACTGGAGAAGATTTAGAGAACTTTACAGCAAATGGGTAGATGTATGGTGTTCCCAAGGTCTGTTGTAATGTCTTGAAGCCATATCTAGGTGACATATGCTTGCCATCACCAAATGCTTGCCCTCTGCCAATGTGAATGCGTAGGTCTGTGCACCCAACTAAGAGACAAGAATTGAGATAGTTATTTTTCATTTAATTTTACAAACCCAGAGGGGGAAAATAGAACCTACATGATCTGAATGGCAGGACATTGTTGGAATAGCCGAGCTAGGGATTAGTGTTCAAGCTTCACGTCTATGCATAGAGGCAGAGGTGCAATGTGGAACACATTTTAGGCAAGTAAGAGTCTCAGAGAGGTGAAGGAGAGAGGAACTATACACGTAAGAATTTGGAGGATACTGAATAGACAAGTAGAAGAAACACAAAATATCACTTATAATGCAGTAGCAAGAAAAGGGGATGATGAAAGTACTTTGTCAGGCTGTGGAAACTTTGAAAACCAGGAGTATGAACTTTAGCACAGGCAACTGCAATATAGCTCAATATTGTGGGTTTTATTAGGATTTTTTTTTTTTTAGGCAAATGCCAGATGACTTCACAGAAAAAAAGGATACCATTTAGAAGAGAATTTCAATATTTTGAAAGTGAGGCAATGTGGGAGGACATAATGGCACTTACTGGTTATGCAAAGTTATTGGATTTTATCGAGAAAGCAATGAAGAGTGTAATTTGCATTTTAGAAATTATACTTTGCAGTGTGGATAATATATGAAGGGGAGATGAGGTTGGAGTCAAGAGGACAAGTTAAGAGAATACTGCTTGGTTTGGAGGAAAATAATCACATTGGAGAGAAGAATATAGATCCCATACATTTTTTCAGAGTTTGACTTCTCCGTAGTCAATGGCATTGAAAATGAGGCCCTTGAAGAGAAGGTGAAATTAAAGGAGAGCCATGGCTTTCTGGCTGGAGCAAGTGGAAACAGTGTCCTTCTGTGATGTGACAAGCAATTGGCAGGAGAAGCTTTATGGTAGTGGGGGGTGGTGATGAAAGATGGGCTCGATTTAGAACAAATTGGTGCAACAGGGACGCTCAGGCACCACTAGTGGGGATGGGAAGTGTCTTCCACAGCTACTTTGGAAGACAGTTTGGCAGTGTCTCACAAAACTATCCACATCCTCTTACTACCTGATCCAGTCACCATGCTCCTTGGTGTTTACTCAAAGGAGTTGAAAATGTATGTGCACACCAAAGCCTGCACATGGATATTTATAGCAGCTTTATTCACAATTGCTCAAAGATGGAAGCAGCCAAGATGTCCTTCACTAGGTGAGTAGATAAATAAATTGTGGTACATCCACATTTGCAATGTTATTTAGTGTTAAAAAAGAAATAAGCTCTCAATCCATGGGAATATATGGAGGAAATATATGCATGCTACTAAATGAAATAAACAGATCTGAAAAGAATACACACTGTATGACTCCAAGGCTATGACATTCTGGAAAAGGCAAAATTTTGTTGTTGATACAAAAAAATAAGTGATCACCAGAGGTTAGGAGAGAGGAATGAACAAGCAGAGCACAGAGGATTTCAGAGCAGTGAGACGCTTCTGTATAATACTATAATGGAGCGTGTGTCAGACATTTAACAAAACTCATAGGATGTACACCACCAAGAGTGAACTCCAATGTTAACTATGGACTTTGGGTGATGATGTGTCAATATAGGTTCCTTGCATGTAACAAATGTGCCACCGTAGTGCCGGATGTCCATAGTAGGGAAGACTGTGTGTTGTGTGCTCTGGGAGAGGGGTCGCCCTGGGGTGTGGGGAAATGGACAGAGTGTATACGGGAATTCTATACTTTAAGCTCAATTTTGCTGTGAGCCTAAAACTGCCCTAAAAATAAAGTTCATTAATTTAAAACACACACACACGTACACACACACACACACACACACTCATGTAATTTTGGTAAATTTCACATTCTGCATATATTTGTTTACTATACACATGGTTCCAGAAAGAATGTTTGATATAACAATACATAAATGTATGGTCTATATTTATATTTCATAAGATAAAAAAAAACAGAAAGGAAAAGTCTATTAAGTACAGAAATTAGTTAACAATAAACTGAATACATTCATGACCTTTACCTCCATACTTTCATGCACCATAATTTTGTCTTGAGGTTTGTTAGAAACTCCTATAAAATGTATTTTACTCATTTAGACATTTTATATAGTGACCATAAGATTACATATGTTCTTGGAGGAACAATAGTTATTCGTTCAGGACAATGTTTACTATAATCAAGTTCTTCATGGCATTGTAATGTGGCTTTGCTTCCTGACCACCTGTCTTAGCATTTTCTCCTGTAAAGACTGATAAAGAATTTCACAAAAGCACTTTGCAGGAGTGGTGGGGTAGAGCAATAAAATGCTTAGTCTAGTTAGGAACTCTCTGTTGATTTTATTTAACTCAGTGGCAGAACACAACTATTGTATATGAAGGATCGCATATACAGTTTTGACAATCAAACAATTGTGTGCTCTACCAGTCTTCCCAGTGTAATTCTCTGTTGAACACAAAATGTCTCTGAGTATAGTCATCCAGGCATTCAGAGAAGATGAATGGCTTTAACTTGGCTTGAGCTTCCTCAGCCTGGTTGCACATGCATGCTGTCCATCAGGCAAGAATTCACGCAGTGAGACATAGAAAGGGAAGAGTGAAGACTAGCGCAAAGGCAATCAGCCTGTTTTGAGTTGAAACACTCTTACAAGTCCTGACTGTGTTGTAATCTGAGTTACTTATACACCTCTTGGAAAAGCACTTTGTTTATATCAAATAAAAGAAGTACTATAAGCTATAATTCACTCAAACTACTTTGCATGACCACATTTTCATCAGCTATGGATTTCAGTCATTACTAGCAATTCATTTACTTTGCAGAGAACTGTGGCAGGAAAATGTGGCAGAGCAAACACAATATGTGAGGCACATAAGTGCTCTGCAAAGAAACCTTTCAATGTTTAATAATAACCTCCAACTTTATTTAATACTAAAGGAAACACTGCATTTCTCTTTTAACATATCTGTTACTTTTAAATTAAACTTTACTTCATTGTCCTTTATTTTATGATATTGCTGAATAGCTTGAACACAAATAAGAATAAATAAATTACTTCTGTCCTGAGAAACACACTCACAACCATGGTATTTTAAGATCACAAGCTTGATAATGTAGGGCTCAGTTTTATTGAGGGAAACTGCTACTTCATGATAGTTTAGTCGTTAGATTTCAAGTGCAAATGTCAACATGGTTCAAACTAATAACCTAACTCCGTGGTTGGCAAACTGTGGCTCGCGAGCCACATGCTGCTCTTTGGCCCCTTGAGTGTGGCTCTTCCACTAAATACCACGGCCTGGGCGAGTCTATTTTGAAGAAGTGGCGTTAGAAGAAGTTTAAGTTTAAAAAATTTGGCTCTCAAAAGAAATTTCAATTGTTGTACTGTTGATATTTCGTTCTGTTGACTAATGAGTTTGCCGACCAGTGACCTAACTGATAAAGTTGAACAGCTGGGATGGTTGATAAAATAATAAAGCAAATGCCATCAATCATCCATGGTGACATGCAAAAAACCATATAGCTGAGTTATGTCATATCTTCTCATTTCCTAAAAGTAATTTTGAAATGATAATTTTGCATATGAAACAGCTGTTATATAAAATGTAGGCAATTAATTTCAAACTGTGTATATGTATTTGTATATACCTCCACACTTCTGTAGGATGACTCTACCAAAAGGCTCCTTTTTTACAACATCAAAGTATGCAATTATTATTTTTTTAATCCTTACCAGAGAATATGTTTATTGATATTTAGAGAGAGGGGGAAGGGGAGAGAGAAACATCAATGTGAGAAAGAAACTTGCATGGGCTGCCTTTGTATGTGCCCCGATTGGGGATTGAACCCAACAACTTGGGCATGCACCCCAACCTGGAATCAAAACCTCAGCCTTTTTTGGTGTAGGGGACCAAGGCCAGGGCAAGGTATGCAATTATTAATGATATGAATGAAGTTTTTGAGGCATATGATATATATACATATCTATGTTATTTACATATAGCATTTCAGAGAAACAAATAGCTAAAATCTACTAAAGCATTTTTATCAGTCTAGGAAAATGCAAATTGATTTCATTAATGTTGTGAAATCTATGTATATACAAATGTTTTATAATTTTAAAAAGTAAATTATTATCTATAGATATATAATATATATTTACAAATAAAATGCTATATCTGTCATTTGGGTAAAGATGAAAAAAATCAAAATAAATAAAATAAAAAAGTAAATTATTCTCTTTGAAACTAGTAAAATGTTAATGTTAAGTCATATATTAAGAATTTGATATTGAAAATGTAGAACTATGTTATCAATTTTAACTACATTAATAAAGTAGTTAAAATGGTTGAAGTTCATTCTCTTTCAATAGTTTGAAATACTTAAATTTTAAATAATACATTATCTCATTGTTGAAAATATTGACAAATAAATATGTATATTAAAAACATGCACATTTACCAAAGAGGTAACCAATGGTAAAATTTTGGTGACTTCCCTTTCTTACATTTTATTCTAATGTAACCAACATAAAAATTAAAGTAATATTGTGTTTACGCTTCTATGTTCTGCCTTGTTACTATTATACTATCATTTTTATACTCTTAAATACTCTTTAAATATTTACTTTTAATGGCAGTGTGATATGCATCACATAATTACACCATAGTTGTTAAGCAAAACTCCTAGTATTAGGCATGTGTGATGCTCCCAATATTGTGCCATTGAAAAATGCAATGGACATTTTTAATGTATTAATATTTCTTGGCATCATTAGGATAATGTACTAGGAGAACTTCTGAATAAAAAAACACAAATATATTTACTGTCAGAAGGCTTTTCACCATTCCATGAAAATTTCTATCTCTGCACAGCCCTGCCAGCCATAAGTATTAGTAATAAACAAAATTATGTCAATTTGATTTATGAATATCTTTTAAAATATCTGTTCTTGATTGTTTCCTAATGAGTACAAGCATATTTTACTGAGTTTACTGACTATCTATATTTCTCCTCCCACATATAATCTTGTCATTACACCTGTTTATTTTTCTAATGGGAAAGAAGTGATTGGTTATATATTTTTGAACACTCATGTATTAAAGACAGTAATCATTTCTCTATCACACTTATTACAATTATTTTCCTATTTTTGTATTCTTTAATATATTTTGTTAAATTAAAGAAATGTATAGGAGACTATAAATGTCTAATATTTGTATATACATTATTTTGCAAAATATGGTAATGAAACAAGAATTTTAGGGGAACATAGGCAGGCTTAGGTAATTTTTAGAATTGGGGTCCCTGGAAAAAACATAGGGCTACAGATTGGGAGAAGGTACATTTCTATAACATAAGGAAGCCAGGTGCAGTTACATTTCCTAAGATAAGGGAGCGGCAACAGGTATATTTCCATAAGACAAGGGAACTGGGGTTTGCCGAAAAAAAGTCTGTATTTACAAAATAAAGAAGGAAGAAAGCCCAGAAGCAATAGGAGGATAATGAGGGAGGAGGGCTTCAGGAGTCACTACAGTAACCAATTAGAAAAGGAATATTGACCACTCAGAGGGGATATCAGGACACAGGAACTGTAGCCTTTATATAAACCATGGAAACAGGAAGTCAGTGGGACCTTTTCCCCCTCCCCACGTGGGAGTCCATTCTATGGGACTCTTTCCTCTTCCCACCTGGGAGTCTGTACTTGTTCTTCAATAAATCTCCACCTTTGCTATACTGCCCCTTTCCTTGGAGTCATTCTTCCACTCTGGTGAACAAAGAATCCGGGTTCCAGTCCAAAAATTCCGCATCAGTAATATAAAAAAAAATAAAGCTAAAACAAATTTATTTCTGTTTGCCTTGGATATATAATCATTTTTTTTTCCTATAGGTTTAATTTTACTTTAAAAGAGAATCTATTATTTGTATCAATGTGAGAGTCTTCAAATTCTCTCTCAAAATAAGTAGATAAAATGATTGGCTTAAAAAACACAGGAAACTAAGGAAAGTTGGGCAAAATGACATGATTTGGTGTTTGTGGGAGTGGGGAGAAACTGCCCAATATACATAAAATATGAATATTTTTTTAAACAAGCCCCTCTTACCTGCTCTAAATATAATTAAATGTGTGGTATTGTTAGAGTAAATGCTTTGTACCAGAAATATATCTTTATTCTAGTCCTAAATGATCCATCTATTGTATCCTATCTAATAAAAGGGTAATATGCAAATTAACTGTCACTCAGTCACAAAGATGGCAGTGCCCATAGCCACAAGATGGTGGTGCTCAGTCCTCTCAGCCCTGCTGGAGTCCCGAAATCATTCAAAATAAAAGAATTTATAATTGAAATTGATTTTCTTGAATAGTCAGTGAGATATCTTCATGGTATATTATAAAATACAACTTACACTTAAGTCAGTTTATACAACTTAACCTTTGCCTCTCATGAATTGCATTGTAATAATGAGCAAGAGAGCTGGATAAATATCAATTAAGGTGGTGCATGACTACACATATGTGAGGAATTCTTGGAAAGAAAAAAGTTAAGTGATGAATTATTACCATTATATTTCCATTTATGTAAAAAATATGTTGTTTAAATAAGTAATCCAAATTTATTTTGTGTTAATCTGAGCATAATGTTTGGTTAATATCATTTTGAGATCCAAAAACACTTGGTAAATGTTAGCATTTTAATCATATTTGTATTAATTTAATCAGCAGATCTTATCTAAAGCACATAAAATACATTAATAAAATAATTAATAAATATTGAACCAAATTGAAAAGCTTCCTGACTTATATATATATATATATATATAAATATATATATATAGTTTATATACCTATCCATAGAATATTAGTGGATAATTTTTCACTAAGAGAATCAAGAATGAATCATTCTCAAATCACTGTTATAAAAGAAAATGATGCCACAGTAGTATCATTTAATTTAATATTGAGTTATACAGAGGTGATGGAATAAAGTTAAGATTAATTGGAATAAAGTAGACATTGATTGGGAGAAATAAACTTTAAAAATACTACAAAAAATGTTAACCTTATTAAATTATACCTGGAACTACCTCATTCAAGTTTATTTTGAGAAACAAACATCTGGCAACAGAATTGATCATAATTGGTAGGAGTCAAAATTAGAGAAATGTTTCTTAAGGAGGAGTGAGAACAACACATGGCACCTGGCACATACTAGGAGCTGAATAAATGGCAACTAAAATTTGACTCAAAATAGATGAGAAAATGCAGATCAAAACTTCACCTAATTTTGATAGGTGTTTATTAAATGTCAGATTTAAAATAGCTACTTAAATATAAGATATTTAAATCAATTAATCGACACCTAAATTGATATTTATATTTTGCTCTGTACAAATTAGGCACCTGTATAAATGCCTGAAGGTTAATACATTCATATGAATGCAGTTATAACTTTAGTATTTATAGAGTTCTAAGTTAATTAAATGATATAAAAGTAATTCATTGCATCTATTTAAATATCTTTCTATGGATTATTATGATTCTCTTTTACTTACCCTTTTTTTTTAAGTCAATTTTCTCTGGGTTTATTTGCATGGTAAACATATAATAATACAATCACCCTCATTGTAGAAAAAAAAATAAATAAAATTAGAAGTTGCTTTACATCCAGCATAAACATTTTTAAAAATGGACCGAAAAAACTTTTACTTAAGTACAAAGTAATTTAAAATAAAATTTGAAATATAATACTGCACTTCATTTAAAACCTATATAAAATATTTTAAAAAATATAAACTGATTAGAAATGGACATAAAATCAGAACAGATATTTTATCAAATAACATCTACACATGGCAAATGGCATATGAAAAGATTCTCAACAGTATTTGTCACTAGAGAATTTCCAATTAAACAGTAATGAAATACCACTAACATATACTAAGATGGCCAAAATCCCAAAACTCCAACACTACCAATTACTGGAAAAAATGTGGAGCAACAGAAACACTTATTTTGCATTGTGACAATGCAAAAGAGCACAAAAACTTTGGAAAACAGTTTGGAATGTTCTTATAGAGTCAAACAGGGTCTTACCATAAGAATTGACTATTGCACTTCCTGTTGCAAAACCAAATGAGATGTTCTTAATAGATGAATAAAAAATAAACTCTGGTATAAACATACAATAAAATATTATTCATCGACTATAAAAAATGAGCATTCAGGGTGTGAATAAAAAATGGATGTATAAATGCATATTGCTAAGTAAATAAAACCAGTTTGAAAGGTTACATACATATTGTATGATTCCAATTACATGACATCCTAAAAAAAGCAAAACTGATACAGTGAAAACATTACAGGTTGCCAGGATTTTAAGGGTGAGGGATCAAAAACTTGAGAACAGGGATTTTTTAGGGTAGTGAAACTATATTATGTTATACTATGACTAGAGGCCTGATGCACGAAATCCATGAATAGGTAGGGTCTCTAGGCCTGGCCAGTGATCAGGGCCAATCAGTGGGGCAACTGGCAGGGTGATCGGGGGGCCCCTGCTGGCACCCACCTTGGCCGGCCTGGCGCTGGATGGCTCACCGATCAACCCCTCCCCCACTGCCACCACTGGTCACCTCCCTCTGCAGGGCAACAAGCAGAGCAATTTGGGGGCCCCCGGTGGCACCCGTCATGGCTGGCCTGGGGCCTGCGGGCTGGGGTAGCTCCTGTGTTGAGCATCTGCCCCCTGGTGGTCAGTGCAACTGGTCGTTCCACCGGTTGTTCCACCATTTGGTCGATTTGCTTATTAGGCTTTTATTATATAGGATAGTGAATTTATTGCACATGCATTTGTCAAAATCCATAGAACTTTCAAGCACAGAGTAAACCTTAATAAATGCAAATTTAAAATATAATTTAGCATGTCAAATAATCCCATACTGGAATGTAAAATATGACACAATTATCTTTAAATATATAAAACAACCACACTGAAGATGATGAGAAGAATGTGCTAATCTAAGTAGTTTTACAAATGAGTAGTCTGTAAGACTAATGGTAAAAGAAACTGTACATAAATATTATACAAAAGTACTATACTTGATGAAGCTGTTTCCTAAAATGGCATGGTTTAAGATTCTGATAGCACTATCCATGTATAATAGAATTCAATAATTAAGTAAATGGATGGTCGATAGTTGGAATCAGATTTTTTACTACTGGAGTGGGAAATTATGTATAAACATTAGGAATATGCTAGAATGTTTCATATAGTAATGGATTAGAGTTGGAAACATTAGTATGAGGTCATGTTTAGCTTAATACAGATATAGAAGTTTACATATAGAAGTTTTTACAGATATGTATATACTAGTATACATGACTAGAATATATTCTACTCATCTACTAGCTGAGAGGTCCTAGAAGCAATCATACTCCAGTAGCAATGAACACACCTAGCTCTCAAATATAGATATTGTTTTCTAATACCATATACCAATGAAAAGAACTACAAAGTTTGGGACAATGTCTTTTTCTAGGAAATAGAAATCATGAGCCTAGAGCATCTTATAGAGCTAGGAAGTAAGAAAGTGCTATGAAAAACAAATTACATTGATGGAACTTATGTCAAAGTGACACAGAGCCAACTGAAAGAGTTCCTAATGGCCAAAATTGTGACAACTTGAGAAATAAAATAAAGTAGTATTGAATTATAAGCCAAGGGATAAAATTGATATCATTGAATCCATATTGTTATAAATAAATGATATAATAATTAAGCAAATAATTATTTGGACAGAAATAATTTCAAATAATTAATGCAGTATACCACTTTGGGTATTTAATTGCATAAGACACTTGTATTATATAATTTTCCTCATTCACATTCTCAGCATATTTTCAACAGACATATCTCTTGAATGGCAGTAATTTTAATTCAGGAGAAGAAAACTCTAAGCACATGTTGAACACAAAGTCAGATTTTCTAACGTTGTTTTACTTTGATTTTTTTTTTTTTTATGCTTGTATTCTTGTGTCCATTTTTCAAATGACTTAAAATCTAGAGAGTAAATTAATTATTTTGGGTATACAGAAACCCCAATATTTAGATACAAATGCCACTTGTAAACTGTATAGTGACCTTCAAATCAAGTTTATGGCCACAATCTTGAATTCATGTATAATACCAGGATTTGCAAGCACATAGTGCAAATGTTAAGCAGGTTTCATAAATATCTGGGCCAGGCTAAGTATAAAAACAGAGAATGGTGATGTCAATAACATATTTGTGAGTGCATGACCTGCACAATATAATTCACTAATTTGGACAGTCTGTCAGCCAAAGAAAGCATTTGGATAATTGGTTTAGCCTAGGGCTATTGGTATAGAAACTCTGCTAAAATGAACTTCCTCTGAGGTTATAGATTGATTGCACTTATTCTTTTTAATATTTCTAGTACCATCACTGTATCTGGTATGTTGTAGGAAGTCAATAAAAATTTATTAATTGATTGAATGAATGGATGACGGGAATAGTTCTCTAAAATTTATTTTTTATTATCTTTATTACAAATTACTGCAAATGTCCATCTACATTTGACATTATCAAGATTTCAATGTTTAAGTGTGCTAGATTGCTAGTCTAAAATAATTATATACACATGTACACACACAGGCACCTACATGCAAATTGTTTAGCACAAAATCAAGAATTGGGAAGGATTAATATAATTGGATATTTCAAGTATATAAAGTGTTGAAGTATTTGTTCAATTAAGTAAACTTAATTTTAGGTGTTAGATAAATTAAAATCAAAGAACTTTTCTAAAATGTGTCTTACATGTACATGAAAATGTATTAATGAATGAAGAAGACTCTGAATGTCTATTACTTCTATATTTTATATTGATACCACATAAACTCAATCATGGTAGATCAAATATTTTCTTCTTCCATTTCTGAAAACATTTTTAAAGCTATGCCATTTACAAGAATAGTTGGTTTTATTTTGGCAAACCTAAACTATTGAGAGTTTCATAATTTTCATTTCTGTAATGTTTGCTTACCCTAAGTGATAATATTCTCTATCATAAAGTGCTCAGAAGTTATTGATTTCTGAGTTTTTTATCTGCATATGTGTGTAGTACTTAAAATCCTAATGGAAACTGAAATAACATGTCAAATTTTTATTTACAACATAAAAATATGCCATAAAACTAGTAGAAATTATTAATATGTAAATGAACCTTAAGAGTAAACATTGTGGATTCAGTTTGAATATAACTAAATCTGAACAAAATAGCAATTTTTCTCTCAGGATAGTTTGAACAAACTTACTTAAGGTCAAGAATTTAAAGGTAATTTTTCAAGTTCACCAACAATTTTCTCATTCTCTGATTAAAATTTTATGGAATAGGCTCCCATATGTTTTAATAATGCTAGGAAAGAAAGCTACAACTACATGCTAATATTGAGGAATTTTTATACTATCAGACTACATATTAACATTAATTAATAAAATGTAATATCAAAATGACACATTTCCTCTATTCTTCTCCCAAACACCAACATACACATGAGCAAACACACTACCACCCACATATGCAGAAGCGTACATATACTTACAGTTAATGGTATTATTTCTTACTGCATTATGAATTTAAAGCAATCAGAAGAAAACTTCTAACACTTTATCTCCCACCTTTCAGATTTGAAACACCTTATCCCCCCACCTTTCAGAGTCTGAGCTATGTATTCACCCTTCCTACCTATTATCAAGAAGGAACGCTCCATGATTCTAGATCATTCCAATCTCTCTGTGGCACTCACTACACCCTATCTCACTTACCTAAAGATAGTGCCTCTAATAATTTTCTTTCCCCTACGTTAAATTTTTTTTTTCCATTTTACTGGATCATTATCTTTCAAAAATTCCTTAATTTCTTCCATTAAAAAAGGTAGAAAAAACAAACAAAACTCTTGATTACATATCTTATTAAGCTACCACTTGATGTTGCAATAATATTCGTGGAAAAAAAAATGTCTGTATTTGCTTTCTCCAATTACTCTTTTCCTGTGCTCTCTTAAATCTATTCCCCTCTGGATTTCATGCCCAGCACTCCAAACAAATTGCATTATTTCAAAGCCACATTCTCCACATTATTGGTTCCAATAATCACTTCTGGATCTCCTTTTATTTGAGGTACCAGCAGTTGATTATTCTCTCTTCCTTTACGCTTTTCTTCCCTTGATTTTCAGAATACCGCACCATTTTGTTTCTTTTTACATTATTTGCCTTTCTTAAACCCCTTTTTTATTGGGTATATTTCCATTACAATCACCTTGATTACAGCCATGATGATCTCTTTCCTAAATTAGTATAATAGATTCCTAATTGCAATGTCTGCTTCTCTCACTGTCTCCTCCACCCCCACACACACATTACTTAGTCAACAGCTACCAGAATAATTCTTTAAAAATCTTACTCAGATCATATTCCTCTTCTAATCAAAACTCTGCAATGGCACTCATCCACTTAAAAGTAAAACATTAAGTTCATAAAACAGCCTACAAGGACCTAGATGATTCAGCCCTCCATTATTTCTCTGAGCTTATTTCTAGCCCCATTCATCTTATCACTTTGCTGTACTGACTTTCTTGCTGTTCCTTGAACATGTAAAATTCTCCCCTGCCTTAGGGTATTTGTGCTGCCATCAATGCCACAATATTTTGCCAGGTATTTTTTTATGGCCTACTCTATTATCTTCTTCAAGATTTGCTCAAATATTCCTTTAAAAAAATTCATCCCTCATACCCAATTTCCTTTACCATTAACTATATATTTTTTTGCCCTATCCATTTGAAAATCACCTGTGACACACTATATATGAAGTATTGATACTCTATTGTCTCTTATTAAACTACTAGAGGCCTGGTGCATGAAATTCGTGCATGGGGGGGGGGGGGCGGTCCCTCAGCCTGACCTGTACCCTCTCTAATCTGGGAGCCCTCAGGGGAGCTCTCTCCAATCCAGGAGCCCTCTCCAATCCGGGAGCCCTGACGGCTTAGACCCACTCCTCATGGTTCTCTGCTCTCTGCTGGGCCTGGCCACTCCACACCCGCTGCCCAGAGGCTTTCCGCGGCCCAGAGGCCCTCAGTGGCCAGGGTGGGATGCTTGCCTCGTCGCTGCCATGGCGAAGCAAACATTCCGCCAGGCCACTCATGCTGCCCACTCTCAGCAGCCGCCCCCCCACCCCCCCAGGACTGGGGGACTCCGGCGGGGCTGAGGGGACTGGGCGTCACCATCTTGTAGCTTTGGGCACTGCCATTTTTGTGACAGAGTGATGGTTAATTTGTATATTACCCTTTTATTAGATAGGACAAGTCTAGAAGTGCAGGGTTTTAAAGATAATAATTGTGCATCTGATAGGCTTATGGAAAAATTAAGTACCTTTGAAACAGTTATAAACATGTCTGGTACATAGTAAGTATTCACTATTACTATGTCTCACATTTGTGTTAGAGTATCTAATTCTTGCTTCTTTGTAAATTCTTCACTGGCAAGCCCAAGTGCATGGGCACAGTGGTAGCTCCAACAACTCTTACTGAGTCAATGAAGAAAATGTTCCCATAGCACGTACTTCATTTGTCATGTTCTTATAAACCTAATTTCAACAGTTAGCATTTCTTGAATTACTGTGTATGTTTTTATAATCTGCCTCAATCTTATTTTTAGTGTACTGTAATAGTGATGTTTTTTTTTTCTGTCCTGTGCAAAACCATGTTCAATAGGAAATCCCAGAGCTGACTGTTTCTACCAGCTACCTGTGTTATATACTAACAAACACATTCTATGATGTATTCATAGTTCACTTTAGGGCTATTGATGTTGTTTCTCATGGAATTTTGGTTAATATATATATATATCTTATCTCATGCCTTGTTAAATAGAAAAAGAATGTTTTCTATCTGTGTCTTCATTCTGTTCCCTAATATTTTACAGATTTTTTTCCATGCCTTCCTATGGTCTTACACATGGTCAAGTTTGTGGTAGAATTAGAGCACTTATTTAAACCCCAGCTGCCCCCTTTACCAGCTGTGTGTCCTTGAAAGCTGCTACTCAGAATCACTATGCCTCAGTTTCTAAATCTGAAAATTAAAGAAAATAATTGTATGTCTCAGGGGATTTGGGGGAAAATTAAATAAGCTAATACATTTAATTGAAAACAGCTACAAGCATGTCTGGCACATAGTAAATACTATCATTATGTCTCTCACATTTGTGTTTGAATATCTAATTATTCTTTCTAAATTCTCCTCATTAAATTGTTTTGTTTTGTTATCCTGAGAACACTTGCTCTGAGAAAAGCCTGTAAAAAGTGAGTGTGTAGGCTTTTACTGGTAGAATTTGATTTGTTTGATCATTGTTAATAATGTCACTTATGCTTTTGTTATGCTCTCAGTTGCTGTGTCTGGCTCTTGTTCTTACTCTCAAACCAATGCACACTGTGTTTACAAAGGATGGTTTTCTTGGGTGCCTATAATTTTTTTATCAGAGTAATATTTTTTCAGATACTATGACTGTAGGAAGAGAATTTTTAAATCTCCTGGTTCAGTGGAGCTCCCCATTTTGAATTTTAAAACAGACATAACGTTTCTCAATGATGAGGAATGTAGGTACCTTAATGCCTCCTGTGGAATATCACAAGGCTCTCTAAGTAGTTGAGGCTGAAAGCATTATTGTTTAACTAGAGGCCTGGTGCATGAAAATTCATGCACTGGAGTGGGGGGTCCTTCAGCCCAGCCTCCCCCCTCTCACAGTCCAGGAGGCCTCAGGGGCAGGAGGTGACCTGGTGATCAGGGGAAGGTGACACCCATATCACACCTCTGCTGCTGCCACTGCCAGCAGCACAAGCCTCAGCCAGCCCTGATGACCTGAGCCTTGGGCATCCCTGGGTGGCTGGGCAGCCACCATCCAAAGTTTGCCTGCACCTTGGTCTGGCCCTGGGAAGCTGGGGGGCTGAGGGGACTGGGGGACACCGGAGATAGTCATGCAGAGCGGCTGGACCTGCCTGGGGTCGGGTCTGGCTGTGCTGCACACCTGCTGCCCCCACAGGGCTGAGGGGACTGGGTGCTGCCATCATGTGGCTGTGGGCGCCGCCATCTTTGAGGGCATGGCAGTCAGTTAGCATATTCCCTCTTTATTAGATAGGATTACGTCACATTCAGTACCATAAGGTGACATTTGCTTTGTATAAAGGCACACCACTGCAATGGTTTGGTGTTTCTGCAGTCCTTTCTTAAGCATAAACTCCCTTATCATAGAACTCCCTTATCCAATATGCAATAGTATCAACATTCAGAAAGTTGACAATTGTCTTTTTATGCCATAGCTGTGTTCTCTGTAGAAAACCCAAATTTTGAGAACCTTTTTGAACTTAGAGCTAATATTTGGTGCCATTTCTATGCTAAATTCTGCAAGTATCACAAAAGACATCTTTGCAATTATAAGTGAGGGTGTGCTGGAGCCTTATCTAGATTGCGATATGCAAAGTCTGAATATCTTCCTTGCGGGGCAAATCCCTCTTCCGTTTCATTGCATGTGTTCTCTGTCTGTCACAGTTTTGGATTGCAAACAGACACTGGTTAAAGCAGATGTTTTTAAAAACTTTATATTTTTTAAACTGAATTTATTGGGATGGCATGGGTTTCAATTGTACAACTCTATAACACTTCATCTGCATCCTGCGCTCACCACCCAACGTCAAGCCTCTTTCCTCCACCATTTATCTCCCCCTTTGTTCTCTTCCACCTCCCCCACCCCCTTTCCCTCTGGCAATCAGTGCAAATGCAGTTTATGTACTGGGTCACTTTACTAACAGGAAAACTGGACAGCTGGGCTTGGAACACAGAGAGGAACAAAGGAGATTTTACATCAGAGCTAAGATCAAAACTGAGCTTCGGGACCACTTAGGGGACGACTGAATTTCCACTGCTAACCAGTGTCTCTGACTTCCCTGGAAACAGCCCTGGATAGTGGGAGCCCGAGCCCCCCAGGCTGTAAAGCCGCTGTGCTTCTGGAAATCAGGCACCAGCTTTGCTGCTGATCCAATTGATATGCCATTTTCAAAATAGATAAATTAGTTAATAGGTTGTTGTTTTTTAAATACCTAGTTTCAGTTTTCATAAAAATGTAGTGAGCATAGTGCAGATGGATGTTTTATTTTATTTCAGTATGTCCCTATTAATGGACACTTAGAATATTTCGTTTTTGTCTTATTATGTTTTGTCACTATAGTAAATTCTGTAGTAATAAAATATTGGCATGCCTTTGTGTGCAATTATTTTATTAACTCCGTAGGACAATTGCTAGAAGTATGACATGCAGGTCAAGCCATGTGCATACTTTAAATGTTCAAATTTATAGCAACACTGTCCTCCATAAGTTTATAATGACTCATCCTTATGTGCATAAAAATATTTATGTTGCAACATGCTAATGCAGACTTAGTATTGAAACTTTGGTAAGACTTCTATTCTAAAAGGAAAAAAAACACATTATATTACTTTATTCAGTTTTTATTTCTCTCATTGCCTATACAAGAGACAGTGCCATTTTTACGTTTACCATAATTGCTTCATTTATAAAACGCTGTGTAAGCTTCTTACCCACTTATTCTTTTGGATGTTTATCTATCTTTGCTCTTGTTTATCTGTAAATGCTCACTCTATATAAGCTATATTAACACTGTATTTCATGACTTGAAAATAGTATCCCTTTTATGTATGTGTTTATTGCTGCATCATATATATTATTTTTGATGTAGCTGAATGTATTATTCTTTTATGCTTTTTAGTTACTGTCATGCTTAGTTTATTAAATTTTAGTGCACCATTTTTCTCCTCTTATTTGTGATTCTCAACTGTTTTCAGTCCATTGGGTATTTAAATGGGTTTTAAAATTCTTTGTCATCCCAATGAAAATCAAATGAACTCTAAAAAGTAAATGTTAATCAACAGAATTAAATAGGATATATGATTGTGTTTTATGTGGTTTTAAATGAACTGCCAATGGAGTAGTGTCTCATGTTTATAAAATCATGATCAATTCGTTAATTAAGAAAACAGTATTCTATTCTTCTATAATTTGCAATATTTTAATATCTTGCTATTTTAATATTTTATATTAATTTTATTGTTAGGGAAATATGGAATAAGTTTATAATTATGGAAAGATAAAACTATTCATATCTGCCATATAGAAAAAAACATTTAAATAATTTTCAGGCCACAAATCAAAGTATCATATAATTTTCATTGTTGTTTGAAGGGCTTATATGCATATTTTATTATAGTTCTATGTTGCCTTAACAAAAATTTTACTAGGTAATAACCATTTTGAAATATACCTAGTGGGAACTCCTACAGTGAACAAACTTTACCAGAGCTTTATTCCACATAGGTGTGTGTTAATTACCTAACACAGGTACCTCTTAGTCTCCCAATCTCGTATACACTGAGTGGCCAGATTATTATAATCTCTGAATGCATAATAACCTGGCCACTCAGAATATATATATATTAGAGGCCCGGTGCATGAATTCATGCATGGGTGGGGTTCGGCCAGCCTGGCCAGGGGGAGGGATCATGGGTGGTTGGCCAGCCTGCCTGCTGGTTGAACTCCTGGTCAAGGGGACAATTTGCATATTAGCCATTTATTATATAGGGTATACACTGAGTGGCCAGATTATTATGCATTCAGAGATCATAGTAATCTGGCCATTCAGTGTGAGTTAGAGAGAGAAAAAAGTTAAAAACAAAACAAAACACTTTTCAAGGTCACAGACAAGAGAAATAAGCCCACTAAAAGACTGAGATTTAATCAAAAGATAATAGAATGCTTACCTTCCCCAATTTCTTACTTGAATATAATAAGAGAATTATAGCTACAAACAATGCAAGGAACAGTCTATATTTAGGAAAAAGTTTTTAGGGAAACACATAGACAACCAGAGAAATAACTGTTATGCCCCTGGCACCTAGTGTCATAACCAACTTTAAACACAGCCCGGTTCCCACCCAGATTCATATAAATATCACACTATTGGCTTAAGTTCCTATCACTTGATATGTCATGTTCAGCATTCAACAGTTACCAAAGCACATTAAAATTACACCATTTGTGTCTATGTATAAAACAAAGAAGGAAACATTTATAAAATTGGGTTTTTAATTTTGTGGCATACAAATCAGAATGACAAAACCATAAAGTGAGATCTTTCAGAGAATAAACCACAATTTAAGACTGTTCCTCTAATAGACGAATATCAAGAATACATGCAGAATACAGGCTTCAGGTAATTGCCTACTCTGGAAAGCAGACAGCTTTTTTCCCCTTACTGTTAATTGGATGTACTGCCCTCTTGCCTTCCAAATACACCCTACATTGAACTAATATATAGTTTTCAATAAATAAGGAGCTCTGTGGTATAAAATTCCTAGGCATTTTAAAAGATAATGCAACACCAAATATTTTTACTGAATGAATTCACTGCATCCATTGATTTACATCTTTACTAATACTTTATTCCTTTATTAAATGAAGTGCATATTTGAATCCTGACTATATTACTGGATACTACACACAAACAAAATGAGATCTACTTCTTGACTTTGTGCTTAGAGACTCAGAAGAATCATTCCATAACTCAACTTTCTTTTTTAGAATAACAGCAACCAATTCTAGTTAACCTAGTGACAATGAATTTCACTTACAGAGAATAGTGTGGTGATGGCCAGAGGTGGGGTGGGGGCTAGTTGGAGGGGGATAAGAGGTGGGGGGGGGGAAGGGAGACATTCATAATAATGTCAACAACTAAAAAATAACATATTATACATCTAATAGTGGTTAAGACATGGGCAGAAACAAAACAAAAAAAAAAAGAGTAGCAAGATAGCCTGAGACACAAACAAATCAGACTAAAACTAGAGGCCCAGTGCACAGATTCGTGCACCTGGTGGGGTCCCTTGGCCTGGCCTGTGAAGATCGAGCTGAAACCGGCTCTCTGATATCCCCTGAGGAGTCCTGGATTGTGAGAGGGCAGTTCTCAGGTGATGCACCCTGGAATCAGGCTCCTTCTTCTCTGGTTCCAGGTGCGCCACCCGACAACCTCAGCTGCCAAGTTACTGCAGCTCAGCAGCTCCTGTGTTGAGCGTCTGCCCCCCCCCCCACCCCGGTGGTCAGTCCACATCACAGTTACCAGCTTTTATATCTCTATTATAAAAACCCCATGACCATGACATCATCACACTAACGACCAAACGCCAAAAGGCACCTGCTGAACGTCATATGCTTTCTTCATGGGAACAAGTAAGAATTGTTCTATTCAATTCTCATCTTCCAACAAAGGTCAATTTAAATGCTCCTGAGAAGGAAAGATTAGGGAAGGAAACTATTCTTATCTCCGTCCACAACTGTCTTCAGGGTGGGCGGGACTGCGTATGTGGCAAGGCGTGCGTGGCGAAGTGCACGCGGGTGGGCGGGGACTTGATGCTCTGTCCCGCAGCATGCCGGGTCTGGGTCTCACGCGATTTCGTGCTCTGGGCCTCTAGTATATAGATAAAAGTCAAGTTGTGCTGACTCTTACGGGTGACTGAGCTCCACTGTTAGCATTTTCTCTACTGCAACTGGATTCTGCCATCACTAGTGTTAGTCCTGGTGGTACAGGTGCTACTGGACACTGGTGTTCCTGATGATGAAATGAACATTAAAGAGTCCCATTTTCTGCCCTAGCCAGATTGGCTCAGTGGATAGAGTGTTGGCCTGAGGACCAAAGGGCCCCGGGTTTGATCCTGGTCAAAGGCATGTACCTTGGTTGCAGGCTCCTCCAGGGTCCAGGCCCTGGTCAGAGATTGGGCTCTGGTCAGGGATAGTGCAGGAGGCAACCAATCGATATGTTTCTCTTACATCGATATTTCTCTCTGTCTTTCCCTCTCTTTTCCACTCTTTCTAAAAAATCAATGGAAAAATATCTTCCAGTGAGGAGATATATATATATATATATATATATATATATATATATATATATATATTTTTTTAAAGAGTCCCAGGTTCTTTGCATCAATCATTCCAAGCTGAATTCAGAAAGACAGAGTCATTCTCTTTCTTTCACTCCACATCTAATCTTTAGGAAATTCTGTTGTCTTTAATTTCAGAATCTATGCAGTATCTAACCACATTTCACTATCTCCATGCATCCCAATCCAAGTGTGCTGAGATCTCTTGCCGGGATTTCAATTAGTCTCTTGAGTGATCTCATAACTTTTACATTTAATGCATTGCTGTCTATCCTCAATGATACATCCAGCATGAGCCTTTAAATCATAAGTCTAATCATATAATTCTTCTGCTCAAATCTCTCCAATGTCTTGCTATTTCTCTCAGAAGACACCCAAATCCTTGGCAAAGCTTATGGAATTGCTGGACACCGGGGCCTGAGTAATCTGGTTTCCTGTTCAGTTCCAACCTTGTTTCAGTCCTACTGGTGTCCTTGCCATTCCTGCATAAAGGCAGGCATGCTCCCTTTAGGCCTCTCACTGCTAGGCCCTTTCAGAAAATGCTCCTCCTCAGATGTCCACAGGACTAACTCCCTCTTCTCCCTCAAGTCTCTGCAGTTTCAAAATACAATCAGCCCTCTTGCCCTGAAATTCCTAATTCACTCACCCCACTCTATTTTATTCCAAGGAAAACATCAAGTAGCAATTACTCCTTTACATGTATTTTCTATTGTTTGCCTCTCTTCTACAAGAAAAATAAACTACACTTGGGCAAGGAGAGAAAGGAGGATGAAGAGGCAAGTCACAAAAAGCTTTTCAGGGCAGTGAAACTATTCTGTGTTATACTATAACTAGAGGCCTGGTGCAGGAAAATTTGTGCACTCAGGGTGGGGTCCCTCAGCACAGCCCACGCCCTCTCACAGTCTGGGAGCCCTTGGGGAATGTCCAACTGACAGCTTAGGTGGGGAGTGGGCCTAAGCTGCAGTCTGGCCTCCGTCTGCGGGAGGTAACTGGTGGGCTGATTGGGGGCCAGCACTGCCAGGGAGCGGCTGGCCCTGCCCTCTATCACCCCACTCCCGCCACTGCCGATTGCCACCACCCCTCCCAATCATCATCCCCTTCCTCTGCCTGCTGGCTCCTACCTTAGCTAGCCTGGTGCTGCCTGTTGGCAGGCCCCACCCCCCACCAACTGGTCGTTTTGCCATTCAGTCGATTGCATATTAGGCTTTTATTATATAGGATGTTGGATTGATATACATTACACATTTGTCAAAACCCATAGGAAGTGCAGCACCAAAAGTGAACCTTCAGTGCAAACTATGGACCTAGGGTGATAATGACATGTCAATGTAGATTCATCACGTGTAACAAATGTACAACCCTGGTAAGGGATATTGATAGTGGCAGAGGCTGTGTATGGGGGTAAGGAGTATATGGGAATTGTCTGCAATTTTTGTTCAATGTTGCTGTGAACCTGAAGCTATTCTAGAAAAGAGCCTATTAAAACAATCTCTAAATTATAGAAAATAATTAGTACAAATATAGCTGAAAATAAATTAATAGCTAGAATCTATCAAACTTTTCTAAGTGTAAATTTAGAAAGACAAACTACCCGATCAAAAAGATTAGACAAGACATAAAAAAGAAAGATGAATGAATATAAAAAATATTCTATTTCTCAAGAGGAAATGTGAATCAAAACCATGTTTTCTAAAGTGTTTCCATGTTTTTCACCACATTAATTATAATATTCATAATAATCATAATAATAAGTTGAAAAGTATGTGGAACAATGGTACCTAGTTTATATTTCTGGTGATGTGTACAATAATACAGCTGTTTCACATAAAAATGTGACAATATCTAAAATGTTACTTGAGAGTGTAAAATTCCTTTAAATATCTTAGCATTTCTCTCTCTGTATGCATAGTGACCTTGAAGAATGTCCCCTGGTTTCACTGAGAAAGGCTAAGGGGAAGTACCAAAGTCCATGCAGCATAACTTATTAGAGGAGAGTCTCACAGGGCTATCTAATCTCCCTTTCATTCAGTGAGAAATGAGGCTCTGAATTCACATATTCCTTAAAATTAGTTAGGATCTTACACACACATACATGTTTTTCAGTTATACAATAAAAAAAAAATAATTTGTAGCTAATATAAAGATGACCTTTGTGAGCCTGCCCACTATTTCAGTCCTTTGGGTCATGAACAATTAGCCTCTACAAAGACCCTTTTCAGGCAGGCTATTGTGGTGACTATGCCAGCTCTGAAATCTATTGTGGCAACCACACCCACTTGGCCTAGGACTTACACTACACTATTTGATCTCTACCCCCTTGGGGTCCTCTCATTCTCTTGAATGCAGTTGGATGGAATGCATTTCAACTACAGAACATCCTACCAGGCTATACAAAATTGCATGGCATCTCTTTTCAAAGATGACGACAACCCTCTTGGTGAAGAGAATGTCCTCTGGGCCCTCCCATGGAGTGTCTTTATGAAGTGGGTGGGCTATATTAAATTCACCCCAACATTTTTTTTCTAACAAAATTCTTTGGATATATTTCTCAGCAGAATACTTGGATTTGCTGGCATTCTCATTTAATTTAGCATAGCTATCAGTGACACCTGATTAATAAGGTGAACCACCTGCAGTTGTTTACACTACCATTGTGAATCCAGAAACTCTAGCACAAAGACAATATTATTTCAACAATATCTGTAATTATATAATTTGAATCCCCCCTATCTGCCATTCCCAGATTTTTTATAATATTCACTGTGAAAAATAGACCATACATCCAACTATGTAATAATGGACTGAACACTCCTGGCACAGGAATAAATCTTCAGGAAATTGAGCTGTGGAGCTCAACTAGAGAGTTGAAATAGTAATATTGATGCTATTAGTCAGAGATTCTGTTTAACTAGCCTTTTGCTAAATGACCGAATGAAGAGAAGAAATAAGTCTCCCAGGCCCATCAGTTTATCTCCTTTTAGCACTTTGTGTATTTTAAACTGATTTAATTCTCTCAACATCACTATTTCATAGGTATTATTATTATCCCCATTTATCACTTACACACGGGGAAATGAGGCTCACAGTAGTTACTTAACTTGCTCAATGCCATGAAAATGTCAATGGTGGAGCTGAGATTTGAAAGAGGTAGACTGGCCCCCCACCCATGCTCTTAGCCACAAGGCTACCCTGCAGCAATGGAGACTCAGGTTTCAGTGTCAGATGTGGTGACCCAGGGCCATTTTCCTGGGCATGTGACCTCAAATTTAAAAGGGTCCCATGATTGGTTTAATGCTTCTTTAAATCTTAATTTTTCAATATAGATTAGTTTTGTATGCCCCTACCAATTATGTAGCCAGTTCTGCTCTGAGCCTTTGGAATTCTCCTAAATAGTTTAATTCTAGTCTCAGGTTTCCATTCCTTACTATACAAAGCATATATGTGCACATGACATCTAGTAATAGATTATGGAGAACAACATTTCAGAGATTCTGAATGTATACTTTAAATCACTGATTTTCTTATATTTATATTTTTATTGATTTCAGAGAGGAAGGGAGAAGGATATAGAAACATCAATGATGAGAGAGAATCATTGATCGGTTGCCTCCTGCATGCCCCACACTTGGGATCAAGCCTGCAACCCAGGCATGTGCCTTTATTGGGAATTGAACCATGACCTCCTGGTTCATAGGTCGATGCTCAACCACTGAGCCACGCTGGCAGGACTTAACATCATTGATTTCCTAAAGCACCTTTAAAAAAATGGCATCTAACATTCACTGTAGGTCAGGTAGTAGTCATAATTTAGTTGCTATTATCTACATTTGTGCAGAGATAATCATTGCTTTTCTTATTATCATTAAATCAAGTTATCTACATTGTTGGAACAACTCGTGTTGTGTTTAATTACCACAAATATGTTTTCAAAAAGATTAAGCTATGATTTAAAAACAAAACAAAACAAAACAAAACTCTATGAATTATCACCAGACAGCTTGTTAGAAAGCAAACCTTGGTTTATTTGACCTCACTGCAGTAAGGGGAAAGACTACCTTGACAGAGTCTTTGAACTATCTCAGTAGGGGGAAGTCAGAGTGGGGCATATCTAGGGTTCTGGGGAGTCTTGGCTCACATGGGTTAAGGTATATCTTTTAAGGCAGAGAAGTGATTGGGACAGAGCAAAGTTTGTGAGGCTTCTGTCTTATTCATGTTGGGTTTTAATAATTTCCTGAAGCATGTCCTAGCCGGTTTGGCTCAGTGGATAGAGAGTCAGCCTACAGACTGAAGGGTCTCGGGTTCTATTCCAGTGGTGGCTTATACCTAGGTTAAAGACTTGATCCTAGGTCCTGGCTGGGGCACATGTGGGAAGCAACCAATCAATGTGTCTCTCTCACATCGATGTTTCTGTCTCTCTATCTCACTCATTCACTTCCACTCTTTCTTAAAAAATCAATGGAAAAATATCCTCAGGTTAGGATTAACAAAAAAAATAACAAACAACAAAAGAATTTCCTGAAACAAATTGTAAAGTAATTTTTGGGTTTACAGATTTACCTTTTTTGAAACAAACTTTAAAATCATGGGATATAGGTTATCTCGATTTGTTTTTAAAACTAAAGTTTACTGTTCACAGAAAGTGTATATTTTATACTAATGGGGACATTACTACAATTCCATAATCTGTTATGAAAAAGGCAAAAGCTTGAAATCCCTGCTTCTTGTTCCTCAAGCATGGGCATCATCTGGGATTTGTAGCAAATGCATACTCAGAGCTGCCATCTCTCCACCCTCAACATTAATAAATCAAAACGTGCATTGAAACAGATCATAATTTGTATTAGTATGGGTTCTCAAGAGAAACAGACCAATAATATATATGTATATGTGTGTATCCTATCTAATAATAGACAAATATGCAAATTGACCATCCCTCCGACACACCACAAGCCACACCCACAAGCCACACCCACCATCCAATCAGAGCGAGTATGCAAATTAACCCAAACCAAGATGGCTACAGCCATAGAGAGCAAGGTTTCCTAGGTAACAGAGGAAGCCAAGCTTTCTGCCAGCCATTGCAGGCCTAAGCCTGCACTCAAGCTACAAAGTTTCAATTATAGAAGGTAAACAAATTCAAACAAATGGCGGCAGAATGGAGCTTGAGAGAGCAGGCCAGGGTTGCCGCCGGCAACAGGGGAAGCAAAGCTTTCCACACACCCTGGCCGGGCCCACCCGCTTAAGGCAACAAAGTTTCAATTATAACCCCAACACAAATGGCTGCAGGCCTTGGAGGGAGCCCCAGGCTTGGCTCCCCTCCAGGCTACAAAGTTTCAATTGTAGAAGGAAAATAAATTCCAGATACCTGGGCCTCCGCTTGGGTTGCCAGGGGCCATGGCCGGCCTGCAAACCACCACAGGCCCCTCGCTCAGGCCGCCCCACGCCCCAATGGAACCCCACCCTGATCAGGGACACCCTTCAGGGCAAACCAGCTGGCCCCACCCCTGTACCAGGCCTCTATCCTATCTAATAAAAGAGTACTATGCAGATTGATCATCACTGCAACACACAATATAGCTGCCCCCATGTGGTCAAAGATCCTGCCCCCATGTGGACACAAGATGGCCACCACAAGATGGCCAGCAGGAGAGGGCAGTTGGGAGATACCCGGCCTGTAAGGGAGGGCAGTTGAGAAGGACCAGGCCTGCAAGGGAGGGCAGTTGGAGGTGATCAACCCTGCAGGAGAGGGCAGTTAGGGGTAACCAGGCCGGCAGAGGAGGGAAGTTGGGGGCAAACAGGCTGGTAGCAGAGTGGTTAGGGGGTGATCAGGCTGGCAGGCAGAAGCGGTTAGGGGCAATCAGGAAGGCAGGCAGGCAAGCAATTGTGAGCCAGCAGTCCTGGATTGTGAGAGGGATGTCCGACTGCCCGTTTAGGCCCAATCCCAGGGATCGGGCCTAAACGGGCAGTCGGACATCCCTCAAGGGGTCCCGTATTGGAGAGGGTACAGGCTGGGCTGAGGGACAACCCCCCCTCCGTGCACAAATTTCGTGCACCGGGCCCCTAGTCTACATTATAAAAGGCCAGGGGCCGTCAGACCTAAATGACCAGATGGACGACCAGTCACCAGGAAGTGCATGGAGCACCTCAAGATCCCTCCCCCACAGCCCTATCACAGCAAGGCTGGCAGCAGCAGGTGGGCGGGACATGGGGGGGTAGGAGGGGCAACGCGAGCATGGAGAGGTCATTAGCCTCTGGCTTGGGGCCAGGCCAGAGGCCTAAAGACCTCACTGCTGTCATGGCGGCTATGGATCAGGCCCAGAGAGAGACCTGGAGAGAGAGGCAGGGCCTGATCTGTAGCCACGGTGGCTACTGGTAAGGCCCAGAGAGAGAGAGAGGTGGGGCCTGATGAGCAGCTGGCAGTGAGGCTGTGGATCATGCCTGGAGATAGGCCCGGAAACTCTGACTGGCATAGAAACCAACCAATCAGAACCAAATCTGGGTGAAGTGCAAGGAGCCAATGGCTGCCTAGGAGGCGGAGCTTTTGACGCTGACTGGCATAGAAACCAACCAATCAGAACCTAATCTGGGTGAACTGTGAAGGCAGAACCTAAGGTGGGGGCTGAGGAGGGGTTTTAAGGGCAACAGCTGTTTGGTGTAAGGTGTAAGAAAGAGGTTCAATTTTTTAATAACCAGTTTGGCAGTATAGGGCATATGGCTGGCTATCAGCTCAGATATAGGGATTATGTATTTTTGTCTGCCAAGAGCATCTCCTCCTGCTGAAAAAGGATCCCCCACCCCATTTAAGCAATCCTATTCTATATAATCTATCTATACTAATAAAAGGGTAATACGCTAATTAGACCGGGTCGACTGGCCATCTTCTGGACATCCATGACTTCCTTCCAGACAAAGCCATGGTGGTGGGGGCTGAGGCAGAGGCAGTTAGGAGTGTTTAGGCAGGGGAGGGCAGTTGGCGGCAACCAGGTCAGCAGGGGAGAGCAATTGGGGGCAATCAGGCAGGCAGGCAGAGCGGTTAAGGGCAATCAGGCAGGCAGGCAAGTGAGCAGTTAGGAGCCAGCGGTCCCAGATTGCAAGTAGGATGTCCGACTGCTGGTTTAGGCCCAATCCCCAAGGGGTCTCTGATTGAAGAGGTTGCAGGCTGGGCTAAGGACCCCCCCACACACACACCCCGTGCACGAATTTCATGCACTGGGCCTCTAGTGTATATATAATTTATTATACAATATGTATATGATTTATTAGAAGGAATTGGCTCATGTGGTTATGGAGGCTGAAAAGTCCCAAGATCTGCAGTTAGCAAGCTGAAGACCTGGGCAAGTACATGGTATAGTTCCAGTTCAACTCCCAGTGTAAAGGCAGAAGGAGAAGGCAGATGTGTCAGCTCTACTAGTAAGACAATCAGGCAGAGAGAGTAAACTCTCCTTTACTCTGCCTTTTATTCTATACACGTGTTTAACAGATTGGATGAGGTGCACCCAGAATATTCAGGAGTTCAATCAGCTTTGCTCAGTGTCCCAATTCAAATGTTAATCTCATCCAGAAATACCCTCACAGACACACCCAAAATAATGTCTAACCACATATCAGGGCACCCTACAGCCCAGTCAAGTGGACATGTAAAATTAGCATCAACTCATAATTTATATACACATGAGAAAAACTAGTTTAAGCTATCACAAATAATGCATCCCACAAGTAGAAGCTCTGCTAACTTTTAGTACCAAATTGGGTTCAACGGGGTAGCCTATCAAAGTCAGTGTAATGCAACTGGAGGCAGACGAAAATTGCCAAATCCTTTAGAAGAGATAAATTAATATTTAAAGAGCCAAGAAGTTAGTAAGGTAAATTCATGGGACAGGTAGAATCATCGTTCATTTGTTGACACTCAATTTGTCAGAAAATTTGCATTCTACACAGAGCTGTTTAATTTCCATGCGATTCAACCGAACAAATGTATGAGCTTTGTAAATTTGGAATGGACCAGCTTTAAAACTTGAAGGAGAGTGTCAGAAGCTAGGAAGAATACCAGGAGGCTGCAATAGACACTCTCAAAAACAGAAATGCTGCTGCACCGTTACTAGTCTTGTGGACACAAGAAAAAATATTGCATGAAAAAAAACAAAACACCAATATATTAATGACTCCAAGCTGAAGTGTGATTCAAAAATTCAGACAATGAATCTAAAGATTTATTTGAAACACCTTACCTAGTCTATTCCATTACAGTTTCCTCTATGGACTTATAAGAGGCCTTAATACATGAAAACATTTTGTCTAAATAAATCTATACCTCTTTCATAAGTATAAAACAATAAGTTATATCCGAACTTGATGCCATAGTTAAGTTGTATTTTAAATAAAACTTCATTGCTGCTTATCACAGCAAAACTGAATGTGCCATGAGAGGCTCTTCTAGGAATCCTCAGGAGGGGATCCCAGGGGTCAGGGCACAGTGGAAGGAAACAGGCCACTGGCAGGAGGAGGGCCACCCCTAGGGAGCCAAAATGTCCCCAAGAGCCTCTACACAGCCACACTGCAGGGGACCTGAGCCTCCAGCCAGGAGGCTTCCAATAGAGGTGACACCAGGGGATGGCCTCGGGGCAGCAAGTTCCACCGCTTGAAGGAGAAGGGGTTCTGGAGCACATTGGTGCCACAGATCATCTCCCAGTGACAAACGTGGTCAATGGAGGAGTCATGATGAAGGTGCAGGAACCGCTCCTTCTCCTCCACGCAGCAGCAGCTGTGGACGTGCCCAAGGCCCGGGGTATGCCCAGGTGCTTCCCCGGCACCAGCTGTTCATCATCTGGGGGAAAAGCTTCAGCTTTGAGGGTGGCTCTGAAGTCTGCAGGAGCTTGAAGACCTGCCAGGTGCCAACGACATCCCACTCTTTCAGGACCAGCTGTCACTTCAGCCACCTTGTGGTTGTAGTCGATGAAGCTCTCCACATAAATTATGTTCTTTCTATTTTTTTTACAGACTAACCATTATTTTCTACCTTTTTTTTTTTTAATCTTTTGAACAGGAGAGCCTCTCAGTGGCCCTCCTTCAATTATTCCTACAGTGGTTAAGAACAGCTGACACCCCTTCTGTTGGGCGCAGGAACAAAGTTCATGCCCTCGTGCACATGGTCAATAAATAGCTGTGGAAATTCTCTAGGGCCTGACCTGCTGGACGCCCCAAAAGTCATGTGGGTCTGGTGCATCTCCTGGCTCTCACCACTGCTCCCAATGAGAATCCTTTGGAAAGCTGGGTGTGTGTTCCCTGTGGTCCTGAGTGTGACAGGGGACACACACCCAGCTTTCCAAAGCAATTGAGGTCAGTGATTTTCGCTTCTTTTTTCCTAGTGGTATGTAAAACAATGGTATGTTAATAGTGACGAGGGTCTTCACTTGGATGAATGGAGCAGTAATTCAGCAAATTACAAGATAAAATTTTTCATTTGCTTTCTTTACCCTGAGGCTACATGAGCTATTATTTAGACAGGTCACAGGGTAGTTCCCCGGTTGATGAATAACAAAAGGATTTTAGCTTGGTATTGTCTTTTTCTATGTCATTGGTGGCAGCCAATCCATCCCGCAGTTATTAAAGTTCTCCTGTCCTTTTCTCTATGTAAGGAGTAGCCAAGGAAAACCCCAAAGGCTTCAATGAGCGCCTCATTCTAGTAGATCCTCTATATCGATTTAATGAATTCTTTCATTAGTGCAAGTCTTAGACTGTCAGGTTCTAATACTGACACTAATTGTACTGCATTCAGTCTGAATTAAGCAGAATACCCAATCTCAAAGTAGGGACTTCCTGAGGATCCCTTGCTGGAAGCCCTGTACCAGTGTTTGTGTTCAACCTTGGTTGAATATATCAGAAATCAACTAGTGTTAAATACACAGAACATGAACTTATTAGATATATATTCTGTAGCTGATATGATGCTTCCATGTACCATTATCTGAATTCAAAGCCCTAGGTAATATAATAAATTGCCTAATCTTAGGTTAGATACCATCCTATATGTATCAGTTGTCAAAGGGAAAAATAAGTCTAGCATCTGAGACATTTGGCTTTCGTAGTAGAAAGCAGGGTGCTGCTTCCCCCTAAGAACTATACGCTGATGTATTCCTCAAAAATGGGAATCATTTGTCACTCTGGAGGGAGTGTATTCCTCAAAAATGGGAGGAAATGGGAATCATTTGTCACTCTGGAGGGAGAATTCATTGTGTCTTCAAATTTACCTAAGACTTTTCTCAGGTATATGTTAAAGCAGTGGTCGGCAAACTCATAGTCAACAGAGCCAAATATCAACAGTACAACGATTGAAATTTCTTTTGAGAGCCGAAAACTGACTTCTGCGCATGGGCCATGAAGTTTCAATCGCAGTGTACATGTGCACCCGCACGTGGTATTTTGTGGGAGAGCCACACTCAAGGGGCCAAAGAGCCACATGTGGCTCGCGAGCTGCAGTTTGCCGACCACTGTGTTAGGGAAATGGCAGGGGAGAAAAAGTATTCCAGGCAGAGGAAATAAAGCACCAGAGGGCACACACATCGGAATTATAGTTTAGGATTCTGATTTAAGATGACAACTACCAACCCCTACTTTCCCTTTTACCAAAATCTGAAGGAAATGACAGACAATATGACAGAGAGAACTGGTAAATGTATAACCCTATGCAGAACAGAAACAGGAGAAAGAGGAGGAGACCCGTGTTTTCTGTTTGTTTTCATTTTAGAAGACAGAAGTGCCACTGACTGATAATGCAGGTGGCGAGAGACTGTGAGAGTTACGTTTGGTATGGAAAGCAGAATGTGCTGGGTGACAGAAATGCAGACGATTAAACAAAGGACTGAATACGAATAGCAGAACTAATCGTTCGCCTATTCCACAATTTTAGCAAAATAAGAACACTGGCGACATCAGTGTTGGTCCTCAGGTTGCAATCATAAAGATATGATCTACCTGGGAAGGGACTGGGCTCTGTGGGAGAGGTTCGTCAGAAAAAAGGCACCCTTCCTGTGGCATTGAAGAGTGGTTTTTATTTCGATATGAACCAATCTATTAAATGAGCCAACTTCATTAAACAGAATTCTCAGTCAATTCTTTCGTTCAGGGGAGAGATCTCTTAAAGAAACAGAACTACATAGCTGGTGAGGAAACCCATGCCATCTGTTCATATTAATAAAATTTTTATTTTTATATTTAAAGGATATCAAATGAGAATTTGAGAGCATTGACTCACAATAAAAAGACATATGGGAGTGAAAAAAGCATAAATATTTTAATATTTTTATACCTATATTTTACACAGCCTTAGTAAAAATGTGTGTGTGTAAAGTGGATGGTGACTAAACCTTTTTTGTTTAAAGAAGAGGGAATAACTTTTCCCCCCACTCTTTTCTCTTAGGATGTCTTCTTGAATTTTACAACATAATACCCATGGCCTTCTGATTCTTAGAACTGTAAACACAAATCTCTAAGATCAATGTACAAGGCCCCCAAGAGGGGTATTAGAAGCAATCACAAAGTGTGTTTTGTTTCTCAAAGAAATGAGAGAAATTTTTATTCTTTTCTTTTTCTGTTTTCGCTTTTCTGTATGAATTGCATTAAATTTTGTCCAGATTCTGTAAGCATTCTTTTTAAAAAATCTTTATTGTTGAAAGTACTACATGTGTCCCCATTTTTCCCCATTGACCCCTTCTAGCTTGCCCTTACCCCACCCCCACCCCCTAGGCCTTCACAACACTATTTTCTGTGTCTATGAGTTATGCATATATGCATACAAGTTCTTTGGTTGAGGTCCTCCCACCCACCCACCCATCCCCGCATTCCCTCTGAGATTCTGCAGTCTGTTCCATGCTTCTCTGTCTCTGGATCTATTTTGTAACCATTCTTGTTTTACTTTACCTGCATGTAATCTGTTACTACTTACTCAAATATAAAATTGTCCACTCCTGCAATGGTAGGAAAAGGAATTTTGTTGATGGGATTATGTACTTTTCTCAACAATATATAGGGTGTCCCAAAAAATGTATACACGCACTTTGAATAATTATAAAGGCAGTGTTTGTTAAAATATGTTTCACTTTCAAAACTGACCTATCAGCTGTTAAAGTGTGTGGTTTTTTAAAAAATATATTTATATTGATTACAGAGAGGAAGGGAGAGGGAAAGGGAGAGAGAGATAGAAACATCAACGATGAGAGAGAATCATTGATTGGCTGCCTCCTGCATGCCCCACATTGGAGATCGAGCCCACAACCTGAGCATGTGCCCTGACCGGGAATCTAACCTTGATCTCCTGGTATATAGGTCGATGTTCAACCACTGAGACATGCCAGCAGGGACTGTTAAAATGTTTATACATTTTGGGGGACACCCTGTATACATGCATGTGATTGGCTCTAACTATTTTTGGAAGCAGTACCTTTACCTCTAATCCATCTCTAAAAACACTGAACTTAAATATAATATGCATATAGTATGCATATAGAGAGTATTGCTCTGAAACAAAAAGCAAGTGGTGAAACTTCATGTAGCATTTCAGCACATTTTGCTATATATTTTGGGTAAACATAATTTCTCTAAAGTTCCTCAGACCTGAAATTATGCAGTTTCTAGTTAATTCATTGTATGTCCACATTTGTCTATCTTCCTATTTCCTGTGGCACACAATTTTTTGGTCCAGTATTATCTGTGAGAATTGAGAGTGAAAATGTTTGTTAATCTGATAGTTTATCTTTTTGGTTACCTTTTTTTCCTAACAGAAAATATATTTAATGACTCAATTGACAGTCATATTTATTTTGCTTATATACTGTTCAATATGTTTAATTCTGCTCATCCATCTAAATTTTTAATATAATATTTAATAAAGTTTAAGTCATGATCTCTATTTAGAAAACATAATTGCACAATTGGATTCTATCTTTAGCCTTCTATCTAGCACTTAAAACTCTACTACAATTATTATGTAGAGGGCACTTCCACTGTAATTCTGAATTTTCATGGGCCCACTGGGAAAGCTTAAGATGTGTGTAATGGTAATGTGAATTTTATTGGGCTTCCTTCCCCAAGAAATAACTACACTAATTATTTTCTATTGAGTGTACGTGTCAGTTGGATTGTCTTAAACCTCCTTCCGTGTGAATATGTTCCTGGCTAGACGTTATATTCTGTGAAATTTTATGTCTGTATATCAGGCACTTTAAGACCCTAGATAGTGGTGCTGGCTGAGGTTCTGCAGCTAAAACAAAACAAACCCAAACCCAAAATAAATGTCAATCCCTGTAAGAATGACTTGTTACCCCTTCCAGGGTGGAAGAATCGAATAGAATCAAATTGCCACCAAATGAATGTTTTTTTCTTCTGAAGGAAAAGTGCCTTCTGGGTACTTCAAAATTGGTCTTTCTTTCTGAGAGATTGAACATTCTGAGGAGGCAGAAGCTAGATGATGAAAGTCCATGATGTTGGGCTTATGTGTGGTCTCCATCTCTAACCCAATATTTATATTTCTGTACCTACATCCCATGCCAGATGTGGTATAACCAATGATAATGGCTATTTAATATCAATCAACTGAGTGTTATTGTCTACTTAATTGTTCATTGCTCTTCCAAGGGGAGTGCTCTTTGGTAGACATTCATACCAGACATGACAATTTCTACACTTGATGCCCATTTACAATTGTCCATCCACATGCCTCTCTCCAGACCTACTTTCATCTGATATTCCAGTCCTTCAACTTTCAGGCCATTCACCACTGCCAATAATCTCACAGGTATTCTCATCTCTGGCCACATCTCCTTTCCCTTAAAGTAAGGAACAGTTGTAACAATAGAAGTTCCGTCTATTGGGAAGATTTTCACTCGCTGTCATTAAAAGCTACCACTGAATGTGGCTGCAGGATAACCTCTATTTATTTTTGCTTTGCTTTATATATGAAGCCAATCTATCCATACACCAAGGTTTAATTTCTACATCCCCTCGATATACCCATAGATACAAGGTGAGCGAGGAATGCAAATATAGTGAGTGACATGGGAATCTAGGTACATGCTCATGCAATTTATTTATGCCTTCTGGTCCTTTTCTGGCTCAATTCTAGATGTATCATTTTATCCTACAAGGAATTGTTGCTAGAGATGCTCAATTTGATGATGACCTCATGGGTCATCAAAATGGCCGTATATCCATCTAGGTTACTCTAGAATTTAAATGTACTTATCAATCTGGCTGCCAGAAGAGAGGATGTGACACCTGTTGCCTTGCAGAGAAGGGGCCTTAGCACAGTGTTCCCAAATTAGGGAATTGCTAATGCTTAATAGAAAAGGGTAATCTTCCTCTAAAGACTCTGAGGGTTCAGAGTTAGAATCTTAGAAAGGATCCATCCATACAGAGTTTTCTATATTAAGTTTTCTCAGCCAGGGTCCTAAACATAGCATTCCAGACCTGCTTAGGCTAGCATTCAATAGTCTTTGTAGCTCAATGACCTTAACAATTATAACCTGAGTCTGCCTCTCTTGGTACTACCTTACACTACAATAACATATAATTTCACTTCTTGGTGAACTCTAAAGAGCATAATAAATTAACCAACAAAATAGAAACAGATTCATAGATACAGAGAACACACTAATGGTTGCCAGAGGAGAGGGGAATTGGGGGGCTAGGTGAAAAAGGTGAAGGTATTAAGAGCCACAAATGGGTAGTTACAAAATAGTTATGGGGTTGTAAAATACAGACTGGGAATATCATTCCATTACCAAATATGCCATTACCAAAACGTTTTGATGACTATAGTTTTATAATATAGTTTAAAATTAGAAAGCATTGATGACTCCAGCTTTCTTCTTCTTTCTCAAGATTGCTTTGACTATTTGGGGTCTCTTCTAGTAGTTCCATACAAATTTCAGGATTATTTGCTTTATTTCTGTGAAAAATGCCTTTGGAATTTTTATAGAAATTGCATTGAACCTATGGATTGCTCTGGGTACAATGGACATTTTAACAAAATTATGTCTTCTAGTCTATGAGTATAGAATATATTTTAAATTATTTGCATTGTCTTTAATTTCTTTCATTAATGTTTTATAGTCTTAGTGTACATGTTTTTCACTTCCTTGGTTAAATTAATATTTGGGTGTTTTTATTTTAATTACAATTATAAATGGTATTGCTTTCATTATTTCTCCTTCTGATAGTTTGTTATGACTGTATAAACTTATAACCAGTTTTTAAATATTAATTTGTGTCCTGCAAATTTAACTGAATTTGTTTAATGGTTTTTGGTTAAAAAAAAAAAAAACAAAACAAAAAAAAACACGTTTTTTTCTATATGTAATACCATGTCATCTGCAAATAGTTACAGTTGACTACTCTTTTCCTAGAATAAAAATAAAATAAAAATATGGTTTAAATAGAGCATTGCAAAGTGGTCTAAAGGAAGGCTATGAACTTAGTTGTATATAACTGAAGCTAAGAAAATTATTTGCTTGCCACTATGAATGCCATGATTATAAGAATACTTTGGTCATGCTGAATATTTCCAACTAAAACTAACTGCCAAGTAGCTTGAACAACCTTTTTTCCCTCTGCTGGAAAATTGGTATATTTTAATATTAGCAAAGGAAGTAAAATATCAAAATACTTAAAATACTTTCTCTAAAGTAAGAATTTCTCAAGCCTAGCTCCTGTCTTAGTCTGCTGTGGCTGCTCCAACAAAGTACCATTGACTGTGTGGCTTACAAACAACAAATTTACTTCACACAGTTCTAGAGACTGGAGTTCCAAGATCAGGGCGCCAGCATGGTTGACATCTGGTGAGACCCCTCATCTGGGTTCAGACAATGAACTTTACATTGCATCTTCAAATGGTGGAGAGCAGAGAGCAGCAAGCTGTCTCATGTCTCTCCTATGGGCACTGGCACTAATCCTAATCATGAGAGTCTGCTCTCGTGACCTCATTTAATCCTAAACCTCTCCCAAAGGCTTCACCTCCCAATACCATCATTTGAAGGAGGAGGTGGAATGGCTCACCATATGAATTTTGAAGGGAACCAAATATCCAGTCCATAGTAGCTCGATTGACTACATGGGTCAAATAACCCTGTTATGAGAGATTGTCCAGTGCATGCATTGCAGCAAGCTTAGCAGCATCTATGCCCTCTATTCATAAGATGTCAGAATCATTCCTCAGTTATGACAACCAAAAAGGTCTCCAGGCATTGCCAAATGTTCCCTGGGTGTCAAAGCTATTCTGGCTGAGAAAAATTTTAGATGCATAATAAAAAAAGATATTTACCTAGAGAACATGTGTGTTATCAATCTGGCTGCCAGAAGAGAGGATGTGACACCTGTTGCCTTTGTACATATACAGGGCTGGGTAAAAGTAGATTTACAGTTGTGAGTATGCAAAACTGTTTATTCTTGTATTATTATTTACTAGAGGCCTAGTGCATGAAATTTGTGCACAGGGGGTGGGTGTCCCTCAGCCCAGCCTGCACCCTCTCCAATCTGGGACCCCTCGAGGGATGTCCGACTTCCCTCTCACAATCCAGGACTGCTGGCTTCCAACTGCTTGCCTGCCTGCCTTCCTGATTGCCCCTAACCACTTCTGCCTGCCCGCCTGATCACCCCTAACCACTCCCCTGCCAGCCTGTTTGCCCCCAACTTCCCTCCTCTGCCGAACTGGTCACCCCTAACTGCCCTCACCTGCAGGCTTGATCACCCCAAACTGCCCTCCCTTGCAGGCCTGGTTCCTCCCAACTCCCCTCCCCTGCTGGCCTGATCGCCCACAACTGCCCTCCCTTGCAGACCTGGTCCCTCCCAACTGCCCTCCCCTGCTGGCCATCTTGTGGTGGCCATCTTGTGTCCACATCGGGGCAGGATATTTGACCACATGGGGGCAGCCATCTTGTGTGTTGGAGTGATGGTCAATCTGCATATTACTTTTTTATTAGATAGGATAGAGGCCTAGTGCATGGGTGGGGGCCAGCTGGTTTGCCCTGAAGGTGTCCTGGATCAGGGTGGGGGTTCCCTTGGGGCATGGGGCGGCCTGCGTGAGGGGCCTGTGGTGGTTTGCAGGCTGGCCATGCCCCCCAGCGACCCAAGCGGAGGCCCTGGTATCTAGGATTTATTTATCTTCTACAATTGAAACTTTGTAGCCTGGAGCAGAGCCAAGCTTTCTGCTCGCTCCATGGTGGCAGCCATTTCTGTTGGGATTTATTTATCTTCTATAATTGAGATTTTGTAGCCTTAAACGGAGGCCTGGGCCGGCCAGGGTGAGCGGAAAGCTTGGCTTCCTCCATCGCCAGGGAAACCTAAGCCTTCCTTCTGCTCTCTCCATGGCCGCAGCCATCTTGGTTGGGTTAATTTGCATACTCGCTCCTGATTGGCTTGTGGGTGTGGCTTGTGGGCATGGCTTGTGGGTGTAGCAGGGTGATGGTTAATTTGGATATTACTCTTTTATTAGATAGGATTACTAGAGGCCCGATGCATGAAATTCATGTAAGAGTAGGCCTTCCTTCCTCTGGCTGCTGGGACCGGCTTCCCTTTGGAACCCAGGACCTGGGCTTCCCTCCAGCCCCAGCTTCATCTGGAAGGATGTCAGGAATGACATCTGGTCTAATTAGCATATTATGCTTTTTTATTATAGATTGTATTATTTTCTATATGAACAATTATAAACCTACTTTTGCCCCACCCTATATATCCTATCTAATAATAGACAAATATGCAAATTGACCATACCTCCAACACACCCACAAGCCACGCCCACCATCCAATCAGAGCGAGTATGCAAATTAACCCAAGCCAAGATGGCTACAGCCACAGAGAGCAAGGTTTCCTAGGTAACAGAGGAAGCCAAGCTTTCCGCCTGCCCTTGCCAGGCCTAAGCCTCCACTCAAGCTACAAAGTTTCAATTATAGAAGGTAAACAAATTCAAACAAATGGTGGCAGAATGGAGCTTGAGAGAGCAGGCCAGGGTTGCCGCCGGCAACAGGGGAAGCAAAGCTTTCCACACACCCTGGCCGGGCCCACCTGCTTAAGGCAACAAAGTTTCAATTATAACCCCAACAGAAATGGCTGCCGGCCTCGGAGGGAGCCTCAGGCTTGGCTCTGCTCCAGGCTACAAAGTTTCAATTGTAGAAGGAAAATAAACCCCAGATACCAGGGCCTCCGATTGGGTTGCCAGGGGGCGTGGCCCGCCTGCAAACCACCACAGGACCCCTGCTAGGCCACCCCATGCCCCAAGGGAACCCCCACCTGATCCGGGACACCCTTCAGGGCAAACCAGCTGGCCCCCACCCCTGTACCAGGCCTCTATACTATCTAATAAAAGAGTAATATACAGATTGATCATCACTGCAACACATAATATAGCTGCCCCCATGTGGTCAAAGATCCTGCCCCCATGTGGACACAAGATGGCCACCACAAGATGGCCAGCAGGAGAGGGCAGTTGGGAGGCACCCGGCCTGCAAGGGAGGGCAGTTAAGAGGGACCAGGCCTGCAAGGGAGGGCAGTTGGAGGTGATCAACCCTGCAGGAGAGGGCAGTTAGGGGTGATCAGGCTGGCAGGCAGAAACATTTAGGGGCAATCAGGAAGGCAGGCAGGCAAGCATTTGGGAGCCAGCAGTCCTGGATTGTGAGAGGGATGTCCGACTGCCCGTTTAGGCCCGATCCCACTGGGGTCCCATATTGGAGAGGGTACAGGCTGGGCTGAGGGACAACCCCCCTCCATGCACGAATTTCGTGCACCGGGCCTCTAGTATACTATAAATACATATATACATTACATATTTATGCTTATATATACATATTATATATATAAGTTTTCTTAAAATGTTATAATAGGGCAGAAAATAATTGTTGGTATACAGACTAACAATATAATAATCTCCTTTTCTAAGTCATAAATTGATTTGACTTGAATGACCTTGCCTTATCCTCTCTACTATGAAATTCTATACCATAACTAATTTATCACATTGTTAAAAACAGTAACATAATAAACTTTTATGTTAACATATGTATTTTTATTGGTAATTAATTAGTAATTACTTTTATACTTTTATTTTCACAAACAAACTAAGACATCAACATACTTAAATAATTGTGACAGCTTCTGTATTATTTAAGGCATCCAATTTAACATGTTTTTAAAAAGCAAAAATAAACAAGTTTGTTATTCTCAAGTGGAGATATTAACATGAACCACATCTATAAAATATGTCTAAAGTATGTTGGCAAGTTGCTATTCCTGAGACCAGAATTAATGAACTGCTCAGAATAATTTATTGAATCAAGAATAATGTATTGAATACCAACTATTCCAGGTATTGTGATGGGAATTAGGAACATTGTGGTAAAAAAGCCAGAGGGAAAATAACCTTTTAACTATTGTGGAACTGTCATTTTTATTTGGGGCAAGGGAAACTGTTGAGGAGACAGAAAAAAGTAAGTAATGTAAATAAATACATTTTAATATCTAATTAGGTAGTTACATAATTTACAAAGCAAATAAAATGTGTAACTGATCCTGGAAGTACTTGGTGGGGTATGAGTGGAACATATTAGCTAGCTAGAGTGCTCATCAAGGCCTTTCAGTAAAGGTGACATTTGAACTGAGAGATAAGTGATGGAAAGTAGGCAGAACTGTGAAGGAAAAATATTTCAGCCAGAGGAACAGCTACAGCAAAGTCCCAGCGGCTTGAAGAATGTGGCATATTAGTGTGATAAAAAGCCCACCAGTGTGACTGAAATTTAAAGGAAAAAGTGGCAGGAGATAGATTTACTTATAATTGCCTTTTTAAATTTATGTTAAATAGCTTACGTATCTCCATTTAAAATAGTACGATGCTTAATTTGTTAAGAATTTCCTTTTAGGTAAATAACTCAGATATACATTTAAATCCAAAGATATAGAATATTCCCAATTTAAGGTTTATGAGTGTATATATATGATGTTAGTTTTAATTCTAAAAAGAGTATTCAGGCTACGCATATTGGAGATGATGATATTTAAGCCATGACCAAAAAAAGAATGTAACCTATATTATTCAATTCATATTGAAGAAACTCAATAACTGACCAGTGGAATTAATACTCAATATACGCAAGAAGTAGTAAGCATGTGCCTGGAAGGCAGGCATGGTAACTAAGAGCATTTGAAGTTATTTTTAAAGAAAGTTGAAAACTGTTTTTCCAATAGTAATTTCCTCTGCCTGTTAGAAAATTATAGCTTTTGTTCCTTTAATCTTAGATCCTGTCCCTTGCTAAAAAAATTAAATTTCATAGAACTCTTTTTTCAAAAATGAAGACTTTGTATGAAAACAAATAGATGGATCTGGAGAGCATTAAGCTAAGTGAAATAAGCCAGTTAGAGAAAGGCAAGCACCATATGATTTCACTCATGTGGAATCTAATGAACTAACAAGCAAAAGAGAGACAGACTCGTAGACAGAGAGTAGACGGACAGCTGTGAAAAGCAAAGAAAAAATTGATACTAGGTAGATTTTTTCCTTATTTGTATAAAATACAGGGTGGAGCAAAAGTAGTTTTACAGTTGTTTGTATGAAGAACAATGATTCATAAATAATCTATCTACATATATAAAAGCCTAAGAGACCGTTCAACCATTTGACTGGTAGCTATGATGCTCACTGACCACAGGGGGCAGATGCTCTGACCAGTAGGTTAGCTTGCCTCTGGGTTGGCCTATCAGGACTGGGCGAGATGGGCCAGACACACCCTGGAGCCCTCCCACAGTCCCTCTCTGGTCCTGATCATGCACCAGTGGGGTCCCTTGGCCTGGTCTGCACCCTCTTGCAATTTGGGACCCCTCAGGAGATGTTGGAGAGCCAGTTTCTGCCCAATCCCTGCATGCAAGGCTGAGGGGCCCCTCTGGTGCACAAATCCGTGTAGCGGGCCTCTAGTATAATAATAAACTCCATTTCACATACTCACAACTGTAAACCTACTTTTGCCATACCCTGTATTTATAGTTGCATCCAATATTTTTTTTGCCTATTTCAATAACAGATGCTGCTAAGCATCAATTCAAATTGCTTGAAAAATTTATTTAGCATCTGACTCACCGTAGGAAATGTAAAATTTAGCTGTATTTTCAATAATATGTTCTTCATATAGAAAATGATTTCTCAAGTTGAATTAGAAAATTCTAATTCACAAATTAAATTATGTGAACAGTAGAACTATCTTTTGAGCCTCAAATTAATAATTGAAATGTTTGATGCCCTTTAGGTATAGAAGGCAACTTAGGCTGGCACTTATGTTTGGGTAATGGAATCAAATATGAAAATCCTATGTAATAAAAGCATAGTATGCAAATTGTCCTCTCGACCGGGAGTTTGTCCAGGAGTTATACCAGGGGAAGGGGCCAGCTAGGGGAAGGGAGGGAGATCCCGGTGGCAGCAGGTGGCCACAGGAAGGGAGTGAGTACCTGGTCAGCAGCCAGCAGCCACTAGGGACGCTACCAGTGCACGAATTTCATGCACTGGGCCTCTAGTATTATTAAAAGAGTAATCATGGATTGTGTTGCTTTGCTCTATATCTGGTTTTGTTTGCTATATATACAATTGATGTGCTTTGGATGAGTCCTGTTCTAAACTCTCATGAGTAAGAGTTATTTCCTTAAGCATAATGATTTGTTCCTTAATAATTAAAGAGATTTTGTTTGCCAATTTAAAGTGATGTTAAAATACATTCTACAGTGTCAATTCATGTGTGTTTCCTCATTTTGAATAGTTACTATCAAATGGATAAGTGTTTTCAGATACAAAAACTTTTTAAGAATATAAATTATAATTTATTCAATCATATTATTTTGGTGAGAATATCTATAGCTAAAATGTATACTAACACTTGGAAGTGAGAATTTGAAAGAATAGTGGGAAGTAGGTATATACTTTAAGAAAACACATTTACATTAATACTATTTCAGAAATTACCCCTAGAGTTTTTGAAAGAGTAGATATTCAATAATATTTTCTAAAACATAGATTTTAGCCTGTTGCTGGCTTGTCAACATCCTAGAATCCTAATAAATAAATTGAGGCATCTTAGTATTTAGTTTTTAAAAGAATACTTTAATGAATAGAATGATAATTTTGTCAGTCTATTCCTGATTATACTTGAATATACAATCTTCATTTGACTGTATAGTGCCTGGAGTATCTCTGTCCATGAAAAGCTATGTCATTCTTAAAGACTATATAAAATTTGAGGGTTGTGGCTCTTAGATAAACATTATTCTATATAATAAAGAGGTAATATGCAAATTGACCATCACCCAAACACATAAGATGGCCGCCCCCATGTGGTCAAAGATGGCCGCCCCCATGTGGACACAAAATGGCCACCACAAGATGGCCGGCAGGGGAGGGCAGTTGTGGGCGATCAGGCCAGCAGGGGAGGGTAGTGGGGAGGGACAAGACCTGCAAGGGAGGACAGTTGGGGGCAATCAGGCCTGCAGGGGAGGGCAGTTAGGGGTGACCAGGCTGGCAGGGGAGGGCAGTTAGGGTTGACCAGGCTGGCAGGAGAGGGCAGTTGGGAGGGACAAGGCCTGCAGGGGAGGGCAGTTAGGGGCAATCGGGCCAGCAGGGGAGCAGTTAGGCATCGATCAGGCTGGCAAGCAGAAGCAGTTAGGGGCAATCAGGCAGGCACAAAAGTGAGCAGTTGGGAGCCAGAAGTCCTGGATTGTGAGAGGGATATCAGACTGCCCGTTTAGGCCCAATCCTAGTGGGATCAGGCCTAAATGGGCACTCAGACATCCCTTGAGGGGTCCCAGATTGGAGAGGGTGCAGGCTGGGTTGAGGAACACACCTCCCCCCCGCCCCGTGCATGAATTTCATGCACCGGGCCTCTAGTGATGTATAAGGGAGTAAATGGAACTTGGGATCCAAAAACAGAGACTTATTATATTTAATTGAATTCCAATAAATATAATAAAGATTAAAAAAATAAACATAATCAGGTACATAAATAAGCAAAGTTCATATGGAGAGATAAACATTGAAGAATAGCTAGGGATGCACTAAAAGGGAAACAGGCAAGGAAGTAAATAGTTATACCAGATAATACAACCTAATATAAAGGCTTTCTATTTAGTGTGATGATGGAATATAAATATGTACTAAGTACATACAGAAATCCATTATATAATACATATTTCAAAATATTATTTTTAAACACCCAGATAACAATTTGATACAAGCAGATAAATGTCTCATATTTAAAAAATATTTATATTTCATTGATTTCAGAGAAGAAGGGAGAGGAAGAGAGAGATGGAAACATCAATGGTGAGAGAGAATCATTGATCAGTTGCCTCCTGCACACCCCCTACTGGAGATCAAGCCCACAACCCAGGCATGTGCCTTGATTAGGAATCAAACAGTGACCTCCTGGTTCCTAAATCAATACTCAACCACTGGGTCACACTGGTCAAGCAAATGTTCCCTATATTCACTAGTTTTCAGGATTTCCTATTCGAAGTTAATACATTGATTGTTTTGTTTGCTCTTTTCCTTAATAAATGCATTTTTCCCTTAGATTTTGTTTTAACTGTATCCTATTGGTTGTCATGGATAGAAATTTCACTTTTTTCCACCCTAAACAATCTGTTACATTATATTCAAAACTTAGATGCAATTTTAGAACTTATTTCACAAGCATCTCCCCATGGGAAATGGTTACTTCATATATCATGTACCTCTCAAAATTAGCTAATAATATCTAAATGAAAATACCATCTAATTCACCAGTGCTTGAAACTGAACATTCTATTCAGGGACATTTTATTAGTTATACTAAAAAGAATGTATTTTATTCAATCCAATTGAAATCATGCACTTACTATTTTGGTGTTGTACCACATTTTAAATGAGGCAAAGCTGTTACTCTAAAATAGATTTAGCCCAGCTGGCATGGCTCAGTGGTTGAGCATAGACCTAAAAACCAGGAGGTCATGGTTTAATTCCTGGTCAGGGCACATGACCGGGTTGCAGGCTCAATCCCTAGTATGGGGCTTGCAGGAGGCACCTGATCAATGATTTCCTTTCATCATTGATGGTTATATATCTCTCTCCCTCTCCCTTCCTCTCTGAAATCAATAAAATATATTAAAAAATAAATTATGATCTATCTAAGCAAGGAAACATTTTAAAAAATAAAATAAAATAGATTTAAACAATACAGTTGAAAAATTGGTAGTATCTTTGACACCTATATCTTTGACACCTCTGTTCAAGGCTACTCTTCACTTCCCTATTCATACATACCCTATACTGAGAAAAATATTAATGTTCATACATTAGGTTTGACATATGACTTGAACTTGTCATTGGTTCTATATGATTCACACACGATGCTTGTTTCCACATTGTTCTTCAAATTTTCTGAAATATGTTAGTTGACAATGATGTCATGCCACTGCCATTTTTAATGTAACATTTTAGAATAAAAGAGACGGGAATAATTATATCAAGATAACTTGTTATTCTTTCCTAAAATGCTAACACTGCACTTCATGTTCATTTATTGCTGAAGATTAGAGTTGTGAAATGAAGGAACAAGATTTACCCTATATGTGGAAAAGTTGTTGAAAATATCACTGAAAGCCATCATTAACATATAAGGATATGTTTTCGTTGAAAGCACCAAGTTGAAGCAGCTTGCCTTTTTCTGCTAATTTTAATTACTGCCTTTGTGAATTTCTTTATAACTGCCAAATTTTCAAGTAATGATGTGTTCTGTGATGGTATTCATCAGGTTGTCATTCATTTTGTGAAGTTAAAACTAATTGGCAATGCTTTCAAGACTAGCTTGTTTTAAAAAAAGATCTTTAGATAGACTTGTTAGAGCGAAAAGAGCTTCAAACTGCCCAGCAAGCAGATGGTTCAATATAAATAAATTGCATATTTGCCAAGCTGCATGCATTTCCTTGCTATGTGGAAGCAGGACAATTTTTTTTGAAGAATCCAGTGCTTAAGAAATGAATACTGCATTTCATAATTCTAACAAAAAATGACATAATTGCAGACCCTTCTAAAGATAAATCAAGTGTATACTGAAGATTTCATTATGAAAAGTATGTGAATGTGTGAATTTCACATAGATATCAAGAGGTTCTGGAAGATTATGTGCAATCATTTCTTAGTATTTCACATTTGCTTGGTTCAGAATTCTAGACTTATAGGTTAACTGAATACATAACTGACAAATGGAAGCCATTGATTCTTCAGTTAACTACTGTTATTGATAAATACATTATACTATTCTGACTAGAAAAAGGTTGTGCTGCTGTGCCAGGGAAACGAACAGAGATAGATATATGCTTCACAGGGCAGTGGTTGAATAATTGTGGTGAGAGTGGACATCCTTGTCTTGTTGATACATCACCTTTTAAAATAATAAAGGAGTATCCTGTAAGGCTAAAATAAACATTCATATATAAAAGAAAAATATTATCTTATACATGAATATATGAGAAAAGATCCAGTTTTAATTTAAAGAATTTGGTTGATTTAACACATTGCTTAAATTTAATGTATTTGGTTATTTTAATAATTAAAGATAAAATATCTACACTAATAAAAGAGAAAGATGCAAATTGACCCTACCTCCGTGACGCCCACCAGCCAATCAGGAGGGAATATGCAAATTAGAAGGACAAAGATGGCGGTGGACCCGCCACCCAGCCACTCCAAGGGCGGGCCAGGATGCCTGCTATGAGAGGGAGGGTGGGGGCGAAGGGATCTACAGGAGCGGCACTCTGGCTGCAGCGAAGACAAAGACAGCAGACTCTGGCTGGAGTCAGCAGCAAAGATGGCAGACTCTGGCCAGATTGAAGGTGGAAGGCAGTGGCCAGAGTGAAGGCTTGGGTCCTGGGTGCCAGAAACCAGGGGAAGGAAGTCCTATTGCACAAATCTTTGTGCAACGGGCCTCTAGTGTACATATAAGATATGTATGTATATATTAATATATGTGTTCATACATATCTTTGGGTACATGTTAAGTATGTAAGGATTAACATTGTATCAAAACCTTAATATTGAGATCAATATCAGTATTTTATAATATATAGACAGTTATGAAAGTTATCCTGATTTTTAAATAGTCTATCAATAACCAAACTTTTCTCAGAGCTGGTTGAACCAAACTTGCACATTGTGTTTAAGTTAATGGTCAAAACATATATGCCAGTGTCTCCACAGAGTTGTTGAATATAAATGTCCATCACAGATGGTAGTAAGTTATGATTAATGACAGTGCAGTTACTTGGTATAACTGGGTATTAGGACTAAGCCACCAGCAAACTAAAATGACATCCTGTCAATTTCTACAACACCTTAGACATGATCAACAATAGCTATTACAGCAATATTTAAACAATAATTCATTGCTGAAATGGTAATGCTATTAAATCTAGACAGTAAGTGGAATGTGATTGCTCAAGGCTATAAAATACCATGCCTTCAGTTGTATTAGGAGTAATATGTCAAAAGATCAACTAAGGTAATAGGGCCACAATTCTTTTTTTTTAAATATATATTTTATTGATTTTTTTACAGACAGTAAGGGAGAGGGATAGAGAGTTAGAAACATCGATGAGAGAGAAACATCGTTGAGCTGCCTCCTGCACACCTCCCACTGGGGATGTGCCTGCAACCAAGATACGTGCCCTTGACTGGAATCGAACCTGGGACTTTTCAGCCTGCAGGCCGATGCTCTATCCACTGAGCAAAACCGGTTTCAGCCACAATTCTTACATAATGCCAAATGATTTACAAAAGTATTGGCATAAAATAGTTTATATTCACATATGTTATTTCAATATTATTTCTAATGAAGAATTCTAATTGCATAATTTGGAAATATTGTTATCAATGAATGTTTTTGGTCTAAACTTTGTTTAAAATCTAGAAAGTAATTAAATAAAATTTATATGTCATTACCTAGTGTATCATTACACCCTATGTTATTAGTCCAATAATTTAAAAAAGAAAGTTCTCACTCAAAACATATAATGGAAGGAAAAGAAGAAAAGTGTTATGTGAGTGTACATTGTTAAAATGGTCATTTTACAAATTCTTAACTGCACTTAACTGTGCCAGCCTCCAGTATAATAGTGATTGAGCTTAGGTAATAATCATAATCTGTTCTACTTTAAGGCCTGATGCTGCCATCATCAGTTGGAAAGCATTACAGGTCATCTACTACTTGGTCATATGTGCCAGTATCACAAGCTCTCATGGACTGTCCCCAGTCAATATCAAGTAGCCAACTTGAACTTTGCATTTTCCAAAAAAAAAAACAGAAAAGAAAAATTTAATCTATTACTTAAATTAACATGGAATGAAATATGTTATGCATAGGTAAAATATCACACTTCATGAGTGTTTATTTGATTTGGTTGATTATTTTTGACAACAGGAAGGTATTTAAAGAAATTGCTCATGAAAAGAATTTCAGTTTGCTTGGTATTGGGCCAAATTCTTGCAGTTTTCATCATGTATTCAGTCCCTCATTCCAAGCACCTGGCAATCACCTGAAAGCTATCTTTTACCTAATAACTCCATATCTGTTACCATATTTTATAGATTTTGTCTTCCACATGTTTTCAAAGCCATTTTCTTCTTTCATATCTACTGTTAGTAATGTAGTTAAAACATAATGATATCTCTTTATCTGTACAACTACAGCAGTCGTACCCTTTCTTCCAGTCTCCATTTTAGTTTTATTCAATTACATTCTTTACATGTCCTCTATGGAGACTCACCTAAAACAAAATATTTGACATCTTTAAATGGTCTTCCATTACTTTGAGCATGCTATACAATGCAGTCCCTTAGATTAGTGGTTTGAAAACATTATTGTGCATATGAATCCTGTGGTGAACTTGATCGATTCATCTCACCTGTATGATTCTCCAGGGCCTAACCCTTAGGAAGTCTGATCCAGCAGGGTCTATGTGGGATCAAGATTACATTTTAATTAATATTCCTCTGTGTCCTGGATAACCTGGTTACCTTAGCCCTAGCTATTACCCACTACTCAGCATATTTTCAGCTTAATATTACAAAATTGTAGTACTCTCTTTCTTCATTCTGAGAGGTGCCAAGAGAATTATACAAATAAAAAGCATGTCAATAATAATAAGTGTGATGAAAAATTAAATGAAATAATGGCATAGAAAATTGATAGGGCTGCTATACTTTTCTCGTTTTGTTTTTTGTTTTTGTTTTTCTAGGACTGCTATATTTTTATACATGGTGGTGGTTCAGGAAAGGCATTTTGTGAAGGTGACTTTTGAGTTGAGATCCTGATAATGTAAAGGAGAAAACCATATTAATATTTATGTTAAGAGTTAAGACCATTCTTGACAAAGGGAAGACAGAGAGCCTGAACTCGAGTTTAAAGGAAAAGGGGTTGTCATGAGGCACAGGCTGAGATGTAGGCAGGGACAACATCGTTTAGGGCTGGATAAAAGAGATTACCAGTAAAGAACAACCAAAGTTGTTAGGCAAAAATGCATACTTCATATACCTTATTGAATTTTTTCTGAGAGGGAGAAGCCCCATTTTTAAAACAATTTTCCAAAGGAAATATGACATGTCATGTGATAAATAATTTAACTTTTCTTTTTAATAGAGGCATGTCTCTTCAGCTTGAGCCAGCATCAGACTCAGGAGGCTGGTTAAGACAGACTGCTAGGCCTCATCCCCACAGCTTCTGATTCAGTGATTTGGAAGTCGGACCTGATAATGTGCATTTCTAGTAAGTTCCCATGTGATGCTGATGCTGCTGGTGGAGGGACTACACTTTGAAAATTACTATTGAATTGTTTTGGGCCAAGTGACAGCAAAGGCCAATTTTTAATTTCAGTGTCTAAAGGTTGATTAGAAAGTAATTAAGCTAAAACCTAGGGGAAGAAAGGAAAATTTCTGGCAAAAAATAGACTTACTGAAATCTTTAAGTGGCAGGAGACTGACTTCTCTTTTGAAGCTAGAAAAGGCTGACAGTTAGGCTACTGTGTGAACAGTGAAAAGAAGGCAGAGAAGAGCTCAAACACTGGCAGGAGACAGATCAAGGTGGAACAAGGTCCTTCAGGGCCCTGTAGGCCATGTTAATTAAGTCAATCCTTATTAAAAAACATATAAAAATTCATTGGGTGGCTTTCAATGAGGAAATAATATTATCAGAATTATATTAAGTGTTTCAGGGAAAACTGAACCTTTAGGGGACAAGAAAATGAAAGAATAAAATAAAGGAGTGGGAAACATCAATTTCTGCCAGAGTGATAGTGATCTCATTTTCATGTGTACCTGCACAAAGGAGTATTAATAACAATAACTTACATTTTTATAGTCCTCTAAATTTTGCAAACTATTTTCACATACAATTGTTTAACTGACATTACAATAATAAATTGAAGAAGATAGAAATTTGTAACTACCATGATATTATAAAGAAAAAAAAATTGTATCTAAAGGAAATGAATTCTTGACACTTTATCAAATAAATTTAGGGGACATCTTAGAGACAACCTGAAGCTTAAACATAAAGTGAATTCGGCTTTATCAGAGGATCAAGAGCACAAACTACCCCGCAAACAGAAGATGGGAGCACCTCCAACTAGAAACCACACAATATTGGTAATTCCCAAAGAAGCATTGATATGTCTCATCTATAATAATAGAAGTGTAGACCGGACATCCTTTCGGACATCCTCCTGGATGACCTTCCAGACCAATCCAGGGCTGCAAGGGAAGCCCAGGTCCTGGGTGCCAGAGGGAATCCCGGGTTCCGAGTGCTCAAGGAAAGTCTGGGTCCCAGGTGGGAAGCCGGTGCTGGCAGCCAGGGGAAGGAAGGCCTACTCTTGCACAAATTTCTTGCATCAGGCCTCTAGTGTCATATAAGTTGGTTTGATATATCTTATAATCGGGAATTGGTGAAAGGTGAAAGAAAGATGGCCAAGTATAATGAGACACATTTTATTGTGTGTGCACATTCAAGTTTATTTGTCACAGATTTATTAAAGCATGATATTCCTTGAGAGGAAAAATGCAGTTCTTTTTTGGTAAAAGAGCATAAAAATAAACCAAAAGAACCACAGGTTCATACTATGTTGATTGACATAGTCCTGTGTTTGCATATTTCTAATCTATCCATCATTCATTTATTAAGTACATATCTTTTCAAAGCCATGAGAAAAATAAGGCATAGAAAAAGAAAAAAAAATCCCTAAATAGAAAATATTACATGCCTTTTTATTATGTTTTAATTCATATTGTTGGAATTACCAATATTGTGTTGTTTCAACTCATAGGTGCCCCCACTTTCTGTTTGTGGGCTGGTTTGTGCTCTTAATCCCCTGATAAATCTGAATTCATTACTTTGGGAAATACTTTTGTGTTATGCCACTTATACAATATTCTGACCTGACATGATCTTCACACATACACACAAACACACATATAGATACCACTCATATGCATCCACATTCACTATTATGCCTGCATTGCTTCTTTTGTATAGGGAAACATAATCAGATTAAATCAAAACTAAGATCCCCAAAAGAGCAAAGAAAGGAAGAGATAGAGAAATTAAAATAGCTCATTGTAAAAATATGATGAGCAATTTGATGTTTAAGGAATAAGGTAATTTACTGCTATTGAGGATTAGAGATATTGCTGCCTGATGTTCTAATATTAGGGAACTATACCATTTTGGCACAGGTTACTTGCCTTATATAGAAGGAAAAACAGTTACTAATATCCCAAAAGAACCTAAAGTTGGATTAACCTACTAACACAAGTTTTACCAGCATGTTCTTAATAGGAATTTATATGCTTTACTCTTCTCTATATCAGACTCTGAATCCATCTTGTGACTTGGAGTCCATTTATAAGGGTGTTAGGTTTTCTGGCGAAGGCAATACTCTCCTAATTTCTAGTCAAGCTGCTTACTCAAGTGTGGTTAACATAGTGCTCCATCATATCAGCTCCACAAAACACAAATCAAGATCTAAAAAGTGACACAGGTTGATCTATCTATTTGGGATAAAAGAAAGAGTGATTGGCAAAAGTTTATGTGGCCTAATACAGGGCAGAGCAAAAGTAGGTTTGCAATTGTCCATATGGAAAACAATTCAGTAATTAATAAATAATAACACAAGAATAAATTCAGTGTGTTGCATACTCACAATGTAAATCTACTTTGCCCCACCCTGTATTTACCAGGGCATATAGACCTATCCAAAATTTTTTTTTTATTATTTCTATGACAATTGTGACAGATTGCATTTTGCAAGGGGAGCAACTACAATAGCTGATATTTCATATGCTCTTCTTCAATGTGACCCTGCAATTTTCCCATTAAAGGAGTTTATTTCTTTATTTTTTTTTATCATGACAAGAGTATGATGTAGATTTTGACTGCTTTGATCATCAGAATAAGTCAGAAGTGGTGGTATGTCTGATAGAGCCCTTTATTGGCCTTATAGCAAGCATCTGTTGCTGCTTGTCCCATGGGACACCTAATCTTGGGATGCTGTCACTCAAAAACCAACCACCATGAGAGGAGAAGCCCAAGCCCTGTGACAAGGTCCCATAGAGAAACTCTAGTCTGCAACTCCACTTCAGTTCCCAGCCAACAACCTGAAACAACTGCCACTAGATTTGTTGGCCATTTCCTTTGATTGGACCATTTTTGGAGACTGCAATTGAGAATCATTCACCTGAGCTCATTCAACCCAATAAACTATGAGATATGATATTTTTAATATATATTTTTTGCTTAAAGCCACTTAAACTTGGGCCATTTGTTAGATAGAAATAAATGGAATAACAACAAACACCGCAGCCTGGAAATATATAAGTCCTTCATTAAATGAGTTAATAAAATAGCCTACGGGAGTCTCTGGAACATTTTCTATGGGCTTTGGAATGCAGAATATTATATTCTGTACACTATTCTGGATGATATTAGTTGTGAGCGTGCAAACTAGCTAGTTCAAAACTCTGGGTGCCTGGTCTGCTAAATGCTTAGACTTCTAGGTACATGCAGATGAAGATAAAATAAAACTTAAAAAAAAAAGGAAAAGTGAATGAAATGTGTCTATCTTTTAGAAATATCTCTAGTCCCTCTCCCAATTTCTCTTGTAAAAGGCACATGCCTTTACCCTTCAAAGTGTAACATCTGCTTTATGTTAACCAAGGTTTTCTACATAAACCCATCTCTTGATTTTTTGAGTAAAAATGTCCAGGCCCTTCTGATTTGCCTTAAATCATTCTTCCAATGATTAGACTTTCTTCTGTCATAAACAAAAGATTTTGCTAGTCTATAAAGACATTAAACAATTTAAAAAATTTTTTAAAATATGAATTATTGTTAGAAAATATTCATTCAGCTCAATGTTTCTAACAGTAGCCTGTCGTCTTATTAAATAAAACATACCATCGCCATCACCCCCAGAAAAGCACAAAGAGAAGTTAGGTAAATGGCTTCCAAGTTATTCTTTTAATGACTTTCCCCCTCTTTATTGCAGTGAATTTGAATTAAATTTCCCTGCAGATTACTAGGTTCATGAAATTTCTTGAATTATTATTCATATAGAGGCTGTATTAAAATATTTTTCTCATCTATGAAGCTCTAAAAACTCAATGATCACATTAGAACTTTTCTAATAAAAAATTTCTCCATTAAATGTATCCCATAAATTATGACACCGTTTTTTCAATAACAAGAGATAGTGATAACTAATTACAAAAGGGAGTTTGTCATAGAGGTAAATTATAATAAGTAACAGTGGCAATTTCAGTTCTCTTCTTTTTAAAATGGTGGAAAATTATCGATAAATTATAAGCCCCATAACAGAATACGTCTTATATTTTGGCAAATTTAAGATAGCCATCTAAAATATAGTTACCTGCTTCATTTTAAATATTTTAGGGGTTTTATTTTAATTTTTTAGGGGTTTTATTTTCATTTTTTGTTGATATACTTCAAAAAACCAGGAGATTAATAAATAATATAATCTGGGCCGTGAACACAATACAATTATTACAAGCTATTGGAGAAATACAGCTATGGAATTATAAGACACAAGAGAGAAGAAAAGGTTTCTAAAATACAAGATGGGTGATTATATCATAATAAATGTTCTAAAATGAAATTACCTTAGGGGTAGAATATAGATGTTATTCTTTTTTTAAAGGCCAATAAAATGTTCTTTTTTTGGCTTAGTATCCAATTATTTGTTATAACCATCTGGAATTTGAACACATTCCATATCTGACTATTTCCACAGGAATAATTATTTGGTAGTATTGGTGCCCCTGAGGTATTTTTACACTTACATACATCTGAAAAGTATTCCAATAAGCTATTGGAATTAACCTGATCATGGCAGCTAAGCATATTTTATTTGCCATTTGAAAAGAGTTATCATAAGTAACAGGGTAAAACCAGATTCCATTTTAGAAAACGTATGTTTAAAATGCTTAGAATTTATAGTGCAAATGCATAGTACTGTCACACTATATTTAACTTCCGTTTATCTATACTCTGCTACAAATTAAGTAGACACTTTAGAGTACATTATAGATTTTGTTAGCATGTTGACTCTGAGTGCCTCTGGCTTTCCATATTGTTCACAGAAAAACAATACAACAATATTTTTGTCAGCCTGTCCAGCATGGCTCAGTTGTTGAGTGTTGACCTATGAACCAGGAGGTCATGGTTGGATTCTGGGTCAGGGCATATACCCAGGTTGCAGGCTCGATCCCTAGTATGGGGTGCGCAACAGATCAATGATTCTTTCAATCATTGATGTTTCTATCTCTCTCTCCCTCACCCTTCCTCTCTGAAATCAATAAAAAATATATTAAATATTTTGGTCAGTGGACCTTTTCAATCTCTATAATTTCAAGTTCCCTATAATTATAAATAAGCAAATTATAATACAATTAAAACATTTTAAAAACTTTATTGTGGAATGTATAAAGTTTTAAAACATTTTCATGAACAGCACTCATTATTTTTTATCAAATTCTATTTTAACATGAGGATAAGAGATTGAAGTCTTCATATTAATGTTATAGAAACTACTGTTTGCTGCCCTATATAGATGGAATAGAAAAGAGTCAAACTAAGAGAGGAGGCCATATAAAAGGTGATTTTATTAACTTAATAATAACCTGAGCCAATGCAATGGAAATAGGGATTCAAATGCAGGAAAGAATTTGTAATTATTTAGGGTATAGAATTGGACCATTAGTACACAGGATGGACAGAATCAATTGGCAGAGCTCTCTGAATACTTTGTAAGCTAATCAGATAAAAATACTTTTAACATAATAAAATGAAGTAATTAAAGTCAGTTCTTCTCTAAAAACTGTAAATATTTCTCAGACTCCCAAATAGTAAAGAGTGATGATAAGAGCAATGCTAAATTGCAAAAATAAAAATAGAGAACCTTCCCTATATGAACAGTTTTAGTCTGACTCTAAGATTGAACTTTATTGGTTAAGATTAGATTGTATTTGTTGTAATTACTTAAAATGTAATACATGTGATCAAACATATGTATTCATTGAACATTAAGATTATAGTGTCCGAGGTCCTGTGCTGGATGAGATCTGGACCCATGGGGAAAAAGGGACCCTAAAAGTGCTCCTGTTCGAGGAGGAGAGACCCTGACCAGGGCATTATGGACATTCTAGGAATGCAGCTTTGGAAAAGCAGTGTAAAGCAGTGTTGAAATACAAGTTCTCAGCTAAAGAATAGTAGAAAATTTTAGTCAAAATTCTTCATACTTTAAATTTTGGAATCTTTACTAAGACAATTAAAAAGTATTTCCCTGCCCTGGACAGTGTTGCTCAGAGGGTTGGAGTGTCATCCCATACATCAAAAGGTTGCAGGTTCGATTCCTGGTCAGAGCACTAAGTTGCAGGTTTGGTCCAGGTTGGGATGCGCAGGGGAGGCAACCAATCAATCTCTCTCTCTCTCTCTCTCTGTCTCTCTCTCTCTCTCCTCCCCCTTTTTTTCCTTCCTCCTTCCCTCCCTCCCTCCCTCTCGCTCCCTCTTTCACTCTCCCTCTCTTTCCCTTTCTTTCTCTTTGTTTTCTCTCCCTCTCTCTCTCTCTTTCCCTCATTATAAATCAATGAAACATATCCTCAGGTGATTTTTAAAAAAATAAATTCCTTAGGGTATGGTATGAATTGCAAACAAAATCTGGATAAAAATAAAAATTTGCAAACAAAATCTGGTTGTCATGATAGGATGATATCCTGAGCTTAAATGTGATTTTCTCAGAATTTGAGAGTAAGTTAAGAAAATTATTGTTTGAAAAAAGAAAGGTAGAAATTCTCTCTTCTGCTAGGTGAACTAATGTTAAATTCACGTGATTTCATTTTCCATAATTAGAGTTGACATCATGTTCCTCAAATATCTATCCATTTTAAAAATCCAGAACAAATTAAGACTTTGGAAAAGCCAATGGAATTGAAGCTATTCTCTTCTCTTCTGTTGAGTGATAGAAGCTAGATGGGATAGGGGAAACTGGGAGTTCATGAAAACATATTTCTATTTACAAAGTTCTTGAGAGAAAAATGCAATTAGAATACAATTATTAGGAATTTTCAATAGGGATTTTATAATTTTCAAAGCACCTGAGTTGTCAAAGAATAAAACAAAAACAATTATATAATATAGATAAAAGTGATTGAAACTTTCCACCTATTTGTTATTGAAAATTACATAATTTAAAAACTAATTTTGTGATTTTGAATACATTGATTAAAGACAAAAGCTTCATTATATAATTTGCAAAAGATTACATTTGTAGTGATGATGCTAATTTAATTATAAAACAATGATTTTTTTGGATAATTATTTGTTATGTGGCAATGCTAATTACCTTATTTAAATAAAATATGTAAATAATGTTTTAATAAAATTATACATAGACTACTTCTCTGAAGTTAAAACCAGGCAATATTCATTGTTTCAGCATTAATTGATAATTTGAAAGATCTCATATTACTATCCCTGCATTCCTTCATTGTGTCATTATTAGGACTCTTTTACCAGAAGCATATAATCTCTGGTTTGCCTCAATCCTGCATCCATCCCCAAATGCTTATATGTTTAGCCTCCTTAAGTATTTGAGCTTGATTTATTTTCTTATATATATAGATGATAGGTATAGGTATAGATGATATAGATAGATAGATAGATAGATAGATAGATAGATATAGATAGATATAGATATAGATAGACAATAGATATAGATATAAATAATAGATATAGATATAAATAATAGATATATTTGCCATAACTTACATTTCTACAATTTATGATAATATAAATGGGTTGAATAAATTCAAACTCTTTATATAAAACAAAGAATATAATTTAACTATAAGAAAATGCTTTCCATATTTCCTACATACTTATAAATATGTTAAAACTGAAACTCATGCAATTCAGTAAGCATTTATTAATTCCTATTAGTGCAAAGCCTGGTAGTGAGTTCTTTCATGTGGATCCTGATCTCCAAAAGCTCATGTTTTGTGTGTAAGAGATATGCATGTATGACTATGAAACAAAGCAAAATTTGAAAACACACACACACATAATTACTAAATATCGGTGGGCTTGAAAATTATCATTTTATTCAGAGCAATTAGAGAAGATTTTGTTTACAAGTTGAGAACCTTTGTCTTGGAAGACGAGCAGGATTTTATCTATTGAAAATAGTGATAGGTAAGATAAAGACTGAGCAAAGGAAAAGAATGCAGAACTACCAAATATTTTGGACATGGTATTATTGTCTGTCTTTTACAAAGAGATGCATCAGAAAGTAAAAAACATGAATGGAGCCAGAACACAGAAAACATGATACTTAATTTCCATGGTGCATCCGTTAGAATAGGTTAAATTACGTTGCATAACAAAGAACTGACCTCTTAAAAACTTAGTAGCTTAAATAACAATGTGTTTTTTGTGACCGTGTGTTTATGTGTGTATGGTTTACCAGAGGTTTTGTTTCATGTCTTAGCCTATTTTGGAAAGCCGTCTGCTGTAACATCTGTCATCTAGATTTTTGCTGGTCACCAAAGAAAGAGAATTGAACACAGTGAATCACTTACTGATTCTTAAAAGATTCCATCACTCTCACTCAGCATTCATTAAGCAAAGCCGGTCATAAGACCACGGCTAACTGTTGAGAGAAAACAGTTCCCATTTCTTTATGTGAGCTAAGGGATTTACAGCTAAGTTAAGGATGTCAGTATAAAAACATTCCAGTAAGTTTTAGAGATGAGTTGGGGTAGTAAAAATAGACATTTTCTTTCCATTTGTAGAGAATAATAGTTTATCTTTCCAGAGGTAGGTCTGGTACCAGCACCCTCCATACTAGTGGTGGGAACATCTGAAAATCATTTGGTCTGACCCTGCCGAGGCATTAGGGGTGAGTTAATTAAATGTTTGACCTAATATAGAATGCTAATTTTTAAGTTGATAATTCTGTATGGCCCTGGAATGATGTTATAAATATCCAAATGGCCCTTGGCAAAAAAATGGTTCCCCACCCCTGCTCTACAACATCAAAGTCTCCTAAACTCAGCATTCCACTCCCATCTTGCATTCCAAAACATGTGCAAATACCATCTAGCCCTCACCATGATTCCCTGCATGGATTGGGACAGATGCTATGATGTTACTTTTGGCTGTTGCTGCTTTTTCATTGGTAATAAATGCTTTGTCTCTGACCTGGAAGCCTCAGATTTTCTGTCAGCCACTAACTTATCTAGCAAATAAAGTAAAATCTCCAAAACTTCACAATCAACTATCACTAACTTTGTGTTCCTAGAAAGGAGAGAGCTAGGAATAGCAGTAAACCACTAGAAGAATTGTGACACATGGTAAAGAAAGTGGATTTGATTTCTCTGTTTATCACTATTTCATTTTAATTTATTGATTTTTAGAAAGAGGGAAATGGATAGAGAGAATTTTTTTACCATAGTGGTGAATTGTTCTTTGCACCACATCATATGTATTCATTGGCTGCTTCTTGTATGTGCCATGACTGGAGACCAAACCCACAAGCTTGGTGTATCAGGATAATGCTTTAACCAATAGAGCTACCATACCAGGGCTTGATTTATCACTATTTTATGGAAGGCATCCAATTATAGTAACCTATACTTCACACCCAAATAAGGGGGGTTAGGGGCTCTGAGCTCCATTCCTAGGTGAAGCCTGTAAATCACAAAGACAAAAGTAAATGTACTCATTAAATTATGGTAAAGGATATGAAATAAGTAACATTATGGTTCAACTGAATATACTGTTTTGAATAAATCCAATAGCTGTCCCAGGTTTTTGAAGACTGATTTAAATCTGTTTGTTTTCTTCAGTGTTTGGCATTCCTTTTTATTTTTTTTGTTTTTTTAATGAATCCATTTTCCTTCAAACTCTTTCTATGGACATTTTAAAAAATCTTCACCCAAGGGTATGTTGAGAGAGAGAAAGAGAGGTAGATATATTGATCAGTTGCCACCTATAATTGTCCTGACTAGGGATCAAACCTGCAACCTAGAACCTAGGTATGTGCTCTGACCTGGAATCAAACCCATAACCTTTTGGTATTTGAGAAGATGCTCTAACCAACTGAGCCACATGGCCAGGGATCTGTGGACATTTTTAAAACCTTGTTTGGGAATATGTTTCTCAAGAGAGAACTTGATTTTGCTCCTACCATATATTGGTGGTACTAAAAACTCAAGATTATCTTCAACTTTATTGTAAACCTGGGCTTTTGTTGCATTTTTAAATAAAGTATTTTAGGATACTTTAGAATCACAGAAAAGATGCAAATATAGCAAAGAGAGTCCCCATATACTTCAGTTATTATCCTCATTTGTAACATCTTGTATGTTAGAATGGTCCATTAGTTCCAACTAAGAAGCTGCCATTGGTACATTACTATATTCCAGGCTTTATTTGCTGGTAGATGTTACTAGTGTGATTACTAATATCTTTTTTTTTTCTTTTCCTGTGTCCCACTCGAGACACCATACTGCATTTACTTGCCATATCTCCTTCGCCTCCTCTGATGGGTGGCAGTTTCCCCATCTTGTTTTGGTTGGGAGGATTTGGCTATTTTTAGGATTACTGGTCAGATATTATGTAATGTTTCTCAATTTGTACTTGGATGTTTTCCTCATGGTTGGACTGGGATAATGGGTTTGAGGAAAAATGACCACAGTGGTGAATTGCCCTTTGCACCACATCATATGATGGGCAATGATGTACCTTATCATTAATGTGCCTTTTCATTCATTTTGTTTTTTTTAAATTACTGCACAGGTAGAATGGATTTAGGTCTCAAATCTATGTGATGAAGTGATTGACATTAGGAATTCTTAGGTAGATTTCCCTTTTTATTTTATTTTTTCCTTTTTCTCAAGTCCCAAGGTAGACACAAAAGTAACTCCAAGCTAGAACTTAACTATTTTTATTTTATTTTACAATTTAAAGAAGAATGGGGTAACATTTTTTAAAATTATTTTCCTTTGGAAACTTAGAATTTAAAACAGGAGCTCTGAATATATGAATTTTATGATGCATATTAGAGAAGTAGTCATTAGCAATTACCCTGGAACCAGGGATAAAAAGGATGTATTTTATAGCCTTTTATGACTCTGAGTATAGAACATTCATTTAAACTAATATACACGCAGAATAAATAATTAGGATGAAATTAGAAAGAAATCTACTTTAAAAACCTTTGATTCTTATCTGTTTAGTATCCATTACTAATTACTTGTTAAGGAAGTTTGTTGTAAATCTGTCCTTATAGAAATGTGCTATTAATGTAAAGTAACCGTGATCTTAGTAAATGAGAAAAATATTTGGTTAGGAACATAAAACAATATGTAGTTCTGACCACAATTAGTTTGGTAACAGTATGTATTAAAATAGACATCCATGTAATCGTTGTGTGATCTTTCCAAATATTTCCTAACCTATTACTACTCATATTTTAGAGATGCAAAAATATTTTTCCAGGTGTGGGTAATGACCTATGACTATTCCTGAGATCTTTCTGTTTCGATTTGTAGCTTCTATACCAGTGAAAAGTGAGGAATGAAAAACAACCTCATTATTTTTATGTAGTTGCAATGATTGGGTTTTTCTATAGCCTTATCATCATGTTTTGCATCAAATATCTACTTTTCTTAGCTGAATATTTATATTTTCTTTGCTTGGAAAAATTGGCTGTTTTACATTGATTCTTTCATTCATAAACAGAGTTTATAAAGAATATATTATTTTTAAAGGACCACCATCAATGCAGACAGAAATTAAGCAAATAATCTAAATAAAAGAAACACTAAACAATTGAGCTGATTCTTTGTCAATATAAAAAAAAAAAACAAAACCCTAATCATGGTTATTCCAAAATTGTAATGAGGCATGGCTTATTAAATATTTTGGTTCCTGGTTCTAATTATTATTGATGTAATAACATTTTTAAAAATAAAGATGCTAAATATAAGACCACATGCTTCTACTATTACATGTGAATATGATGGAAGTTAAATAATTAAACTCCCCCAAAACTTTAACTACTAACAACCTACTGTTGACCCTACCTGTTGACCTGGAGCCTTACCACTAACAAACAGTTGATTAACACATATTTTGTATGCTACATATGTTACATACTATAAGATTACAATAAAGTGAGCTAGCTAAAAGAAAATGTAAAGAAAATCATAAGGAAGAGAAAATACATTTAGATTATTTATTGAAAAAAATCTGCTTTTAAGTGGAACTGAACAGTTCAAACCTGTGTTATTTAAAGGTCAACTGTACTTCCAAGTAAGACTAGCTTAATTGACCTTTACAGCAAATACTGTTCCCCATATTTTAAGGAGGACCATAAGCAGTATCAAGATGGGGATTTTGAAATAGTTCATTAAAAATATTCTCATTCCAAACTGTGATTGTCCATTGCTTGTGGTCAGGGAAGAATGCAGCTTTCCCCTGAATTTGCAGGATTCAACACCAGGAGCAATAATATGTTCTTTAGACATCCCTTTGAGTTTAGATATTTTTCAACATGTTGGGATTATATAGATTTCATGAAAAGATCATTTGCCATTTCTAGGAATAACTTCCTAAAAAGAAGAGAATTAAACAGGCAGAGATAGAGAGGTAGCATTCCCTAAGAGGGAAAGGGCTTGAGATTTTTCAATGCAATAAGTGGTATTACAATTGGAAACCAAAAATATTAGTAAAATATTAGTAGGGATAGACAAGCCAATGCTGGATTGTGAGTGTGTGAGTGTGTGTGTGTGTGTGTGTGTGTGTGTGTGTGTGTGTGTTGTATGTGTATAAAACCCACTTTATTCCAACAGCATTCATGAAAGTGTCCCAAATGTTTAACCCTATATTTCCCTTCTCTATACTTGCAAAAATAAAATGTCTTAGAGTGCCACTTACCTTTGTAAAACTAGCACTTTTCAATATCTGAACCTGTTGGCACAGTTTGAGTGTCAAAACTCAGAGCAGAACTTGGTAAGTCAGTACTGATCTTGGGTATTACAGAAAGCATACTTTTATTTTCTGTTAATGCTATTGGCAAGCTTCTACAGAGGTATCATGGACAGTATTCCCTTTAGAAGTGGCTACTTACTAAACAAATTTATGAGGGTTCACTGGGTTATGTATTTAGTTAAATTCTTATACCATTAAAATTGGTTCAGTAATAAAGCATTGGTAAAATCTTCTATGTCAAATTCTTTGTGCCTGATCCTTATGTCCATCTTTCTTTATAGTTTAATAAAAATGACTTCTTTATAAATACATTGTGCATTCAATAGTCAAAGAAAGGCCAGGGGGTAATTAAATGAAACCTTACAATGTTTTCCAAATTGTAATGATTATGCAGATGACACAGCTCTGAAATATGGTACATTTTTATTGTGGTAAAAACATGTATTAAATTTACCATCTTAATTACTGTAAGTGAAAAGTTCAATAGGGTTAAGTACCCTCACATTGTTGCACAACAGATCTTGAAAACGTTTTTCAAATAAACCAGCTACCTAGCAAGAGCCTCCTGATTTTTCAATTGAAGATTATTTGTTAGCCTTAGAGCTTTTGACTTGTACATGATGGCATCGTTGGTTTTAATGCCCCACAATCCCATATTTGTTGCTGGATAATGACATGCCCAGAAGGGAGTGGTTGACATTAAACATGTTTATGCTAACCACATTCTCAAGAAATATTTTATGAAAAGCTGAGTTTCCAAAGAGTAAATATTTGATCCTTATTGTATTACTTAAACACTGCTTAGCAGGATTATAAATTGGTATAACTTTTCTGGAAGGTGGCTTGGTAATAACATATCAAAATCCTTAACTGGATTTACATATTTGACCCAGGTATTCCCTTTGGCAAATTTATCCTAAGGAAATAAATTTGAGAAAAATATGCAATGATGAAATCAAAAGAAAATTTTAGTTACACTATTGTTTGTAAAAATTAAAAACTTTAAAATACCCTAAAAGTCTGTCAATATGGGATTGATTAAATAAATTTTGCTAAATTCTTAATAGAATGAAAAGAAAACATTTTTCTTTTCTTACAATGCAAATCCACTAACCACTAATTCTCCCTCCTCACTAGCCCTTGCTAATCACCTTTCTATTTTTCTGTTACTGTAATTTTGACTACATTAGATATATCAAATAAGTGGTATACAGTATTTATGCTCTGGTGACTGACTTATTTTTCTTAAATTCCCTTGAAAGTCATTCATGTTGTAGCATGTGACAGAAGTCCTTCTTTTTAAAGCTGCACAATATTGTGTTGTATTATATACAATGTTTTCTTTATCCATTCATTAATTAATAGAAATTTGGGTTGCTTCTACCTCTTGGCTATTGTGAAGAAAACACACACACACATGTGATGAATATGGGTGTTATGGGTCTTTGTAATATTGCTTTGTAATATTGTAAATATGGGTCTTTGTAAAATATCTTTTTAATATTGCTTTGAGTTATTTTGGATGTATATCAAAAAGTGGGAATGCTGGAACACATAATGATTCTATTTTTAATTTTCCGAGGAACCCACAAACTGTTTTTCATAACAGCTGCACCATTTTACATTCCAAAAAGTGTTCAAGGGTGCCAGCTTCTCCACATTCTTATCATCACTTTATTTTCTATTATTTTGATAGTCACAATCCTGATGTGTTTGAGGTAGTATCTCATTATGGCTTTGATTTGGATTTCCCTAGTGATTAAGGGTGTTGAACATCTTTTCATGTGCTTCTTAGTCATTTGTGTATCTTATTTGTAAAAATATCTATTTTAGTCCTGTGACTACTTTTAAATAAGCTTATTAGTCTTTTATTGTTCAGTTATAGAAGTTGTTAATATACTCTGCATCTTAAGACCGCATCAAAGATGATGTGAAATGATTTTTCCCATTCCACAGGTCGCCTTTTCGCTGTGCTGTTTCCTTGTCACACTGAATTTCCATTTGCCTATTTTTTGTTGTTGTTGTTGTCTATATTTTTGTTGTCATAACTAAGAACTCATTGCCAAATCTAATGTCATGAATCTTTAAGTTTCCTTCCAGCTATATAGGTCTTATATTTAGTTCTTTAATCCACTTTGAGTGGATTTTTATATATCATGTAAGGTAACATTTGAACTTCATTCTTTTGCATGTGGGCATATTATTTGCTTTTTAAAGTATTTGATTTTATTGAAGACATTTAAATCTCTAAAAACGGAGGTTCAAAAATGTTGGATTAAGAGTTGTATCTGGTTGATGTATCCCCACCCTTTACCAGAGGGTATTTTAAAAAAATAGTCTTAGCTTCAGCTCCTCCCTCCCCCCTCCCCGCCAAAAAAAACAAAAAATGTTCTCTCCTGGGTAAAGATACAGGTTTTTAGATTCTCTTGCCACTTTTGAGACCTGGGCCTGTCAGCACGCCAATGCTTTCCTGGAGCCAGCAAGCCATTGCGCTTTTGGATAAGGAACCAGCAGGCCACTTTCCTACATTGCCCATCACTCCCTGTTGTCATAGCAGCACGTAGGTCAAGTGGCAGGGGGCTATCAGCAGACTCCATCACTTTTATTCTTCTCACAGTAGAGTTCAGAGGAAAGCTAACCACTACGTGTACTCTTAATCTATTTCACAAGTAGGAAAAGTAAAATTTGACCCAGAGGGCTACATGTTTCAAGAAAAGATAAAAAGTGCTTTTTCCCCGTAAGTGAAGAATATTGTTCAAATTGGCATATTTCAAACATTCACATTCCCTGCGCACTGCCTATAGGCACTGGAGGTTGCAAACCCTGCTCTAAGCACTAACTCAGGATGACAGCGGGAAGCGCGCCATAAATATTCTCAAAAGTTCATCACTAATATATCTTGCTCCTGAGGGAAGCAGAAATGATAAAAGTTTTGTTAGGGGAGACAGGCGCGCTTCTTCCTTCTGTTCAGTGCCCACTATTTTTATTTTCCCCCAAAATTGAATAAAATCCCCCTGGCAGGTGAATACCATGAAGTATGATATCTGACAAATTCTCCAAAATATTCAAAGTTTGGCTTTTGAAGGAAAACTTTGCTGTTTCCAGTATGAATCTGGTAATGCGTTAAAACATGCACCATTAGTAATTAAGAATAGATTTAAACTGCCTGTAGATTTCTTGTTTTAACAAGATTCATTCCTTTTCACAAAAACAATAATAGGCTAGTTAAAAAGAAAGTATGTGAAAAATAAACAGGTACATATTGAAACATAAAAATAAATCCCTTCAATCATCTAAAGTTCTTGGTGGAAATGTAACATCATAGGAGAATTGTTGTACCTTTTAAATTTGAAGCGCTTCATCCATTGTGGTGACAAAGGTGGTTTCAGTGGCAATTACTACATTCCTTAAAATTTCAAGGTTATTAGGTTTGATGAAGCAATTGAGTTGATACCCTTCCCCCAGGAACTGGCTTTTCAGGTCATTTCACTATGGACATTCCCTTTGCGGAAGACCACATTTCACTTGTGGTGACCACATTCCATTCTCTCCCCTCCCGGTTACGTATAAAGAAGTCTCAGCCCAGAAAAATCCCACCAAAAGTCCTTTAAAAGCCACCGACTCCCCTCACTGGGCGCTGGAGCCATCCAGACTCAGCCACCTGGTGTGCGGATGATGGAATAAATTCGTAATCTCTCACCACTCTGGCCTCGTGTGTTCCTCCTTCGGCGACCTAACAAAGGTGCTTTGGTTCCTTCCAAAATGAATGTCCTTTCTTCCTTTCTTCTCATTCCTTAAATTAGTTTATGAAGATAGCAATGTTCACCAATTCAACTGAATCCACCTCTATGGCATTGCTCCCCTTCTTTCTTTAAAATTGGATTTCAAATGTTATTTTCCTCCAAAGAACTGTCCCTCTTCCATGCTTCCCTGGTGTGAGCAGAGCCCAACAGGAGCTAAGCTTCCACCCCACTGGGCAGCGCTTTAGGGTGTCCTCCTTTTAGTCTCTGCCTTCTCACCTTTCTCCCCCTTCATGCAAATTTACCTCCCAGTTCACAGCAAGGTGACTTCTGCTAAGAGGTCTGCATCAGTGCAGGGTTCTTCATCTAGAGCCTGTAGGGTCTGGCGGGCCTCACATGGGAAAGCCGCCCTCCCCACACCAAACTTGGTGCACAGCCAGTGCATTGCAATCTCTGGAGAGAGTTGCATTCAAAGACTACCTTTTTTTTTAATTAATACAATGATTGGTTTTGTAGACTATGGTATTTGTAAGGCAAATGGTGTAAAAGTTATAATAAACTTAAGAATTTTCACCAGTTCAAAAGAGTTCTGTAGTATAACCACATGAAAACTTATACAAAATCAAAAAGAGAAAACAGATAAATATAGCACCATCATAAAACTATCAAAGTATTTATTTGGCGAGTCCATACTTATGACAGAATCTTCCAAGTTAGGGTGGCTTTGCAGGTAGTTCAGAACCATAAAAAAGATGCTCAGCTTCATGTTCAGAGAGCCAGGGTGGTCTGGCACTCTAATTTACTTGAATGTCATTTGGCTTTAATGATCATTATGAACCTATTTAACATGTGAGCATAGAAATCTCTGGAATACTTGATAAAGTTAATTTCCTAAAGCTTGAAATATGAGAAAGAGAATCTCAACCATGATAAAATCACTAAATTACAGATACCTGGAAAAACTGAAGTAGCATCTACTTCTTTGTTTCTTTAAAGCATTTCTTTGCTTCATGCTGTCAGGCATTCTTCTAGGTGCTAAATTAGAGGGCAAGGAAAGAGCCTAAATGCCTGAATCAATGGTTTATGCACTGCAGTAGGAAAAGATACATAAACTGTAATCTGGTCAATTAACAAGAAAATATTCAGGTCCATGGTTTTCACTCTTGAGTGCACACTGTAATCACCTGGAGAGTTTTAGAACGTACTGTTGTTTGTGTCCCTTCTCTAGAAATTTTGGGGTGAGTCCTCTATGTTCAAATTTTAAAAAGACCTTATATGGCTCAGATATGCAAGCATAATTGGAAATCATTTGCCTAGAGAAATATGTTAACCAGATTTAAAGCACGGGAATGTGACAGAACTTTTAATTTCTGCATTTATAAAGCCTGCTGGGTGTCCAAAACACCACCTTAAAATATGTTCAAGGCTTCCCAGAATTGAAAGTGTCTAAACTTTATTACAGCAGGGCTGCAATTGAATGGAAATGCAAAGGATATCTGGAGGAAGATTAAGGAGTCTAAAGATGGCTTGCAAAAGATTAAAGAAACTTCTGAATATTCTGAGAACAAAACTGATAATTGAAAATAACCACAAGTCAAAGATACACACATGAGCTACAATTAATGGAAGGAAGAAATTGAGAATTACTATTAGAATTTGAGTGAGGGCTGAATAAGGTAGAAGAGGACATTAAAATGCTATGGAGAGACTGAAAAGACCTTGAGTGACCAAATATTGGGATTAAATTTTTATAGCTCTCTTTATCATGTGTACCAGTGTAGATGCTTTATACATCTACTACCTTGTATTTATATCTATAGATTCCTTGGTTCACTATACTTCTTGGCACTGTTCCTAGTTTAAGTTATATATATCAAACTCCAATATGCAACTCAACTGAATATCGTAGTGTTAGTGTATGACAAAAACTAAACTTTCCTCTGGGTTGTGTCTTGGACAGAAGATAATTATTATTGGAGATGCAATATAATACATTGTTTATTTCTCTTTCTTCATTATTGAACTATAAGATCCAAATGAGTGAGATGAGTATTATTTCAGTTTGTATCAGCCAAAGCAGAGCAGTATGTATGTAACTGTTATGACCATGGGTTCTAGAGCAAGTTTCAATAATTCAAGGGTGTGTTGTGAATTCTGCCATTTATGAGCTCTGTGGCCTCTGGCATACTGATTAGTTAACATTTCTGTGCAGATCCCAGGTTAACAGATGTGGAAATAAAACAGCAAAATGAATTCTACCTTTTAAAAGTTATTGCCCTGTCCTTTGCTGCTCAGTGGTTAGAGCTTCGGCCCCAGCAAAGAAGTGTTCATTGGTTTGATCCCTGGTCAAGGGTTTGATTCCTGGTCAAGGTATGTACATGAGTTGCAGGTTGATCCCCACCCTGGCCAGGGCTCCTGTGGGAAGCAACCAATCAATGTTTCTTTCTCACATCGGGATTCTCTCTCTCTGTCCCCCTTCCCTCTCTCTAAAAAGCAATGGGAAAAATATCCTTGGATGAAGATTAAAAAATTTTAAAGATAAGTAAAAATAAATTTTAAAATGTTAAAGGATATTCACAGTAAATTTACCAGGATTATGTTTTATAATTTTTATGAAAGTATTTGATTTAGTAAATTCCAACACAAATCCAATATAGAACAAAACTATTAAATATGCAACTTGAATTCTAAAATGCACAGTTAAAATATGATATAACACCATTGGTTTATTGCAACTTGCTCTGTTTCAGTAGTGCATATTTCTACCATTGAAATGGGAAATATTAATTGGCCACTGTAATGCTGGTTATTTGAGGTTTCAGTGACTGATATAGCAAAAGCTTCACAATTACTTTTATAATATTCCATTTGCTAAAATGGGCAATATATTAAAACAGGAGGGTGTCATAAGCAGCCAAATGTCTACTCTATGGCCACCATTTGTAGTTATAATGATTTTGCAGTTATTGATATGACTCTAGTAGCATATGGATGATTTTTAATCACCGGTGGAGTTCCTTTAGCCCATAATTTATGAACAATAGTGGCTAATTGTAAATGAATAAACTCATTCTGGGAAGACAGAGATGATGCATTTCCCCAAATGCCTTTCTTTAAAAATGACACATACTAATAAAATAAAATAAATAAAAAGTTGCCTACAAATACCACATAATCCTAGTGTTAACATCCAGGTGGTGCTAAAGAGAATGCATGTGCCATCCTAACACTATTCAGGTCCTCACTTGGCATCAGTTGCTAATTGCTTTCAATTCCTCGTCATAATTCCCATGGAGACAAATCAGATATTTTACAATATTACAAAGTTGGAGTTTTAATAATTTTAAGTAGAGTACCCTTTAGCATTTCCTAGGACAGTTCGCGTTCCTCCACTCCTTACTCTCGACATCTCTGGAAGGGGATATCTGCACTGCACACTTTCTTCCTGTGCAGTGGTCTAGTTGATCCACTCTTTGTCATAGTAAGCGTGGGATTAGGATTTTATCCTCAGTCCCCTGACACTACATTGATCCAGTATACCACCTGCCTTACTTGCATTTGTACAGTAATGAAAATAATCAACTGATTTAATCCCCTACTTTAATAGCATTTTTCAAAGAGAATTGGGAATTCAAGTAGGCCATCCCTGACCAGAAGTATTGGCAAGCACTGGTTTCCTTGCCAATGGCACCAGGTTTTAATAATTAAAAATCCAATTCTTGAATAACGTACATAGTAGCAACCTTGGAAGGCTCATGTAATACAACAATCATGTCTGATCTAGAATTTTTTCTGTTATAGTCCTAGGTATGGTTAGGATTAAGCTCAAGATCTGACACTATGAAAACTACAGTGCAAATTATAGATTACTAGAGGCCTGATGCACGAAATTCGTGCAAGGGGCTCGGCCTTCGCAGCCATGGTGGCTTGCCTCAGCCTTTGCAGCCCCAGCTTCATCCTGAGGCTCGCCTGGAAGGACATCTGGAAGGACGTCCAGAAGGTTATTCGGCTGTCTGGTCTAATTAGCATGTTATGCTTTTATTATTATTGATGTCAGAGCAGCTTTTGCAAATGAATCCTATGGGTAATTGCTTCAAGGTCCCCAAAATATAAAAATTACTTAAGAATCACAATACTATATTTATTCCCAGGTATTTTATTCTTTTTGAAGCAATTGTGAATGAGATTTTTTTTTCTTAGTTTCCCTTTCTGGTAGTTCATTATTGGGGTATAAACATGCAACTGATTTCTGGATATTTATAGTGAATCCTGCTCTTTTACTGGATTCATTTATCCATTCTAGTAATGTTTTGGTGGAATCTTTAGGGTGTTTTTTTTATATACAATATTATGTCACCTGCAAATAATGACAGTTTTATTTCTTCCTTTCCAATATGATTGCCTTTTATTTCTTGTCTGATTGCTGTGGCTAGGACTTTCAGTACTATGTTGAAGAAGAGTGGTGAAAGCAGTCATACTGTCTTGTTCCCAATCTTAACACCTTGCTGACCAGTCACAAGGTAATTTGTATATGCACTTACATTAATTTAAGTAATTTTAAGGTCTGAAAGGAATGTAGAGTTTTAAAATTACCTAAATTAATGTAAGTGCAGACACGAATTCTCATGACCAGTCAGCAAGGTGTTAAGGGAAAAGCTTATAGTTTTTGCCTATTGAGTAATATTGGCTGTGGGTTTGTCATATATGGCCTTTACTATATTGAGGCATGTTCCGTCTATACGCATGTTGCTAAGTGTTTTTATCGTAAATGGGTGCTAGATTTTATCAAATGCGTTTACTGCATGGACTGATGTGATCATGTGGTTTTTATCCTTCATTTTGTTTATGTGGTATATCACATTTATTAATTTGTGGATATTGTACCAATCTTGCATCCCCAAAATAAATCTTGCTTGATTATGGCATATGATCTTTGTAAGTATTGCTGGATTTGGTTTGCTACTAGTAATATTTAGTTAAATATTTTAGTATCTATGTTCATGGGGGATAGTGGCATATTTATTTATTTATTTATTTATTTGCAGTGTCTTTATCTGGGTTTGGAATTAGGATAATGATGGCCTCATAAAATGAGCTTGGGAGTCTTCCCTCCTCTTGAATTTAGTGGGAATGCAGCTACTGTGGAAAGTATATAAGGTTACTTTAAAAATTAAAAAATAGATGCCCTAGCTGGTTTGGCTCAGTGGATAGAGCATTGGCCTGGGGACTGAAGGGTCTCAGGTTTGATTCCAGGCAAGGGCACATGCACAGGTTGTGGGCTCGATCCCCGGTAAGGTGTGTGCAAGAGGCAGCCAGTCAATGATTCTCATCATTGATGTTTCTTTTTCTCTCTCCCTCTCTGAAATCAATAAAAATATATTATAAAAAATAGAACTGCATTATGATGCAGTTATTCCACTTCTGGGAATTTATCTGAAGAAATCAGAAAAAATAATTTGAAGGAATACATGCACCCCTATGTTTATTGCACCGTTAGGTACAATAGCCAAGATCTGGAAGCAGCCCAAGTGTCCATCAGTAGATGAATGGATAAAAAAATGTGGATGGGGGTTGGAGGAGAGAAAGAGGACTAGAAGGGATCAGTGGGGTAAAAAATGGGGCAAAAATAATACTTTCAACAATAAATATTTTAAAAAATAGATAATTTACACATAATACTATTGAGCCGTAAAAAAAAAAAAAAAGAAATCTTACCCTTTGCCACAGCATGGATGGACTTGGAGAGGATTATGCTAAGTGAAATAAGCCAGTCAGAGAAAGACAAGTACCATATGATTTCACTAATATGTGGAATCTAATGAACAAAATGAATTAACAAGCGAAATATAGGCATACACATACATAAAGAGCAAGAGCAGGTTGACAACTGTCAGGGTTAAGGTGGGGTGGAGGAATTAAGCAAAAAAGAAAAAAAAGAGAAAAAACTCATGGATTTGGACAACAGTGTGCTTATTGTCTGGGGGTAGGGGGGTTGGGGAAGGTAGAGGAGGATATATGGGGAATAAATGGTGAACACACAATACAGAATACAGAAGATGTCTTGTAGAACTGTGCACCTGAAACCTGTATAATTTTGTTAACCAATGTCACCCCAATAAATTCAATACAAAGGAAAAAGTAATAAAATAATTATCTTTACATCTCAAAATAATTGCAAAGTGATAATGGTTTTTTTTCTCTTAGAACAGATATAGAAATGTGTAGCTCATTACAAGTCCTCAATGTTGCTATTCTCCCAGCATGACAACATTCTGCAAAATTTATAAATATGCTAAGCCTTTCCAAATATTTGTCATTAATTAATAAACTATGCTGGTTAATATATCTAATAAAATATTCATTTCAAACATCAGGAGGCATGGTTTTAGCTAAGACTTTAGTTAAAAATCTATGGGTCAGTAGCTTGATATATTGTCTTTAATCAAAAAGAATAATGAATTGAGTCACACGCAGTAGGACACAGGCTGAAAACCTGCAGAGAAAGTATCTTAATTTGTCCTGCCCTCATGCTATTAGCCAAATTACCATGCAATTTACAGTTAATAATAATACAGGCTTATATGAGTTCAGACTAAAGTATGGACAATTATGCCAAGAACTTTAACAGAAGAAACAATGAGTTTTATCAATTAATTTCAATTCTACTTGACTTTGTGTGAAACTCTCAAATTGAAATGGATTGAATCTCAAATTAAAGAGAATAGAATTTTTGATAATCACAATAAGACAATAATGTAAATCATCTTCTGCCTTGTGGCCGCATTATAATTCTTTTGAAGATAAATTCCTAGCACAGTTTGAGTTGCAGGTTCTGCAATATCACAGCAGTGTATTAGCAGATAAATTATAAGATTTACTCCCTGAACAGTAATGTTTTAGGCCCTTATTTGTACATCAGCAGAATAGCTGGCTTTATTTTCTATATATCACACATTAACTGAAAGCTTTGTTTGACTTCACAGTAAAACTGTACTTGGTATTTAAGAAAATGTATAAATATACCCAGTATTTTTATCTTTTTTAAATACATTTTTATTGATTTCAGAGAGGAAGGGAGAGGGAGGGAGAGATAGAAACATCAATGATGAGAGAGAATCATTGACTGGCTGCCTCCTGCATGCCCACTACTGGGGATGGAGCATGTGCCCTGATCAGGAATCGAACTGTGACCTTCTAGTTCATAGGTCACCACTCAACCACTGAGCCAAGCAGGGCTGGCCTTAGTATTTTTAGTCTGCAAACAACACTTAAAAGTAGACTTACAGGATATTTTTTGTTGTGTTTTTTTTTGTGTGTGTGTTTTGTTTGTTTGTTTTGTTTTTATGGACATCAGAAAATAAATATAGTGTGGGTTCCATTGCAATTTTTTCTTATAAAATCGGGCTTTTTCCCATGATTATCTCAGTCTGAAAATATGTAGAACTCTTGAGAATCACATGATAAGAGCATGCAGACATATTTTTAAGTATAATAATTCTAATTAATATAACAACTTGAAAAATACATATAACAAATTGAGATCCAGACAAGGGAATTCAAGCTTTGGGAAAAGTGTCTTGAAAAGAAGTAGAGTTTGTCATTAACTGCTCAATTTACAGAACTATTATTAACACTACTGCCCTTCTGACATCATTAGATTCACAACAAACACATTTTGAGCAAGTAGCTTAATATATAGCATTTATTTTCAAGTCATTATCACTGTATGTGCTACTAGCTAACAAATTCATGAACAGGTTAGAAAGCTCTGAATAAGCATCCATTGTATGCAACACATAAAAAAAATAAATGTAGTATAAACAAGAATGTCAAACAACAAATAAAGTGTATTTAAAAACAAAATATTTCAATCAGAACGTCAAACCTCAGGGAAGGTAAGGGCCAGTGGGGGTAAGGGGGAGAGATCAACCAAAGGACTTATATGCATGCATATAAGCCTAATCAATGGACACAGACAACAGGGGGGTGGGGGCATGAATGGGAGATGGGGGTTAATGGGGGAATAAGGACACATATGTAATACCTTAATCAATAAAGAAATTAAAAAAAATAATAAAAATAAAAACAAAATATTTTAAAATTCCATTTTGTTAAAGTGGTCATAGAATTTTTTAAACTTTTTTATATGTTGTGAATTAGCAATTATAAATGAACTGATCTAATTTATTTAAAGTTAATCAATTAAATGTCTAATTAAAAGTTTTTCTGAATTATGAAAAATGATTGCACTTCACAGGCAACAAATAGCCACACATTTAGAGGATTAAGAACAACACTCACTTATTATCTTATAGTTTTCAGCAGGTCAAAGCCCAAACATTGTATAGTTCAGCATCTCACAAGGCTGAAATCATGGTGACCACTGGGCTGTGTTTTCATCTGGAACTTGAGATCCTCTTACAAGCACACTCAGGTGATGGGCTGAATTCAATCCTTCTTAAGATTCAAGTCCCTTGTTTTCTTGCCTGTTGTGGGCCAGCAGTCAATTTCATCTCCTAGAATCTTCCCTCAGGTACTGGTCCTCTCAAAATATGGCAGTTTACTTCAAGACCAGCAGGAGAATCTGCCAATCTCTTCCTTCTGAGAAGTCCAGTTCCTTTGAAGGATGCCCAAATTAGGTTATACCCACCACTGTAATTTCACTTTTGATAAACTCCCAGTCAGCTAATCGGGACCTTAAGTATACATAATCTGCAACACCACTCTTGTCCTGTAATGTAACTTAATCATGGCAGTACCTCCATCATAGTCCCCATCCTGCCCACACAAAAGGGGAGGGGATTACATGGCATACGTACATCATCCCATAACATTTTCACATGCTTCCTTTCAATAAGTCTCTACTCCCATAATCATTCAGTTTTGATTTCTATACTTATATATTAGTTTTTCTTGGGTTTGAATATTACATAAAATGAATCATATAAACAGTCTTTTGTGTCTTCCTTCTTTTGCTCAAAATAGCCTTTGTGATTCATCCTTGCTGTTGCATATCATTAGTTCATTCTTTTTATTGCTAGATAGTATTCCTTTGTATGAATATACCACCGCTTATCCATTCTTCTGGGTTTTGGACATTTTGAGTGTTTTTCAGTTTTATGAAAGGCTGCCTACAAGGTGTTTTTGTAGGTCTTCGTTTCTCTTGAGTAAAGTATGCATGGTTAATGTAAAAAGAAACTACTTTACCCAAGTGGTTATAACATTTTATATTTCCTCTAATAATATATGAGAATCCAAATGTCTCTACATCCTTGCCAACATTTGGTATAGTCAGTCATTTTTGTCATTGTGGTGGGTGTGAAGTGATATATCATCATGATGATATCAATTTGCACCTTGCTGCTCAGCAATGATAGTGAGCACTCTCTCGTGTACTTGTTGACCATATGTTTTCTTATAAAGGTTTTATTGAAATAACTTGCCTGTTTTGTCAATTGGAGTGTTTATCTTCTTACTATAAAATCATGACAGTTCTTTACACAAACTAGACATAAATCCTTTGTCAGCCATAAACATTGCAATTTCTCCCCAATCTGTGACTTGACTTTTTGATTTCTGAAACAGTGCCTTTTGAGTGTAAGTTTATAATTGTGATTTATTATTTAAGATAAATATTTTTAGGTGCCATCAAAGAAAATTTAGTCTTTTCAAAGATTTCCAAGATACTGTAAAATTTCATCAAGCAGTTTTATATTTAACTTAAGTTTTTGATATAGAAGTATAGCATACCTTAATTAAAAAAAATTAGTGTTTTTTTCATATTGATTCTTCTAATTCATGATAATGTTGTATTATTTTTATTTGTCTTCTTTAGTTACCTTGTCCCATGTTTTCTAGAGCTCTAAAAATCACATTTTACTTTATTTTTTATAGTGTTTTGCTGTGTTTTATGCTGTAACAAATGGTGTTTTACATTTTATGTTCCTATATATATATTTTTTTTGCTTCTAGTTATAGAAATATATCTGTTTGTTGAATTGGCCTTGAATCCTACACTTACTAACTTCACTTAATAGTTTATGTAGTTTTCTTATATTCAGATTCCATAAGATAGTCTACGTTAACAATTAAGTCATCTCCAAATAGATTTTTCCTTCCTTATTTCTAACTAGAGGTCCGGTGCACAGATTCGTGCACCAATGGGGTCCCTCGGCCTGGCCTGCGGGAATCAGTGGACCTCCACACCACTGCAGCCCAGCCTTACCTGTCAGCTTGCCGGACTCTAGCCTGCTGTCTGTGTTGATCCCGCATAGCACGAAGTAGTGCGCAAAGCAGCAGGTGGAGGAAGGAGACTGAGCCTGGGCTGGGAGCCGCTCCCACTCATCCTGGCCCCACTGTGCCTGCTGCCATGCTCAGGTGCACAGGGGGAGTGTCCATGGGAGAGGCTTGCACTGCTGCAGCTTCACTCACCAGCCATGAACCCGTCGGTCAGCTGAGCGGTGCTCCTGCTGTGGGAACGCACTGACCACCAGGGGGCAGCTCCTGCATTGAGTGTATGCCCCCTGGTGGTCAGTGCACATCATAGCTACTGGCTGGTCATCTGGTCACTTAGGCTTTTATATCTATACTAGAGGCCCAGTGTACGAAATTCGTGCACAGGTGGGGGGGGTGTCCCTCAGCCCAGCCTGCACCCTCTCCAATCTGGGACCCCTTGAGGAATGTCTGACCACCCTTCTTAGGCCCGATCCCACCGGAATCAGGCCTAAACGGGCAGTTGGACATCCCTCTCACAATCCAGGACTGCTGGCTCCCAACTGCTCACCTGCCTCTGCCTGATTGCCCCTAACTGCTTCTGCCTGCCAGCCTGATAACCCCCTAACCACTCCCCTGCCAGCCTGATCAACGTCTAACTGCTCCCCGGCTGGCCCGATTACCCCTAACTGCCCTCCCCTGCCTGCCTGGTCACCTCTTAACTGCCCTCCCCTGCAGGCCTGCCCCCCCATCTGCCCTCCCCTGTAGGCCTGGTTCCCCCTAACTGCCCTCCCCTGCAGGCCTGGTCCCCCCCAACTGCCCTCCCCTGCAGGCCTGGTCCCCCACAACTGCCCTCCCTGGCTGGCCTGGTCTCCCCCAACTGCCCTCCTCTACTGGCCCAATCACCCCTAACTGCCCTCCCTGCTGGCCTGATTGCCCACAACTGCCCCACCCCCTTGCAGGCCTGGTCCCGCCCAACTGCCCTCCCCTGCAGGCCTGGTCCTCCACAACTGCTCTCCTCTGCTGGTCTGGTCACCCCTAACTGCCCACAACTGCCCTCCCCTGCAGGCCATCTTGTGGTGGCCATCTTGTGTCCACATGGGGGCAGCTATTTTTGACCACATGGGGGCAGCCATCTTGTGTCTTGGAGTGATGGTCAATTTGCATATTACTCTTTTATTAGATAGGACTAGAGGCCCGGTGCACAAAATTCATGGTCAATTTGCATATTACCTCTTTATTATATAGGATATAGATTTTTATGCATGTTTTTCTTTTGCTTGCCTTTTTACTAGTTAGGGCCATTAGCACAACACTCATTAGATATGGGTGGTAAGAGTAGACATTCTTGATTAGTTGTTCCAGACTAACTTCTCTTAGGAAGATGTTTTCATCATTAACTGTAATGTTAAATATATGCTTTCTAAAGTCATAAAATTATTTTCAAAACAAAAGTAACACATTTATACATTCACTCCATAAATCAGTCAGTCATTTAACATACCAGGCAGACACTAAGACAGAAAAGGCTCTTGTTTCATAGAACTTATAGATAGTATAAGGACAAGAGATGGCAGCACAAATAATAAATGAGTTAATAAATAAGATAAAGGATGTTATAGGGAATTACTTTTGTGAACAGTAATTGAGTACTTTTGCAAATTACAACTTATATTTTTTAAGAGTGGTATTTTCTGTCTACTCAAATAGTGCCCTTGCCATATAAGGTCCATGTGGATGAATCTTTTTCTACTTGTGTATCTGACATATATTTAATGACTGAATGGGTGAGTTATAGAGTGATTGAGTGGATAAACATATAATTTTTTTGCTTGGAAAAAAAAATGTATGACTTGAGAATAATATTTATTTCTTAAGAAACAGTTGAAATGTTTTGTTTCTTTGGAAACCTTTATCTGAGGAAGCATTACTAAACACTTACCCTTAATAGAAAACTTAGTTTCTACCACCCATCACATTTCATTACAGTTTTGTACATGTTTACTTACTGGATTCTAAGTGCTTTGAAGTTTGAAACCAGACAATGCTTGAGAAATAATGGGTGTTTCATAAATACATGTTTAATGAATGAATGGATTAAGAACTATGAACACTGTTTATTCACTGAGCAAAATGTTCAAGAAATTCTATATTTTTATTATACTTTGTCAGGTTTGCTGTATTTTGTCAGGATCTCATTTCATGGTAAAAAATGGAACTTTATTGTGTGTATGTCAGGGAACATTATTTCCTATTTGATAAGGACACTGGTTGCATTTAGAGACAATAATTTTTTCTATTAATGCTATCATTCCATCAAGAGCCTAAGGCTCTGACACATATTACAAAACAATAGGTCACAGGGAAAAGCACTTTAAAATTTTAGTATGAATACATAAGTTAAATTGATTTATACCTACAAGGGACAACGTTTTGCTGCAATTAGATGGATGTATTCATAAGTCAATAGTTAAAAAACTGAAAGCTCTGCCTACGTCTATGCAATGGCACACTGTTCGTTCACCGCACTGTTGTGAGGGAGAGCATGGTGGTATAACCAAATATTCAAAATGTTCAGATATTAAGGTTCTACTGAAAATAAACCTCTCTATTTAAAACAACAACAAACAAACAAACAAACAAAAACACCTCTTAATTTTGTTCATGGCAACGGGTATGACATCACAGTATCACATATTCATGTATCATTTCTATATACAGGGTGTCCCCAAAAAATGTATATACACTTTAACAGCTGATAGCTCAATTTTAAAAATGAAATGTACTTTAATAAACATTGCCTTTATAATTATTCAAAGTGTGTGTATACATTTTTTTTTTTTTGTGGGGGACACCCTGTATTTAAAAAGAAGCAGAAGTCAAATTCAATGTAGAGGCAATACAGTTTTAGCTTCTTTAAAACATGCTGGGTCACTATTAAAACATACTGGGTCATTTCTTTTTATCCAAAATTTTCTCATATGCTCAGAATAAATTTTTATTACATTTCAAAATTAATAATTTTTAGAGTATCTTATATTTTTCTATATCCAAAGTAAATATCCACCATAAATGCAAATTTTGAGAGTCAGGATTTAGTCACATTTGACTATAACATCAATCTGAAATTTAGTCAACCCCTAAATTTTCATTAATTCTGTGTTAATGACTGGAATAGTTGTGCCTACTTAATTATATGCCTGCGCTCTCTTTTAAATACTATTGCTGATTAGAATATTTTTGTAATCCTCACCTAAGAATATGCTTTCTATTGATTTTAGGGAGAAAGGAAGGAAGAGTGAGAAAGAGAAAGAAACATCACTATGCAAGTGAACATCTACTGGTTGCCTCCAACTGGCAATCGACCCCGCAGCCTGGATATGTGCCCTGACCAGTAATCATTCCTGTGACCTTTAGGTGCATGGGACAATGCTCTAATCAACTGAGCCACACCAGCCAGGGCAAATTTTTTTATAATGAACTTTTAAAATATTTTTTTAGACTTACAAATCACAACCTGAGAAATCAAGAGTAGAAAGAAGAGACAATGAGATTACATTGCTAATTAAAATAGAATGAGTCACCTTTTACTAAAAGTTAATCTGAAAAATACAATAACTCTGTACTGGTGATTCATTTAAGCATGAAGAGGAACAGTGACAGATTAATGGTGAAAGAGATGACAAAAGTAGTCATTACTGATACAGTAAATAGGGATTATTGGAAAGTGGAACAACAAAATATCTTAAGGAACTCTTGGTTTGAATCATATGAAATTACTAATATTGTATGTTTTAACCTAATACAGCAATTTCATGTGATTCAAACTAATATTATTTTCCAATGACTGTGGAAGTTATTTTGCAGCAGTAACTGATCTATAACAAGCTGCACCAACCTCTGCATACTAATCAAGTCACATTAACATTTACTGTTGCATTAAATATTTCCCAGGGACAAAATTGCTCAATCATCAATCCCCAAGTGCCACTTCAAATGGAGAGGCTGTCTACTAAGTATCAGAGAGAAAATGGTTCCTTATACATTGCTCAGGGCAGTGTAAATTGGTTGAGTCTCTTAAGAAAAACATTTGGCTTGAAAGTTGAACATTTACATGTCTTGAAACCAGCAATTCCATGCCCCAGATATATGCTCAAGGATGACTCTTACACAGGTTAAAGAGGACATGATAGAAAATGTTTATAATAGCAAAATGCTTGCATGAACATGAGTGCACATTGACAGGAGAACGGATTAATAAATTGTGGTCTATTTACAATGAAGTATTTAATAGGAGGGAAAATAGAGCTACATGCTACAATATTGATGAAATCACAATATTCATTTGAGTGAAAATCCTCCCTAATATTACATAGAATATGATATCCTTTTAATAAAGCTAAAAGGTTGTTTTTTTTTTGCTAAAAGTTAAACAATAAAATTAAAATAAAAAGTAATAAAGTTGTATTAAAAAAGCAGAGAATGGTTGAACACAAGATTAAGGGTAATGGTTACTTTGGAATGGTTTGGTCAGAGGGGACATATTCATAGATGTAAGATGTTGTCAACTGTTCAGATTTTGTTTTCAGTTGTCTCATGGATCTTTATAATATGACTAGAGGCCCGATGCACAAAATACGTGCAAGGGGCTCAGCCCTCACAGCCCCAGCTTTCATCTGGAAGGACGTCTGGAAGGTCGTTCAGCTGTCCAGTCTAATTAGCATGTTACACTTTTATTATTACAGATTATAGATGAATGAATACATAAATAAAGGAAGATATCTTGTAGAAAAATCGTGAGAGTGTATCATAGAGCAAACATTGCAATTAATCCAATTTAATAAATATGTGGTTCAAACTAAGAAAATAAATGAATAATGAAGTTAAACCTCTGAGAGGGTGGGTAATATTATTTCCTTTCACAAATGAGTAAACCAAGACATGAAGGTATCAGATGTAGCTCTCATATGAATGACATTTCAAAAGGAGCTTCTGATGGCACATTTGATGGAAGACATGAGATCCTGCCCCACCGAGTATATCTAATCTATCATCCAGACAGGGTGTGAGAAATGTGTATCATTAGAGAATTTCTGAATTCTGGCTTTGTTTTCAGAAAGTTCCCTGACCTTGGTGAGCCAGTCACACACTATCAAGTCTCCAGCCACATTAACCTTCCTCTGCCCTGCCCTCTACCTAGCATGCTCTACTGCAAAGTTCTCCTAGATTTTCCTAGATGAATTCAGGTCTGTACCACATCCTCCTTAAAAATGTCTAACTGACTTCACTGAACAAAATAGCAACACCCCCTCCCCCTCCTGGACACTAATCATCCAATTGCTCTAGTTTTCTCTTACTAAATTCCTTCAACTTTGTACTTTATCACCTACTTATGTAATTGTTCAATTGGTGCATTTTTTTTCTCTTTTAATCGTATTACTCACTACTTGCAATGTAAATATCGTAACCTTATATTACATATTTATCTTTGCAGAACCATTTTATTTAGGTTCATTGTACTTTAAAAGTTGATAACAGAAGGTGTTGTTTTTTTTTTAACTTATGGTTTAAGACATCATTGTCTTATTTACATATGGTCATGGAAACATAAAAATGGTGCTCTACATCTTTGGTTTTCTGGTGGAATATTTATACAATAAAGAATTCCAATCACAGAAACTAAATACTGTAAATTTATATAGTTAGCAGCAAAGACTACTGTTTTCCTTGACAAGCTTACCTGACCAGTGATTTGTAGATTTTAAGAAAGTAGCTTTGCTGAGTGTTGCCTTGCCCATAAACCATTATCATGAAATTGCTATTTGTAGAAGCATCAGGAAAAGTAGGCGGCCGTACAAATAGCTTTTGTGTTATTTATATGAGTATCAGTCTGAGGGAAATATTGCACTAGGAATGTAACCATTTATCACCATGGAAATTAAAATAGTTGAAGGATTGTTCTCTGGTTTCTTTTATTTCCCTCAAAATGTTTCTCACCAAGTTCAATGCACTGTAGGAGCTCATTCAAATATTTATACTGACTCAAATTTAGCTTTGCTGTATTGCATCATTAGGAGCAATAATGAGGCTTGAACAATGACACTTTCTAATGGATAAAAATACTATGGAACAGCAACAGCAGGTTCCTCTACCCCTCACTTCTGATAGTGTGATAAACACTGTTTTAAGGGTTTAACACACAGGAGGATATCCTATATACATCGGGGCAGTTTTCTGCTGTGCTGTTTTTATTATTGCTAGCGACAGCTTACTCTTCAAACAGCATTTTGTCCAGTCAACATTCTCCCCTAATATAAATTGCCTAAATTTTAGCAGCTGAAGTGTGTATAGTCTAGACTGTAGAACACAAATAAGACAATTATTAGCAATGCTGAAAACAACTGTGATTTGTGTACCTGAATTCTAGTTTCTCTTGACTATGTTTTATGAAATTGAGACCTTGTCTGCCTTACTGTGCCAAATATAGCTATATTTGTACAGTTCTCCATTCCAAAAAAATGTTTATCAAATTATTATAGGGCTTCTTATTTTTACAAAGAATTAAAAAATCATATCTAGAAGGAGAATTTTCAGCTGAAAATAAAGTTGAGTGATTTAGTTCAACTCTTTTTATAGAGTAAGAATCTATAGCAGTTTGTTTTCAAAATGAAGTTGATCTGATTAGTAATCTTGGTGACTAGTAAATATATTTTCTTCAGTCAGTTAAACATAAGTATGATCAAAGAAAATTAAAATATTTTACATATTCTAAAGTGTAACACTTCTCTAAGACCTTCAGAGGAATATTTTAATTAGAATAAGTTTTGTGATCATCTCATATCAGCCTTTTTAACATTTCTGTTGTTCTTTCTCAAATACTTCGATAAATGCCAAGTAGAACTCATCTTTAAAGGACAGAAATATGGATATACTTGACTTTTTCATACAATATGCAGAATATTTAAATCATTTAACAGCGATTTAAATTGTTTGTATTCAAATAAGAAAACATGTCAGTCATTTAATTGGACCTGTGGAGTTTGAATGGATTTTTCTATGCAGCGTTGTTAAACAATAATACTAACAATGGGCTCATGCTGCTTCCGTCCTTTTATTCCTTTAGAGAGAGGACTTCCCAAATGGAAAAAAAAATAGTGAAAAGGTCTATAAGGATTTATAGAACTATATTTCTGGCTTTTGTCTTACCTGTATGCTTTATCAAAAATGTAAATCTTCACATAGTTTATCAAACATCATTCAACACAAATTGCCCTAAAACATTATGATTTCTTGAAGACCTCTGAAAAGCAAAAGTAAGTAATAAGTAGATCATGTTTTCAAGTCTATGCATGTGGCTAACAGAAGAGATCCAGACACGTGTCTCACTTTCAAAGGAACATATACACAACAATGGCAGGGCTCTAGATGTTCGCAATTTAGAAACTGTAGCAATTGGCATTATTTTAACATGCTACAGGTAAAAATGAAATGTACAGTCTGGCCAGTGTTGCTCAGTGGTTGAGCATCCACCTTTGAACCAAGAGGTTAGGGCACATGCCCAGGCTGCTGGCCTGATCCCCAGTGGTGTGTGTGTGTGTGTGAGTGTGTGTGTGTGTGTGTGTTGTGTGTGTGCGTGTGTGTGTGTGTGTGTGTGCAGGAGACAGCCCACGGATGATTCTCTCATCATTAATGTTTCTATCTCCCTATGCCTCTCCTTTCCTCTCTGAAATAAATACAAATATATTTTTAAAAAATAATAAAAGAAATAAAATGTACACATATGTATATAAAATACACAGGCTGTTATGCACACTGGTTGACTGAAACAACAAGCACTTACATGCAAACCAAAAGGATGAACAGGACACTGCTAGTGGCAGGCAATGGGAATAAATCTCAGCCCAATTTAGAGACACTGGGAATATTTAGTGAAGGGATGAATACAATTATGGGAGAAGCAGATAATTATGAAACATTGCCCCAAAACATGCCTGAGGAGTCCCAAACTGCAGGAGATAAGTGGGCTATGTCAGAAGAGAAGGGGTCACATTCATACAGCTCTAGGTTTGAGTCCTGACTTGAATGCTTAGCTGTGACATTATGACAAGTTTCTGAGTTTTAAACCTGTATCTTCCTTAGTCCAGTTGGGCCTCTTATAAAATACCATAGACTGGGTGGCTGAAACAATAGAAATGTAATTCACAGGGTTCTGGGGGTTGGAAAATCGAAGATCAAGATGCTCTGGGTCTGGTGAGGCTCACTTCTGTCCAGAAGATGGCCTCTTTCTGGCTATTTCCTCCCAGGACTCTCCTTTGGTATGTGCACAGGAGGGGAGAGAGAAAGATCTGTGTCTTCCTCTTCTTATAAGGGCATTAAGAGGGTCCTACCCTAACTAATCTAACCTTAACTACTTCCTCCAAAGGCCCCACTTCCAAATGTTGTCATCTTGGGGGTTAGGGCTTTAGCATATAAATTTAGGGGGTGAGGGGGGGGGCACAAACATTCTATACTTGTATCCTCCTCTGAAAATGGCATAAAAGCGGCCTTGCTTGGATCAGAACACAGCGAACTTGGTGCTGCTGCTGTTGCTGCTTTTTGTGACCCTCTCGTGAGGAAGATAGCAACAAATCAAAACAAAATAGCCCCTACTGGAAGAGGTTCAGGCAAGAACTCAAATTCCAGCGGAGTATGCTCAGCTGGAGGATGTATAGGGATCTTGCAGAAGAGGCGCTGACAAATGGTTCTGAACCCTGAGCCCATCATCTACTGTATCTGAGGATATGTAAGGGGTGAGTAGAAAATTGCAGAGACAAGCAGAATCACATTGGCAAATTTCGTTGGACTCCCATGGTATTTGTCATCCTCAACTTAAAGAAAATGAGAAGGGTTTCATGAGAACCACAAGCAAAGCTCCCTAACATCAGGTTTTACAGGCCACATCTAAAAAGTGTAATGGAAAAAGAATCTCATTGTTGGCTTGAAGTGGCAGAACACAAGAGGCAAAGCAAAGGGTACATGCTTTCCTTGGGGCAGATGTGGGCTGCGAGAGGATTCGTCAAGTTCTGAAAGGACCTCATTCAAGTGGACTATGATTGAATAAACGAAACAAGTGTCCTATTAGGTCCTAAGCTGAATTAGGGTGGGGTGTGGCATAAAGGTCAGCTGCAGACCCCGATACCAAGGTAGTGGCAGTGGAACTTGGCAGGGTAGGAGGAGGGATTCTCTGAAAAATACAGATAAATCATTTCAAGAAAAAAAGTCATCTTGCAAAAGGGCCAACAGCAGATCAAAATAGAATCCAGAGTACTCCTCACCCCAAATCACCTCTCTTCTGATTGAACCCTTGATGGGGGGCCATGGGATCAGAAGATGGTGCTAAGCAGCCAGGGAGGAATCGACAAAGGAAGAAATAAGCTGACATTTTCTTCCCATCAAGTGGCGATGTTCCAGACCTGAAGCAGCATTCAGTGGAAGGAGAGAAGCTTTAATGTATTTGAGGTGCAGACTTTTGATTATTATACTAACTCATCATTTCATCTCAATAAATAAAATGATTTTGAGGCTTGGAAATACCCAAAGACCTACCCATGAATTTATCCCAGAAGCAAACAAAACCAGGCTAATGAGTAAGTTTAAAGAGACTGGGGAAAGAAATAAAATTGCTTCATGACTTGCATATGGAGACCAATATGTTTAATAAACTAGTTACATTTTACATAGTGATTAATATTCATGCGTCCATATTAAACAGTTTGTAGTATGCTAATATTCTTTTTAGACTTTCAAAAAATATTACATATTTTACAAAAATGTTCCCATCTTGTAAAATTAAAATGAGCTTTTAAAAGTTTTAGCATATACGTAGTTGTGAAAATTCTATTTATGTAGTAATTTGAGCCTATTGCCTCTATTCCCAAAAGTTAGGTATTATTGTCTCTGGGCATATCTTCACAAACTTTAAAGAATATGCTACTCAAGGATCCAAAAAATACAGATTTCATTAACTATCTAATATTCTGCTGGGCTTTGAGATCCACATAAGTGGATGTGCAAGTCTTTGAGTTTCAGTTCTATTTGCATTTATGATGCTGCTGAAGAACAAACCCCTCACAGGAACATCAATGATTAAAGAGGTCTCTTCAGTGTAGCAGATAATCAGTAAGGAAGCCAACAAATGCAGCAACCCAAGGGATGTGTTCTTTCAGCCTCCTGTCTGAAGTCCAAAGTTATTTATCTGGTTTACATAGCAGCTGTTGTCAGTGTCACTAAGAACAAAGCAAAAAAGATGCCAGAATTCTTTGAAGTGTATTTGATTACCCTCTTCGGTATGATGGGGAAACAGTATTTATTTTTACTTAGTGTTAAGAATATGAAGAGAAAACTAGGCATTAATCTATGTTCCTAGTTCTTTGGAAGTGCTTGTTTTTTTGTGGGTTTTTTATAATGTATGCTTTTGTCTTTAAAAATAGTCTCTACAACTATTTTAAGTCCCTTTAGAGAAAATATATATTTTTTTTGTCATTGTAGGGCATCACTCTGACTATGTACTTTATCTTTAAAGTTATGTAAAGAAGTTATAGATTTCAAGGTTGTCGATAAGTGTGAATAGATAATAGCAGTAGCAATATTGTTTATAAAATATTTTTATACAAAAAATAACATTTTAGAATATATTGGTTAGGATTTAAAATTATTGCCAATTAAAAGTATACACAATTTTGAAGCTGAATTTTGGAAATTACTGAAAATTTAAATTGTAAATGTGATAATAGCATTAGCTCATATATAGGGTCTAGATATTAATACATAGATTTTTAAAGCCTGTGGCTCAGGAAGTTGTTAAAGTTTTATCAAAGAATGCTCTTTAATACTTACTAATCACATGATTCCATACTGTCATAACTCAGAATAATACAGACTGTCATTCTTAAGAGGGCAAGAGTTTCTGTTTTTCCACAGATGCATTCCTAGTGCTTAAAACACTGGTTGGCCTTAATGGTCCTCGAAAGATAATTTGTTGAATGAATAAAAAAAGGAGAATCATAACTAATAACATGGTATTGATATCAAGTACTAGTATTGATATCAAGTACCTCCTTTAGAGTCAGACAGAAAATGGTTTAAATCCCAGCTCAGCCATTAACTACTTTTTTACTCAAAGAAAAAGAATTAATCTGGAACTTATTTCCATCAACTCTGAGATGGTAAATCACTACCTAATGTATAGTGTCATTTGATTGGAGCACCTGGCATATAAATCAGCCTTAAAAGATACATGTGGAGTTACTGGAGCGCATCTCTGCAGGGAGACGTCCTGGGCGATTGGCCATCCAGCCTCTGCCATTGTCCCAGGGCTGCATTGCTTGAGCCAGCCCAGGAAGCACCTCTGTCCTAGGTGCCGCCACCCGGTGGCCTCTCCCACACACAACACAAGGTCATCTACCTGTGGACCACCAGGGAGTTCCTGGGGTGCGCCACCAAAAGCTGGAGTTTGATTTTGCTCTTCTACCCAGTCTTTCACGGATTCCTGGCTGCAGACTTTTCATTCACAATGTGGGCTACGCTTCAGCCTCTGGACCAGCAGGACCCCAGTTATTGTGACCAGATTCCTAGTCCAGGACTCGTGGTGGTTTTTTCCAAAACCAGTGAGTGCATTGGGATATACGTTGCATTGGATCCAAATTCCTACAAAGGGTACAATGAAGACCCTTAGAAGTTTCTAAAGTGGTATGATTTAGAAGAACAGAAGGATCCCACAGTTGGCCCTAATAAAGCACTTTTTGAACAAAAAGGTTCAATTTATGTTGGCACGTCTGTTTGTTTCCTTACTTCAAGTATGCAGTGGTGTGAATGTTCCTGATTTTGGCTATTCCACAGGAAATTCTTGTATTTTTGTGAAAATAAATAGAATACTGTAATTGTATTAAAGCCTCAAGGAGAACTGAGAAGAGCATGTGTTTCAAAGGATGAAAACACAGCAGTTCTATGAATTATAGGCTTAAAATTCTTTCCATAGGTATCTATAGCCATTGTTTGTAGTCTAGGTTGTCTTTGATCCTAACATTACTGTGAAAGAAATAATAGTGGGGTTCAGGATTGATGGATCACCCAAACTGAAAAGCCAGGATGATGGTGACAAGTTTTTAGGACTGGATGTCTTCAATTTCACAATGCATGCATAGTTTGAGTCAGATAGCACCACAGAGTAAATGTCTTGTTGTCTGTCTTCATTTTGTGTAAACTAGACCTGCCAATCTAGAATTATGAGACCACGTTGGAGAAAAATGGTACATGACAGGGAGGCAACTTCACAATGTGCTTCCAGATCATCACATTCAGTGAGTGTCCTCCTAAGTAACTGCCTTTTGAATGAGCATATACTGAGTGGCCAGATTATGATGATCTCTGAATGCATAATAATCTGGCCACTCAGTGTATATCTTATATAATAAAAGGCTAATATACAAATTGTCCCCTTGACCAGGAGTTCGACCAGCAGGTAGGCTGGCCAACAGCCCATGTCCCCTCTCCCTGGCCAGGCTGGCCAGACCCCACCCATGCACGAATTCATGCATCAGGCCTATAATACACACACACACACACACACACACACACACACACACACACTGAGTGGCCAGATTATTATGAGTTCATATATCATAATAATCTGGCCACTCAGTGTATAGTCAAACACCATATTCTGACCATGTAGAATGGGAATCTGGTCCTATTTCTATGTGGTTTAATTGCTTAAGTGTCTAAAGGCTCAATATGCTGTACTATATAAATATTTTATGGACTTGATAGTGGTAAACTGTAATATTTTAATGTAAACAAAATTTAGGAAATAAAATGGTACCTGGCCAATATCAAGTGACTTTATAGCTGCAAGAACTGTGGTGTGAAAAAAAGTTCTGTATGTAACGAAGAAAAAATAAAATAAAAGTGGAGTCACAAATGTTTTTTAACCCTGGACTGGTAGCTCAGTTCGTTGGTGAATTGTCATGATATCCCAAGATTAAGCTTTGGATTCTCAATCAGGACATATTCAAGAATCAACCAATTAATGCATAACTAAGTGGAACAACAAATCAATATTTCTGTCTGTTTCTCTCTCCCCCCACTCTTAAATCAATAAATAAAGAAGTGTTGTCTTAGATTTATTTAGTTCAATTATTTTTTTAAATTCTGAATTGGTCTGTGGATATTTTTTATTAAGAATACAAACTTTTTGCTATAAAATATGTAAAAAAATAGTGATGTATTATTTTAGTGCCATAACTATATCTTTATAAAATATTTTAGACCACACATGGAACATAGCATTTTTGGTTTGCCAATATAAGCATACACCTAATTTTTTAATAAAATTAAATTTATAAGATTTAAATTGTACAATACTTTTTCAAATACTGTGTTACTCATTTTATTTAGCAGACTGTGGAGTCTAATTAAATATAAATTGTGAAATATAAAAAGTACATAAGCTGTTATTAAAAAACATGACTTTAAAAGGAACAATATGTTTTGATACATTAAATAATTTAAGATAAAATTCTGCTGTTATTTTAATAATTTTTCTTATATTGATTTAAATTAATAACTATCATAATGACTGATAAAATTTTATAGTAAGCAACTTAATATAATCTAAATATATTAAATTATGCCAAATAGGACATTGTTTCATAATATTCAAAAGAAAGTTCTATTGCATAGAATTTTACTTCTTAAAGATTATTATAATTAGTTTAACCAGCATTAGCCTGCAGCTACATACTTAGAAAAGTTTTCCTGAGGCTTTGTCATTGCTTTTTGTCTTAATTATTTTATTGCCTCCTATATTCTAAACTTTTAGATGTAGAAACAGAAATTCTTTTAGTTAGTAGGTAAATTTTGATACCTGAGGGAATTAAAACTTAAAATTGTATTTTTCATATTACTTCTGAGAGACTTACCCTCTGGTCAGTGTTTAATAAAAAGAGGCAAAGTTATATTTGAATTTTAATACGATTCTTCTCCTGGATTTGGATGATTTACATAAATGTAAATTCTATCAACATTGTTTTTTTAAACTCTTTTTATATATATATATATATATATATATATATATATACTTATTTTATTAACTTTATTGGGGTTATACTGGTAAGATTATATAGGTTTCAAGTGTACGTTTCTGTGATACATGATCTGTATATTGCATTGTGTGCCAAACACACAAAGTCAAATCAACTTCTGTCACCATATATTTGATCCCCTTTACCCTTTAATACCCCCTACCCTCTGGTAACTACCATACTGTTGTCTATGTCTATGAGTTTCAGTTTGATAACCCACATATGATTGAAATGATATGGTTCTACAAAAAGTAGGTTCTCAATAATTTTAGTCTCCTGTTTTGTCTTGAAAATACTTTTGAAAATATGATTGATCCCTGATAACAAAGTCTACATTTTTTTCTCTGTGGGGGAGATATTGAAAAATAATTAAATTCAAAAAACTATGAGTACTTCCATTACACTTTTCTGTTTCACTGTATGTTTCCCTTTGTTCTGCTATTTCTTGCTAAATGGTTTCTTCTGGAAGAAAATTGAGACTTTTTTTGGTTGTTTGTTATCTTAAATATTGTTTAGTATGTTAACATATATAGAGGCAAAACAGAATTAAAATTCAAAAATAAACAAGTGGTAGAGCTGGAGCATTCAGCATAAAGACAACCCACTCACAGGCACTCACAACTTTTAGGAAAGAAGCATGGGCAAAGTGAAGGAATTTAATAACCTGTAATATTTTATTCATGATGCCTTGCAATATGCCTTCAGCACCATACACTTGGGTCTTATTTAATTCTATCTTCTCCCAAATGCAATTAATTGCCAAGAATTATAAAAATCTAACTCCTACATTTGCTGAATATATCTATACATATTCATCATCATTATCACTACCCTAAGGCAGATACTTTCTTCCAGTGATTCTGCTCAGAATTCAACATAAATATAATTCCTAATGTCCATCTGATGACACATACTAGTAACTGAACGTTTGGGTTCAACCCCCCACTTCCCCAATCATGATTTTAAAGACCTAAATCCCAATGTGATGATATTCAAGGTGGGGCCTATGGGATGTAATTGTGTTCCAATGAGTTTGTGGGTGTTGTGCCTCAATGATTCGATTGGTATCTATAATGGTTAACTTTATGTGTCAACTTGAATGGATCTTAGGTGCCTGGATATTTTTGTAAACTTATTTTTGGGTGTGTGTGTGAGGGTATTTCTGGATAAAATTAGCATCTGAATTGGTGGACTCAGTAAAGCAGTTTCCCCCAAGAAGTGAGTAGTCATCTTCCAATCCTTTGAAGGCCTGAATAGGAAAAAAAAAAAAAAAAAGGCAGGGGAAAGAATTCAGCTCTTCTTGCCCGATTGCTTGAAAGAGACATCTTCTCCTCCTCTTGGTATTCCCGATTCTAAGGCCTTCACAACCTGGAATCTTCATTATTGACTTGGCAGATTCTCAGACCTTTGTACTTGTGCTTACACCATGACTTTCCAATCTTTAGCTTGCAGACTGCAGGACATGGCACTACTCAGCCTGCATAATTATGTGAGCCAGTTCCTTATAATAAGAGCCTTTATTTACACTTATAAATATACAGTCAGCTATTCATATCTGTGGGTTCCATATCCATGGGTTCTGTATCCATGGATGCAATCACCTAGGATCAAAAACATTTTTAAATATATAATGTTGTTGTTGTTGTATACCATGTAGTTAGATTTACAGTAGTTGCATCTGTACTGAAAATGTACAGACTTTCTTTTCTTATCATTTCCTAAACAATATAGTATATAGCATTTGCATTATATTAGGTTTTGTAAGTAATCTAGAGATGATTTAAAGTACATGGGAGGATATCTATAGTTTACATGCAAATATTATCCTACTTTATGTAAGAGACTTGAGCATCTTCAGATTTTGGTATTTGAGGGAAGTCATGGAACCAATTCCTGTATGTGTATGTGTGTGTATGTGAGAGTGTGTATAAAACTGCTTCTCTTTTAGCAGATAACTCTGACTAATAGAGGTTTGGTATTGGGAGTAGATCAAGAGAAACAATTTTAAGGCTAAATTCTCAGAATTGGTTCTAAAGTGTCTGTGTTTGGCTCTCTAATCTCATTAGATTTAAAGACTCTAATGACTCTATTTCTAGTAAAGAAAGAGCACTGATAGTCCATGCTATGAACTATTTGTAGAGATATACAAATTATCTGCACTAGATGCTCCTAACCAACCACTGAAAAGAAACAAGGAGCTAGGTGACTCTGTATATGTTACTTTGAACAGTTTTTGAAAACTGATTAATCTAACAACTTTGGTTGGTATCTCCTAATGTCCCCTACACAAAATGATAAAAGAAAAGGATGAGCTCAGGGATTCAAGTTCTCAGCTCAAACTTAGCATAAATGACATAAGAGCTTTTATGTGTGTGCAGAAGGAGAGCCTTATCTCCTGTAACATTAGGGCTGCAATTGCTGAAAATCAAACAATGAGCCCCATCCTGACACCGGCTAAATAATAGAACTCCTAGTCTTGCATGGTGTCCAATGTTAACATGAGGGCATTGATTAGGATTGATTAGGAAATAATGGGATTCTGTAAGTTGGAATGGGGACGTGTGGAAAGACTCTGATTAAGACAGGGCCATGGGGCCCTTGAATTCTGATGAGTCTTCTTTGCCTGGGGAAGAAGCCTCCCCACTCCAGGTGGAATTAGTCTTCAGAAATGGCCTTCCAAATTTAAGTAGAAGTGGCCTCCCAATCCCCAGTGGCAGCAGCCTTCCTCCTGCCTCCAGAGATACTGACCTCTCCACAGTGCTACTGCATTTTCTACCTCCATCTGAAAAATGGTGCATTGTCTGAGAAAACTATAGTGGCCTCCCCTGAGGCAGTTGCCATGCAAAACAATGCTCATTCTCTTCAGGACCTACCCTGCCACTCTACTTTGCTTTTAGCCCTTTAGCTAGACTCAAGTCCCAGCATGCCACTAAGAGGGAGGTAAAAAGTATGATCTGTGAGATATGCTATATTCCAAAAGAATTATTTGAGTTTTCTAATTTATACAGACAGAAATCTGGGGACAGGTGTGGGAATGGAGGCAAACTAAGTGGGGTAACCGTGGAATTAACAAATATCAGGCTGAATTTATAAATATGACTCTCAAAGCAGAAATTCTGAACTTAACATTGCAGCTTAAGAATTAGAAAGATCTCTAAATGTTTGCTTGATTTGTTGGCTAAAACATGGACCCAAAAATGTTTCACCATGACCAAACTGGAAATGTCCAACAAGACTTGGGTAATTATACAGAAAGGAAATCAAAGACTTAGGAATATTGTGTTGTTAAAGCAGCTTTGCCATTTAAGACTTACCCATATTGGGAGGGTACAAAGACATACTATTTATTAATACTGTCCCAAGTAGATCCTGGGAAAGGATCTGGGATGTTTATCTAAGGTGTCCCTTGAGACAAACTTTAACCGTGCAGGTGTGGGACATTCAAGTAGTTGCTAGCGAAGAGACTACTCTATGCAAGCAGGACCACGTGGCAGGCTTAGGACCAGAGGGACCAGAAGCTTTAATTTAAATTTTAAGTGTACACAAAATAATTCAATTAACTGCCAGAGGAATTACACCACATGAAACATATGCAGTTGCAAATCACACAGCTTTTTTATTACTCACACAAATTCCTAACCTGCGGGTACTAGCTTAGTTAGGGATCCCCATGGTGCTGTCCTCTGGGGTCAAGCAGCTGGGCTGAGCTGGTCCGGGTGCAGGGGGCCTGCATTCCTCTCCCAAGAGCTCGGTCGCGTCTCAATTGGGGATTACTGGTCTTTCTTCTATCATCTGACAGAAAGAGGAGTGCGGAGCAACGTCACTTGTCAGACCAACAAAGGGACGGGCCTTTGTGATGTCTCAACAGGTGAGCATCATTAGCTGGCTGGGGTCCATACTTAAAGCTTGTTTGTACCCGTAGCAGCTCAGGTGGCTATCAATGATTTACATCAATGCACATATATTAATCTCAAACAAGGCGAGAGGGCTAGGGAGAGTACGTTACTCATGCAAGTGTTTATCTTGACAAGTCACTCTGCGTCAGTTCAAATCCTTATCTCTGGGGTACACACACTTCAAGGCAGTGGGGAATGTGTTAACTCAAACATTTTAAAACATTTCTAACATTCTTTAAGCATTTTTAAACAATTCTATATTTTACTACAACAAATACTTGGAGAAATAAATTTGTGAGGCAACCCCAGCATCCTTAAAATACTTCTTGATTGATGTTCTTGCAATGGGAACTGAAGCAAGTCATTGAGAAACATAAATGCAATGGGAGTATATTGGATCTGAGATGGCAGGGGCCAGATGGAAGCACTCACAAACCAAAGGCAATGTGGGCATGGTTACTGCAAAGGACAAGAGAGTCAAAGCAGCAATCAAAATAGTATGACTGGTGCAGACCTATGGCGTTAGCTAGTTGATCATGGTGTTCCTAAAGTGAAATAGATAGAAAACCTACTAAATTCTTACTTTATCTGTATAAGCATAAAGGTTTTAAGTCAAGTGAACAAAATCTAACCTAAATTATAAAAATGGAGTCACAGCTTCTAGATCAATTCGCAGGCTTGAACCAGTTTATGACCCAGAACTTCTTTAATGAAGGGGAGGCTGAGTGCCCTTGAGGAAGAACCCAGTGCACAAACAATAATTTGTAATATTAATCTTTCTCCTAGTCTCCGCCAAAGGGATCTATGGCCTTTTGTCAGGGTCATTTTGTTACTGCAATTAGCTAATTATTGATGAGGAAGGAAGCAAAGGAAGAGTGAGAAATTGTTGAGCATATTCAGCTGGGAAGCAGCAGCCTGCTTGCCTCACCAGAGATACAGCTTCATCCCAGAAAATCGCAGCATTGTCCCTCCAAGGGAATTAACACCTCTCCCTTGCCCCCTCCTGTACCAGAATGTGTGTGAGGGGGGAGTAGGAGATAAGGACATGAGCAATAAATTCAAAATGGCATCGGGGAAGGTGTTCAACCAGAGACCTGTCAATCTAATCTGGGAAAAAGATCATTGGCTAGAAGGTGGACACCAACGCAAGCCCACCAAAGTTTGGGAAACTGATTGGTTATTTTGAAAAAGCTTCTGGTTCCTCCCAAGCCTGGGAATACATAATTCCAGGTGAAGAAATAATCTCTCTCTCTCTCTCTCTCTCTCTCTCTCTCTCTCTCTCTCTCTCTCTCTCTCTCCCCCTTCCTCACTCCCTCCCTCCCTCCCTCATTCTCTCTCCATAGCCATGTGGCCTTAGCAGCTGCCTGGCAATGGTCACACAGACTCCAAATGCAGGCTCCAGGTGAGAGCCTGGATACACAGCACAGCAATGGATTGCAGCCAGGAACACAAACTAAGTGACTGTTTCTGGTCCTGATTTTTCATGGTGACAGACAGAGATGGGACATTGGAGAACTCCTTTAATTTTGCTTCCTGAATAAATCATCCTCTCTTTTGGGTCCCTGAAAATGCTTTTCCTTGCAACATTGAAAGAACTCCACTTTCATCGGCAACAATTTTATATGAAGGACAATGAAATAATCAAGTCTTTCGGAAACTACTGGACACTGGCTCTGAATGGACATGAATTCCAGAAAACCTCAAACATCACTGTAGCTTGCCAGTCAGAGTAGGATTCACAGAGGTGAGGTGATCCATGGAGTTTTTAGCTCAGGCCTGTCTCACAGTGAGCCCAGTGAATTCCGGAACCCACCCTGTGGTGATGTCCCCAGTTCTAGAATGCATAATTAGAACAGACATATCCAGCACTTAGCAGAATCCCCACATTGCTCTCCTGACCTGCGAAGTGAGGGTGATTGTTATAGGAAAGGCCACATAGAATCCACTAGATCTGCCTCTAACTAGGAAAAACATAAAACCAAAATCATTATCACGTTCCTGGAGGCACTGCAGAGATTCCTGCCAGCGCCAGAGACTAGAAGGGTGCCCCATTGGCTTTCGAAGTCAGATGTTTGGGGGGCTTGTCACTTAGGTGCAAGTCTTAAAAAGTGAAGGTGACAGATGCAGGTTTCAACCCGTTGGTCCTTATGGAGATGCTCCAGACTTTGCGTTCCCCTCCGACTGTGGGTCTTTATGCTGGGAGTGGGATTTAAGGAAAGATTCTGTCTCGGTATCTCCGACCCACTTTGATGTGGCTTTTTCCCTCAATGTCCCGCTGTGTAGAAATTGTAGAGCTAGTTCTGGAAGATTTTGCCGAGGAAATCATTCCATAAGTATCTGTAGTTTCCGTGCGTCCATGGGACAAGCTGAGTTCAAGGCCCTGCTAATGTCACTATATTCAACCAAACCTCTTTTTCAAGTGTCTATTCCTCAACATGATTTAGCGTTTATTGTTGTAAATCGTTTTTCCTTTTCACTCATTTAGAACTTAAACTGTATTCAAAGCATAATGTCAACTATGTTGACTTTTATCTTCTAGTTTGTTTAGTAAGGAGCTCAGTACACTCTGCATACACATGGAGGTAAGAAGTCTAAAGTGCGATTTAGAATTCTGCTTTGTACTAAGAAAAGGTAGCATTTCAGAGTGATACAATTTCAAGTTTTACTCTGTTAAGGATATGCCATAATCCTTCCCTCTGTATACTTCCCTTTTCGAACCAGATAGGCTTCCTTAATGTGTGAAAAAGAATACAGCATTTCTGTTTGAAGACAGCACAGCTTTTCATCCTGTCTACCGGGGCTCCTTCTGTATGTTCTTGGCACACAGCGTCAGTATCTTGGCTTTTGATTTTCATCACCCCTAAAGTGATTTTTGTGCCGGGATTTCATACTGAGCATATCAACTGGCAGATAATCTTGACTGTTTCCACCCTATTCATATTGGCTCTTCTGGGACTCTAAACATCAGCTGACAGTTTCAAAGGGAATTTTCCGTATTCTCTGCCTCCTCCCCTCTCTTCAATTGAAGTTTCATTTTAAAACTCCTTACTTTTCATCAGTTTCATACCTCTAACCTTACACTATAGCATGTGTATGTCTGATGTTAATAAAGCCATTTCTGTTTGTTTTTCTCCCCAGGTACATATTTGACAAACCCATTTTCAACCTTTATTATTGGTTTTGTCCATTTCTTAAGGCCTCATTTAAACAGATGCTTTTTAACTCTGTCCTTTCATAGGAGTCATAATTATATTTACACATAGGGCAATGGTTGTATATAGATGTCATGCTTCTCCCTTTGTGTTTTATGTTTGCTGCTTATTTTAAACTGTACTTTCTTATATTTCATTATTCTTTTGCATGTTTTTATCAAGTTGCTATTCATTTAATGTTTTGCCCACATATTTTGATATTCTAACTATAATTCTATGATATTCCCTATCCCTGCATTTATAATTAGATACAGATTTATTTACTATTGTCTGAAAAGAAAATAAAGTGAACTAACAAGCAAAATAGAGACAAAATAGTTAGAAAGCAGGCTGATTGCTGTTTGGGGTGAGGAGCCTGAGTGGGGGTGGGGAGAGGAGGGATTGAGTGAAAAATGAACAAAAAGAGGGAAAAAACTAATGGACAGGGACAACAGTATGGAGGTTGGGGGTGGGGGTGGCAGTGGGGGAAAGTAGAGGAAGTTATAGGGGGGAAAATGGTGAAGGACAGAGACTTGATTTGGGGAGGTGAACACACAATAGTGTACGTACGATGTGTTGTAGAAGTGTGCACCCGAAACCTGAATACTTTTGTTAACCAGTGTCACCCCAATAAATTCAATGAAAATGAGAAAAATAAAATATTACCACATGACAGCATATGGTTCCCATCAAGATGGTTTGTGTCACCCATCCCACTAAGAGTAGACATAGGATTACTCTTTAATTGTATCTCCTCTATCCCCTGCCTCTGCTATGAGGCCTTTAGAATGGCCCCATTCCTGGCTGGGCCGGTTAAAAAAATTTAATTTTTGCCTATGATGAAAGTTTCTTATAGTTTAGCATTTTCATTCTGTTTCAAGTGTCCTTAAAGCTTGCATTTGGTTTTGGATCCTATATTACTTGGTATATGTATACTTTTCCTTTGTCTCCCTCTGATGAGTTTATTATATTAGTGCACATTATCAAACATCTGCCTGTGACATGACTATTGTCAGTAGGTATATGATATGCGTTACATGTTTTTTCTCAGTGTTCAGCAAATGCTATGCTATCCCCTTCAAATTACAAGTGTTGCAAATGAGCAATTCGATTCCAGTCTTTTTGTCCTGTGTAGGTAATATTTTATTTTTATTATTAACAATATTATTAACAATAGTATAAATTAGTATTATGCTCCAGGAACTTGAAGATCTTAGCTTTATCTGTAAAATTCAAAAAATTGTTACATTTAAACAGGTATATTTTTCTTTTCATTAATCTACTTTAGAACCTGATACATATGTTCATATTCAGACCCAGTTCTTCCTAAAGCTCAGACAGATTTTTCTCCCGTTACTGTGAGAACTATCAATTTGGAACTGTTTTGGAACTCTCAATTTATACTTCTTAATTTCTTCACCTTTTCACCGAACCCCAACCCCACATCCCCTCTGGCAACCATCAGTCTGTTATCTGTAATTAACTATCAGTCTGTTTCAATTTATTTTGTTATTGATTATTTTGTTATTTAGATTACACATATAATTGAAATAATTTAATATATCTTTCTCTGATTGATATATTTCACTTAGCATAATACACTCTAGATCCATCCATGCTGTCACAAATGGTAAAATTTTATTCCTTTTTAATGGTCAAGTCATATTCCATTAAATATATGTACCACCACTTTTTTGACTTGTCTATTGATGGGCACTTGAGTTGCTTCCATAGCTTAGCTATTATAAATAATGCTGCAAGGAACATAGGGGTGAATATATTTTTTCAAATTAGTGTTTTGGGTTTCTTTGGATATATACCCAGAAATGGAATCATTGGATCATAAGGCAGTTCCACTTTTAATTTTTTGAGAAACCTACATACTGTTTTCCATAGTGGCTGCATCAAGCTGTGTTTCCAGCAACAGTGAAGGAGGGTTCCCTTTTCTTCACATCCTCACCAGCACTTGTTGTTTGTTGATTTATTGATAAGTAGTGTCCTGGTGCATGGATTCATGTACATTGGAAGGAAATTAATTAGAAGAAATATTTTCATATTGCTATTCACCCTTTCTCTATAAAAGAAGTGTCAACCAAATTCATGATCGACAATGACAGATTGAAACACATGTGTGCTATTGGCGTCAGTGAGAGCTTTATGTGTATTGCACATGTGCGAGTCACCTTAGCCTTTTATATATATAGAATAAACTTGCTTAATTAAACCTGCTTTCTAATTTAGCTAAACTTTTTCCAGCCCAGTGAAGCACTCCAACTTCTCTTTCAGGTAATTGTCAGCAACACAGCAGTAAATATCAACACAAAGCAGATTATTATTGTAGATCACGCAGGGAGAACAAAGGGTAAAATATTTAACTGCAGCAGTGTTTGACTATATTCTGCTCAGTAAGAAAACCTGAAGTCATTTTCAAGGTCCTCATTTCTTACTTTTTTTTCAGTCAGGTCAAGTTTCTAAACTTTCTAAATCTCCGTTTTCCAGCTAATCAAAAGAAAATAGGATTCTACCGAGTCTCCTATTTACCTACTCCAGGACTTCTGTGTGGATCAAATGAGATGAGGCACATAAAAATGCTTCACAAACATTTGGTTAAAGTGTAAAATGATTGCACCTGGCTTTAAAGCAAGTTGTTTTCCTGGTCTGAAGAAACTCCAAGGAGGCTAGTCGATAGGGAGAGGAAGCCAGGCGTTGCTATGTGACATCATTACCTGATGCCCACAGCCACCGTTTCCAGTATGGGCTGGGCTGTGGGCCACATTTTGCGCCATGGAGTCTTGACAGCATTGGCTGTGATTTGGTGGGATGTAGCTCCAGGATGATGGCAGGGCCTGTGTCCCACTTGGGGGAAGCCAAGTATTGGTTTGTCAGTGCCAGGTCCATGATGCCATTTATTTTTAAATGGCCAGTGCGCATCATGGCAGCTCCTGTGTTGAGCATCTGCCCCTGGTGGTCAGTGCACATCATAGCTATTGGTCAGACCGACAGACACTTAGCCTTTTATATATACAGATAGCTATTCTGACAGATGTGAGGTGATATCTCATTGTGGCTTTAATTTGCATTTCTCTGATAATTAGTGACATTAAGCATTTTTTTCATATGTCTATTGGCAATCTGTATGCCCTCTTTGGAAAAATATCTATTCAGGTCATCTGCCCATTTTTAAATTGGATTATTTGTTGTTGTCTTGATGTTTAGTAGTATGAGTTCTTTATAAATTTTAGATATTAACCCCTTCTCAGATGTCTCTTTGGTGAATATCTTCTTCTATATTCAGTGGGTTGTCTTTTCATTTTGTTGATGGTTTCCTTTGTCAGGAAAAACTGTTTAGTGTCAAGTAGTCCCCTTTGTTTATTTTTCTTTTGTTTTCTTGATTGAGGAAATACATCAGGAGATATATTAAGAGAAATGTCATAGATTTTACTGCCTTTTTTTTTTTTTCCCCCTAGGAATTTTATGGTGTCTTGTTTGGTTCAGTTTTTAATTACTCTTCCCCACCTGCTCTAATACACTAAAATTGTGACAAATCTTCTCTGTACTGGGCCTGCTTAGAGATACCATTACTGTTCTTTGTTGAGTTATTTGATTACTTGGGCTCAGGTTTGGCTTTTGCCTTACCCTGTGCAGTCATGATCCTTGAGCAGAGTATGAAAACTTCTTCTTGCTTGGGCCAAAAGTGAAAAGTGAGACTTGTTAAAGGTAGGAGCATATGTCACTCCAAAATATGCCACTGGGCATATTGGTCATTTTGAATTAAAGGTACTTAATAAACAGCCAGTGCAAGAAGAACTCTGATTCTCCTTTTCCCTCATGATAGCAGGAGTTAAATCTCCTCTGTGAAAGGTACCCGCCCTATACCAAGTGGTAAAAGACACCCTTATCACCAGAGATGGGAAATACAGGGCGGAGAAAGCTGTACCTGTATAAAAAGACATTCTTCACCATTTAATATCCATAGTCAAACCTCTTTGTTTTGTCAATTCTGTACAAATTTATTATCTCTTTGTTTAAAAGATATAAAAGCTTCCTGTTCTTGTTACTTCTTTGAGTCTTCATTCTCTTGGGAGGCCTCCTATGTACATGTAAACATTCAATATAATTTGTATACCTTTCTCCTGTTGATCTTTTATCACATTGTCTTTGTCACATTAATTTTCAAACCCAGCCAGAGGAATGGTTGAGGAATACTTTTTCCTGGTAAGGCTTTGGAACATGGAATATTCTCCTTATTCTGTATCGCCTCAAACTTTCCAGTCCCAGGGGTGATCTCACATCTTAACTTGGTCCTTCATTTTCTTATTTGTCTCCTTGCCCTGGTAGAGATTAGGGTAAATTGCAATCTATGCTGGCCAGAATGTTCAGGTAGCTTTCACTGAGGAGAAAGTTATGTAGCAGTTCTCTCTACCTTGACTACCACAGAGCAAACAACCCTCTTTGCACCTATGCGGCTTCAAACCCCAGTGGTCCTTTGACTTAGGCAAGGCAGATAGACTAGAATTCGCATTGGTGGAAAGGAAGCTGGGTCCCCATAGCCATGTTCCAAGAATCATTGACTTCTCTCAGTGCACTCTTCCAAATGTCTAAACCTTCTTGCTATGACCTCAAGTCTATAGAAGAATCCCCTCCCATTGATTTATATCTAATTTGGTCTCTTTATTCAGACCTTCAGATTGTGTTCAAAGACCTTTTAAGCATTTTTTTCAGATTCCCAAATTCCACTTTGTGCTTTTTTCTGGTGTATTAGTGTAGGCCAGTGATGGGCAACCTTTTGAGCTTGCTGTGTCAAACTTAGCCAAAAAACTGAGCATAACTCGGGTAGTGTTTCATTTTGAGGAAAAAAACATTATTTCACAAATGTTTCATCCTCAGGAGCAGCAAATGTCTCATCCTCGGCATGCGGCCGCCTCAGCGGCCGCATGTCATCAGAAATGGCTACGCGTGTCAGTGCTGACACGCGTGTCATAGGTTCGCCATCACTGGTGTAGGTCCTTGTTGATGTAAGTGGGTAATCCAGCTGCTGATTCATTAGGTCAGCTATATAAATTTCTAAAAAAAACTTTAACTTAATTGATGTGAATCAATATATAAATTTCTAAAAAAAACTTAAACTTAATTTTTAATTGGAAAATAGTATTGTATGCACATGTGCATACATCAAGCTTCTAATATTTTAGAGAGATATTTTTAGTAGATATTAAATTTCCCCAAATCACCCTTAATAAGCTTTAAATTTCACTCTGAAAAAAATGCAATGTGATTCTGATGTCTACAGAAATTTCTTTATACTCTTGGTAGCTAAATCCATAACACTTCTAGAATTATTCTTTTTTTGTCATTTGTAATTAACTTCCTCTATGGATCACTGATGGATGTTCTATGAATGTGCAAATAACAGATGCTACAAGAAGCAAATTGTACAAGTACATACTCTGGCAAGCCAATCAATTATGACCAGTTCCAATTAAATGATTTTAACCACTGAATATAATATTAAGAGGAAACTATACCAAAATAGTTTATTCCAATAGAATATTTTGGTGAGTCAGCATGTGACATTTTCAGTATCTCATTTGACTTTTACAGTAAAAGGTAATATAAAAAATAAACATCTAAAATGATAAAATAAGATTTATTAGACATTCTGTGTCAAGTAGTCAGTGCTTTAGATGCACTGTATCCTGTAACAAACATAACTCTCATTAGTGAATTACCATTATTTTCTCAGTTTAAGGATGAGGACACTGGAGCACAGAGAATTTAAGAAAGTTATACAAAATCTGAAAAATAATACCTAATAAGGCCTGATCTTAAAATTATGTTTGCCTGAGTTGGGTCTCAGGACTTAACTATAGCAATTTAAAATTTTAAGTATACCTACTGAATGCTTTAATGATCATGAAATATTTCTAAGTATGAGTATGTGGCAGCTAGCATTGAGAAAAAATATAAAATAAATATGAGTTCTCAATTTTTAGTCATTCCTGCACAAATATATTTTCTAATTTTTTAAAAAAATTCTCAATGTTATGTTATGATATGGAACTTTCCAGAGACAGCTAATTTTTTGTGGACTTCAATTATAACCAAGTAATTAATAAATTTAAACAGATTGATGAGAATGGTTTTGTCTTTTAGTCCCTTTACTAACAAATTAATTCAGTATTGATCAATAAAGTCATCTTTCAACATGGCCAGAAAAATATTGGGTTATATCAATAGATGCAATATACTAAGGAGGAATATCCTTATTGTAAACCAAATAGGGCATATTTACTTGAGGCAAAAATAATCAACAGCCCTAACTGGTTTGGCTCAGTGGATAGAGCGTCGGTCTGCGGACTCAAGGGTCCCAGGTTTGATTCCGGTCAAGGGCATGTACCTTGGTTGCGGGCACATCCCCAGTAGGGAGTGTGCAGGAGGCAGCTGATGGATGTTTCTCTCTCATCGATGCTTCTAACTCTCTTTCCCTCTCCCTTCCTCTCTGTAAAAAATCAATAAAATATATTTTAAAATAAATAAATAAAAATAATCAACATATTTAAGTATTTGTTTTTTCTATATAAAAATATGCAATGGTTATAAAAGATGTAATTTATACATAAAAGTATTTAATTTGAATATTTTATAATAAATTATTATATAGACAATAAACTTAGAAATCTTACTATGTTCTAAGTTATTCATCTTTTAAAATTGTGAAAGAGTTAAATATTTGACTATAATTTTTGCAAAAAGAATAGCTTTGCTTTATTTTACTTTGTGTATCCACATAAAGGCCTGGGTCAGCTCCCTTACTTCTTAAGCTTGCCAGCTCCTCCACTCTCCTGGCAGCCCAACCATGGCAGAACCCTGGACCAAGTCCTCGTCAGGACAACCACACAATATGGGTCCTGAAAAAAAAAGTAATCTGGAATCTGTCCTGTTGCCGTTACCTTGTTCAAATCAACTAAGTGTTTTATTTGTTTATTTTGGTTCACAATAGGAGGTAGCAAAATAAATAAATCATTGATAATTATGCTTTCCTATGGCTTAAACCTTATCTTTGGAATTAAAAAAAGAGAAAACAAAACACTCATTTCAGGAAAAGAAAATTTATATATGGTTTTCTCACAAATATTTTTTATCCCAATTTACCATTAGGAGAAAAGAGGGTAATTTGGAAAATACTGAGAATAGAAATAATGACATTTCCAAATTTAGCAGGGGCTAAAATAAACTTTGTATAGTCACTATTCAATCCCTAATATGTTATCAAGTAATGGCATATTTATTTCTGTCTCCATTGGTCATTCTTCAGACTGCAGTGCAGAAATTTAATAAGGTCAAGATAGCTCTATTTATTGATTTACCTAATTTTTTTGGTATAAATGTGTGTAATGGATGTTCTTCCATATCTAAAATGTCATGTAAGGAATTTGTTTTGGATTGATTATTTATAATAACAATGGAAAAAACTCTGTGTGTTACTTTAGGGGGAGAATTTCAATGTCACTCTCTATCATGTGATCCTGTACTCCGCAGGTGTGCTTAAAGTTTGGCTACATAAGCCTTCTCAAAATGCTTCAAGGCAGCACAGCCAGGTGGCATATGCCACATCATATATGCATTGTGATGCCCTTCAGCATTCATCAAGGAGAATTCATCCCCTTTATCCTTCATCATAGTGAGCTATACTTCATCATAGTGAGCTGTATCCAGACAGACCAGTATACATGCTAAAATTAAAAAAAAAAAAGATAACAATTGATGACATCATCTACACTGAAGCATTTGTTCCAGCATGACTAAATTAATAGGTTAAGAACTTAGAGAATTGGTGATCTAAGTATTTTTATATTCTAATATTTTTGTTCCCCATTTACCATTGGGAGAAAAGAGACAATTTGGAAAATACTGAGACTAGAAATGGCATTTCCAAATTTAGAAGAGAATTAAATAAACTTTGAATATCCACTATTTGATTCCCAATTTGCTATCAAGTAATGGCACATTTACCTCTGTTTCCATAGATCATTTCTTTAGACTACAATACAGAAATATTAATAAGGACAAGATAGCCCTATTTATTTATCTAATTGTTTGATGTGTGTGTGTATAACTTATGTTCTTTCATATCTCAAATATTATGTCAGGAATTTGTTTTGGTTTGATTATTTATAATAACAATGGGAATAGTTGTGTGTCTTTTCTTAAAACAGTAAAAATATGTCTTTTCTGTTTTCTTTTTCAAGTAGCTATGTTGCAAAATTATGTATGTAATTATATAATGAAAAGGAAGTTATTTCTATGAGACAGAAAAATAATAAAAAAAGAACCATCACTTGGGCCATGCTAATCTCTATTGACATTTAAAGAAATGCAGATGAATTTGTGATACCTTTCAGGGACCTGGTCAAGGTTTTGAAGGTCACTGGAAAGCACCATTAAGAGACAGCAGTGATCATGAAGACAAACTATCTTATAGACACTATTGCTAACTTTCTGTAAAGTTAAACTATGTCTGGGGATGATTGGCATGAGTATATTCTGAAGCTGGAATCAACAGAATATAACATCCAATTTAATAAGTAATGGGGACCTAAATTTTAGAGTTTACAAAATCACTTAATGCTAATCACATTTTTATCTGTGGTGAAGTATTCATAGTAATGCAATAAAGCTTCTAAAAGTTGATATATACTTACCTTTAATTATACTTTAACTATCAAAATAATGCACAAAGTAACAGAAAGTAAATACTTAAAATTATATATACACAGACTGCTTATTTGAGAAACACTAACTCCAGATAAAATTTTCTAATATTTACTCTGTCAGAAAAATGTAATGTACACCAAAGACTATTCACTTGTACTTCACATCTTTAATACTTACTTTTTCACTTAAAAGGGTCCTACCCTCTAGAATTCAACATCTATTAGATGATTTTTTAAAAATATATTTTATTGATTTTTTTACAGACAGGAAGGGAAAGGGATAGAGAGTTAAAAACATCGATGAGAGAGAAACATTGATCAGATGACTCCTGCTGGGGATGTGCCTGCAACCAAGGTACATGGCCTTGACCGGAATGGAACCTGGGACCCTTCAGTCCACAGGCCGACACTCTATCCACTGAGCCAAACTGGTTAGGGCTATTAGATGATTTTCATTGAATTTTATACAATCACTGACTTCCTGGGGCTGCTTAGAGACAAAATATAATTAAAACTAAAATCTTTGTGGTAGAGTGGAGCTTTGTTTCCTGTTGTGGGTTTTATGGTTGTTGTTTTATTCTGTGTTTTTTTTGTTTGTTTGTTTGTTTTTTGATCTTTTGGATATTTATATCTGATTTCTGAAAACTAACTATAGTCTCATCAGGAAATATAGCTCTTTATCTGAAATATCTTTCAAAAACATTTAGCAAAATATACCTTTCTGCTGATATCTTCTGCTTGAGACACTAACTTGCTCTATAATGTCTTTGAAAATTATATTATTCATCAGAAACACATGCACACATATATCATTTAGGCATGAGTCTATCTCCAAGTAACAGAAATACAAATAACAGTGACTTTTCAAAAGTAGTGATTTATTTGTTTCACATGTAACAAGAAATCCTGGAGTTGAGCAGCTGCAAGAATAATCTTACGATAGAACCAATGTATTAATTTTTCTTTATTTATTGGGGTGACATTAGTTAATAAAATTATGTGTCAGGTATACAATTTTATAATGTATAATCTGTACATTGCATTGTGTTCACACCTCAAGTCAAGACTCCATCATTATTTATCCCTCCTTTACTCTCTTCGACCTCCCTCTATCCCCCTTTCCCTCTGGTAATCACCATGCTATTGTTTGTGCCTGAGATTTTTGTGATTTTTGTTTTATTTTTTATTGCTTAATTCCTTCAGCTTTTCCACCCAGCCCTGCAAATCCCCTCTCCTGTGACAGCTATCAGTCTGTTCTCTATCTATGAGTCTGTTTCTATTTGGTTTGTTAGTTTATTTTGTTCATTAGATTTCACATATGACAAAAATCATATTGTACTTGTCTTTCTCTGACTTCTGACTGGCTTATTTCATTTAGCATAATGCTATCCAAGTCCATCCATGCTGCGGCAAAGGGTAAGATTTCCTTTTTTTACTGCTGAGAACTATTTTAACTGTGTAAATGTACCACAGCTTTTTTATTCACTCATTGACTGATGAGCACTTTGGTTACTACCAAATCTTTGCTATTAAAAGTAACACTGCAATGAACATAGGAGTGCATATATTCTTTTGAATTGGTATTTTGGGTTTCTTTGGATACATTCCCAAAAGTGGAATCACTAGGTCATTTTTTAATTTTTTGAGGTTAATTCCTTCTGTTTTTCACAGTGGCTGCACCAGTCTGCATTCCTGCCAACAGTGCACAAGGGTTCCCTTTCCTCCACATCTTAGTCAACACTTCTTTGCTGATTTATTGATGATAGCCATTCTGACAAGTGTGAGGTGATATCGCCTTGTCGTTTTAATTTGCATTTCTATAATGCTTAGTGATGTTGAGCATCTTTTCATGTCTATTGGCCATCTGTAGGTCCTCTGCTCATTTTTTAATTGGGTTGTTTGTTTGTTTGTTTTGGTATTGAGTTGTCTGAGTTCTTTATAATTTTTTTGATATTAATCCCTTCTCAGATATATTATTGATGAATATGTTCTCCCATTCGGTGGATTGTCTTTTCGTTTTGTTGATGGTTTCTTTTTCAGTGCAAAAGCCTTTTAATGTGATGTAGTCCCATTTGTTTATTTTTCTTTTGTTTCCCTTGACCAAGGAAATCTATCAGAAAAAAATATTGCTAGAAGAAAATGTCTAAGACTTTACTGCTTATGTTTTCTTCCAGGAGTCTTATGGTTTCAAGTTTAACTTTTATGTATTTAATCTATTTTGAGTTTATTCTTGTGTATGGTATAAGAAGGTGCTCTGGTTTCATTTTTTTTTTTTTTTTTCTATTTTTTTTGCATGTATCTATACAATTTTCCCAACAACATTTATTGAATAGACTATCTTTACCACATTGTATGTTTTTGCCTCCTTTGTCAAATATCAATTGAGCATAAAGGTGTGGGTTTACCTCTGGGCTCTTTATTCTGTTCCATTGATCTATATGTTTCTTTTATGCCAGTAGCATCAAAAGCTGTTTTGATTACTATGACCTAGTAATATAGTTTGATATCGTTAGAGTGAGTCCTCCAACTTTGTTCTTTCTCAAGATTACTGTGGCTAATTAAGGTCTTTTGTCTACACATTTGTTTTTTGATTTGTTTTTGGTTTAAATAAACTTGCTTGTTCTCATATGCTCATAAATGTATTGTGAAGTCCTAAACATTTTGTTTTGTTTAAAGTAAAAAAAAGGGAAGAGGACTGAAAGGCCAGTACATTTCTTCTATTGGCCAGGGTTGTGTCAGAGCCACTGTTTGCAGAAAGGAGAACTAGGCAAATGAGTATTTGTATTTCATAGCACATATAAACATGTGAAAAAGGAAATTGATATTGGATATAAGACTAAGACAAAGTACAAGGACTTTCAGAATATTCTTAGCAAACAAATATTTCAGGAAAAATAAATTAACAAATGGAAATCCTCCTTTGCCTGCTTTTAACAGGTGAATTGCATTACCCCGCAAAAGTATGTTAAATTCCTAACTCCCAGTACCTTAGAATGTGACCTTATTTGGAAAAAGGGTTATTAAAGATCTAATTAGTTAAGATGCGGTCACACGGGAGTAGGATGGGCTCTAATCCAATATGACAGGTGTCCTCCTAAGGAGAGGAGGGAGGCATAAAGGCAAAAGGGCCTTGTGAATACACAGACACAGACACATGGGAAGGTGGAGGCAAAGACTGGAGGTATGCCACCACAAGCCAAGGACTGTCCCCTAGTTTGTAGGACTTTGTTATGGCAGCCCCGGGAAACTAATACATCCACAAACCCAGCTCCACTGTACTGGATATTTTCCCTAAATTTCACTGTATGCATATCATCTATGTATCCATAGACACTGAGTGGCCAGATTATTATGATCTCTAAACGCATAATAATCTGGCCACTCAGTGTATATCCTATATAATAAAAGGCTAATATGCAAATTGCCCCCTCAACCAGGAGTTCGACCAGCAGGCAGGCCGGCCAACTGCCCATGTCCCCTTCCTCTGGCCAGGCTGGCCGGACCCCACCCATGCATGAATTCATGCACTGGGCCTCCTTTTCAGAGATCATAATAATCTGGCTACTCAGTGTATATACATATATATTCATACATGGCATGTATCAGATTATACTTGTGTGCTGCCTTCTATCTCTCACTGCATATCTCTCGGCACACCTGTAACACCAGCAGTCAGAGCCAGGGCTGCAACAGCCACTTCCTGCTGACAGCATCCCCCCTGGAGCACAGCCAGGGCATCTTTCCCTTCCAGTCCCTGGGGCTTCTCTAATGCTGCCATATGGGATGCCAGTGGGAGGCAGCTTGTCTTACAGGCCAGCTTGTCTGGAAGTTCTGGGGCATTAACACTAACTCAGGAAACCCTCCAATAATGGAGGAGAAAAATTAGTGAATAAATGCTTCTCTCTTACCATTCTCAGAGAGATAATTATATTTTAAAAAATTTTATTTCAATTTAATTAAGATATAATTGAAGTATAACACTGTATAAATTTAAGGTATATGGCATTTTAACTAGACGTACATATATTGTGAAATGATTACCACAATAAGTTTAGTTAACATCTATCATCTCATGTTGATACAAAATACTTTCCCTTGTGATAAGAACCTTTGGGATCTATTTACTATGTTCAAATATACGATGCAGCAGTGTTAATTATAATCATCATGTTGTACATTACATTTCCAGTACTGAACACTGGAAGTTTGTTCCATTGGCCACCTTTATCCAATTCCCCAAACTTCTACCCCCTGCCTGTAGTAACCACAACTCTGATGTTGTTTTTATGAGTATGGGGTTATCATCTATGTTCTGGATTTCACTTATGAGTTAGATCATACCGTATTTGTCTTTTTCTGTCTGACTTATTTCAGTTAGCATAATGACTTCAAGGTCCATCCATGTTGTAAATGGAAAGATTTTCTTCCTGGAGGAACCAAGATGGCGGCATAGGTAAACACCTGAACTTGCTGCCTCGCACAACCACATCAAAACTTCAACTAAAAGACAAAATGAATATCATCCAGAACCACGGGAAGGCTGGCTGAGTGGAAGTTATACAACTAGAAGGAAAGAGAGAAGCACACTGAGACTGGGAGGAGGTGTGGAAGTGTGGAGGTATGGAGGCGTGCACAGAAATGGGCTGGCAACTAGGTACTCTGTTGTCTTTTTCAATTGTGAGGGTTATACAAGCTCCCGACTGCTCTGAACTCCAGTTCCAGGCGAGACTCTGGGGATCCAGACTCATATGGAGAGAAACTGGACTGTCTGGTATCAGGCCAGAACGCAAGGGCAGCTTTCTCTCAGAGGTGCTTACAGAGATCATCGTTCCTGCATGGTGCCATGGAACACAGAGACCTAGTGACCTTTCAGGGCAGGGCTGATGGGCAGCCATTGCTGTTTGCTCCACCCTGGTGATTCCCTGAGACCCTGACCCACCCAATTTACAACCCCACCCAAACTGTGTGCAGAGGTTTTTGCATATGAATGGCCTGGCCATTTGAAATCTAAAACCTAACAAACTGCAGCTGAATCAGAGAGCCCCAGAGCTTCCAAAAGAAGGCCCAATGCTCGACAGCAGCTTGCATTGCTTCACAGCTTGGCCTCATCTGGGCACCTCCAAACCCCAAACAAGAAGAGGAATCTGCAGATCTCTCTGTAGCTCCTGTTGGGTGGCCTCAGGCAGTGGCTGACTTTGCACCTCCTTGGAGATCCAAGAGCCAGTGTACCCAGTGGTCAGAGTGAGACCATCCAGATTACAACTCTTCACATCCATAAGAGACACACTCAGGGTGCAGACTCAGTGAGCACCATAGCCCCACTGAAGCAAGTCCTGACCCATAAGGGTGTCTCCAGCACAGAAGTTCTCCCACTGTAGACACAACTGGTCCTCTCAGCCAATTGGCCTGGAGTTCAATTCCTCCCAGTGATACCAACAGCAATCAAGGATTAACTACAACAAGACTGTGCACACAGCCCACAAAGGGGTGCACCAAGAGTGTCCACCTCAGATAATTAGGGAGGCTGGGCCACTGGGCCCTATAGGACACCTAGCACACACAGCCACATTATCAACACAGGGAAGCAACCAAAATACGGAAACAAAGAAACAGGGCACAAATGAAAGAAATGGAGGAAAGCAAACTACTGGATATAGAGTTCAAAACCACAGTTATAAGGTTAGTCAAGAATCTTCTAGAAACCTCTGAGAAATTTAGTGAGACCCTCAAGGATATGAAAAAGGACCAACTAGAAATTAAACATACATTGACTGAAATAAAGAATAATATACAGAGATCCAACAGCAGACTAGAGGATCCAAAAAATCAAGTCAAAGATTTGAAATATGAAGAAGCAAAACACACCCAACTGAAAAAGCAAAAAGCAAAAAAAAAAAAAAAAAATCCAAAAATATGAAGATAGTGTAAGGAGCCTCTGGGACAACTTCAAACTTACCAACATCAGAATTATGGGGGTGCCAGAAGAAGAGAGAGAGCAAGATATTGAAAACCTATTTGAAGAAATAATGACAGAAAACTTCCCCTACCTGGTGAAAGAAATAGACTGACAAATCCAGGAAGCACAGAGAACCCCAAACAAAAGGAATCCAAAGAGGACCACACCAAGACACATCATAATTAAAATGCCAAGGGCAAAAGACAAAGAGAGAATCTTAAATGTAGCAAGAGAAAAACAGTTATTTACCTACAAGGGAGTACCCATACAACAGTCAGCTGATTTCTCAACAGAAACTATGCAGGCCAGAAGGAAGTGGCAAGAAATATTCAAAGTGATAAATAGCAAAAACCTATAACCAAGATTACTCTACCTAGCAAAGCTATCATTTAGAATTGAAAGTCAGATAAAGAGCTTCACAGATAAGAAAAAGCTAAAGGAGTTAATCACTGCCAAACCAGTATTATATGAAATGCTGAAGGGTATTCTTTAAGAAGAGGAAGAAGCAGAACAAGATAAAGATAAAAATTATGAACAACAAATACATATCTATCAACAAGTGAATCTAAAAATCAAGTGAATAAAAAATCTGATGAACAGAATAAACTGGTGAACATAATAGAATCAGGGGCATAGAAAGGGAGTGGACTGACAATTCTCAGGGGGAAGAGGGTGTGGGGGGTGCGGGAATAGACTGGACAAAAATTTCCCCACAGCCACTGTGAGGCAGGACTGGAGTGGAGGCTCCCAAGAAGTGACCCACCCCACTGGGAAGGTGAATGTGCACCTTGGGCTCTCTTTTCCCCCTGGAGGAACTGTAGGTTCAGGAAAGACCATTTGAAGTAGAGCCAGCCTGGAGGAGGGACAATGTGTCCACCTGCTGCTGCTCATCTTACCCTTAATGGGGTCTGTCTTTGTCTCTGTGGTGTAAGGGGATATTTCAGCCTCATTCTCATGTTCTGGCATTTTATCAGTGATGTCTTTTCTATGAATAGATGTTATTCTTTTGAGGGAGAGTGAAATTGGGAATGACATAGTTTCCATCTTGGAGATGTCACTCAGTCACAGAGATAATTCTAAAAGGCATTTTTCATTCTTCTCAGAAGATCCCAGAAATATTGAGCCCCAAAAGACTACAAATGTGACCAACTTAATACTGTTTCATTTTATGACTTTTCTTCCATCCTCCTCTCTTCACTTCTGCTCCTCTGGTAACTGCTTTTACCCTGAGTAAGCGACCCTTGTTTCTGACCATCATGGTGTCTCTGTCTTCTCCCAGAATTCTAAAAAAGACTAAGTTGTTAGCTTGCAAATAGTATCAACTCTCAGACTCTTAATAGTTAGTTCTTGACAAAATGGAATGGGAAAAATTTCATATATTTCTTACCATTTCTGGTACATGATTTAAAAAATACATATTTCAAAAGCCTGAGCCATTAATTTGAAACCATCAATTTGGACAAAATCAGATGGTATCAAGTAAAACAGGTGTTTTTTGTTGTTGTTGTTGTTTTTTTGTTTGTTTTTTTCATTAATGCTATTTGGTATCTGATGATGGGCCATGGCAGAGAAAACTAAAACTGATGATTCCTATCAGTAACCAATTTTCATATTTTGGGTAAAGTATTCCTATAAAGTAGTAAGTATTCTGACAGTGAATTAATTCCAGCCCATTTTGATTTTATTATATACTAGAGGCCTAGTGCATGAAATTCATGCACTGAGGGGGTCCCTCAGCCCGGCCTGGGCCCTCTCGCAATCCGGGAGCCCTCAGGGGATGTCCGACTGATGGCTTAGGCCTGCTCCCTGTGGGCCTAAGCTGTCAGTAGGACATTCTTAGCGGAGGCTCCTACCACCACTGCTGTGCTTGCCAGCCATGAGACTGGCTCAGGGCTTCTGGTGTTGAGCATCTGCCCCCTGGTGGTCAGTGCATGTCATAGCGACCAGTCATTCTGCTGTTCAGTCGATTTGCATATTACCCTTTCATTACATAGGATGTACATATAAACATGCATATACTAATATATGAACATGTACATATATATTTCATTCATATATTGGTTAATTAGTTCTTATGAGCTCATGTGTCAAACTTTCCTACAATAAATATTTAAGATATTTTGGAGAAATATTAGTAGGGATAGAATGTTTTCCTAGATAGAGTATATTTAACTTTGCTATCATCTTACTTAAATTTGTGATATAATAAATATTCAATGAATATCTGGGAGTTTTGTGAAATTACAGTTAAGAGTGAGGAGATATATTTGAATAAAGGATTGAAAGGGCAGAAGAAAACTCTTACTTTTGTCCTCAATCTATATCTTACAGGATGCATGAAGGGTCCCAAGGGAGGTGAATGATTCCACTGTTACATAACCTGTTTATACTTGCAGGCTTTCATTATCCAAATCATTTTGTCTGATTTAAATCACTTCCATTAAATTGAATAGTCCTCAATTCTGATTGCATATTAGAACCACTCAGGGATATAAAAGTGATTTATGTCTAAGCCTCATACAAATAAACTAAATCAGAATCTAAAGATGGGACCTAAGTATCTGGTAATTCTATGCTGGTAGATCTGAGGATCACTATTCTAAACCCCACATCTAAGAAACGTTCTATAAGCTAATTAATTTATGAAAAATCCAATTTTGAGATGATGATTTATAAACTTACTATGTGTTGGGGAGTTGAAAATATGGGATAAAAAATCAAACATACAAAATAGAAACATAGGCTAATATGTTGAAAATACAATTTTCTTAAAATAGTAAATATTTTTGTTATTAAATGAAAAATTAAAAAACACTAAATAGCTCAATCTATAAATAGTAATGCAAACATAAAAAACTTTAAAAATAGAAATTGTTAAAATATATGAAAATAAATTTGATGAATAAGAACAGTACTATTTATTTTGAAAAATATTAAGCAAGGATCTTGTTGGGTTAATAAAAGTAACAGAGACAGGAAGAAGTGAAAGTAAATATGACCTTTCAGTCTAAATTATAATTTAGAAAAATCCTAAATAAAAGAAACCCAGAATTGAAACAGTTGTCAAAATGTTAAAGTCCTAACTTTTGGTTGTATGGAGTTATGTTTCCTTTTTATTTTAGTATTTTGACTTTTTAATGTTTTCTTCATTGAGCATATAATACACCTGTAATTATAACATATGTACATATATACTTCAATTATTAATAATAACTCTCTAGTAAGTGATTTCAGAGTTGACTACTATTTGGTTTCCAACTTTTTTATTTAAAAATTCTATGTAATCCAAAATGTTAAACTATCAAAAATGATAAGCCATTCTATTAAAGGTATGCATAACACAAAAGAAAGAAACAAGTTCGGGAAAAGTTTCCACAAAATATCGTAGCTTTGCAGTCTGATTTCTATCCTTCCTCTGAGATCACCTCATCACAGCAGCCATGGAACCTATTTTCAACTTCAGCAGCACTGGTTTATATTGTGACGTTTCAGGCACTGGCAGTAAAACATAAATTATAGTTTTTGTTGCTCAGCACTGCAACTCTTTTATATGTGATTTATACCTGTGAAAAGAGCACAATGCGATAATTGCATTGCTGATGTATTTAATTTACAGGTTGGGTGGACTAGAGAAATGTGTTTCAAAGTGTTCAGTCTCATTAACCATAAAAGTACAAGCTGGAAGATTTTTTTTTTTTCAGCAGGTGAAGCAAGCATATGTAGCTTTGATTTCACAAGCAAGGGAATGACATTTTTATTATTTTCTTTTCTGCCAGCTTGCATTGCTTGCCTATCTGTCTGCCCAAGCAAAACTCCCTTTGTAATACTTTTTAGTCAAATATATGACTGAATAAAATGATTATTACAAACATAAACCATTTTGCTTTTTCATTACTTAACACCAATTTTAATACTAAGTCTTGATTCGTTGACGACTCTTAGTCACACTCAAAAAGATGTCAGGCTAGATTACCAGTTAGATACTCTTTCAGGGTCCAATCAGACATGACTTTTGGGGAGAGTGGTGCTACAGAGAGCAAGATGTAGTTAGTGGTGTTGAACTTTACCAGTTCTCGCATATGAAGACTACAGGATGAATCCCCTATGATGAGTCTATGAACAGGGCCACACCTTGAGTGGCATACAAGTGGCTCTACAACAAACACTTTACAAAGTCAATAGGAGTGTTATTGTAATTACATCCATAATTTTTAAACACACAGACGCATTATAATTTGTCAAAATATTTGCTCTGGTTTCAATTTTTTAATCAAATTAGCACTGTATAAACAGAAGATTTATTATAGATTCTTGCCTGTTACTTAGAGGAGGCTATAAACAGCAGGATTATATATTAGGCTTTAAGTCCATGAATCCATGATTCTTTTGTAAGATCGCTTTTGAGAAATGTTTAATTTCATATCTATCTACCATGGAAGTGAGTAATTATGTTCTTCCACTCTTGACAGGCTAAATTGTATATTAAACTGGCTTATCATTCTCTCTCATTCACTCATTACTGAGCCAAGTACAGTTTATAAGCTCTGGGGATTTAACAATAAACAAAATAGATTTAAATACCTGCTCTAATGCTGCCTACACAGAGAAAGTGAGAATTACCCTTAGGAGTTAAGAATGCATGGAATATAATTCACAATTAGAGGTATGAGCCCTAGATGCCAGTCTCTGCATAGAAGTAGTATGTATACTTACGGGTGAAAGGCATGGCAGTGGAAGCTTGTGAAAAGTGTCTTTAAAATGCTGCACTTTTTTCTATGCTTAATAAGAATTGGGATCATCATATCAGAGTAAAGATTAATAGGAAGTATAGTAAGTTTAAAGAGAAAGAACTGTATATCAAAGAGGTCTGAGAGAATGAATGGTTTAGAAAATAAAGTTTGCTTTGGCAGCAGTACTAAGGGCTATTTTAGTTTGTGATTTTATATATATATATATATATATATAGAGAGAGAGAGAGAGAGAGAGAGAGAGAGAGAGACCACTCTTAGCATGACTGTATTTTTTTCAGTTATATTCAGCAACAGAATATAGACTGCAGTAGGCAGAAGTTTGGAGTTTTCCTCATATGAGGAAAATAAAGAAAAAATAAGGCAAGGGAATAAGTATGTAAACAAGTGAATATAATGATTCACCTTGGGAATTTTGATGAATACAGAGGAATAAGGAAATGAGAAGTTTGGGGGATGGTGTAGCATGTGAGGGGATAAAAAACATTAGAGAGAATGAGTTGGAAATATAAGAACTGGTGGTTGGTTGATGAGATGTTTGAAATTAAGATTATAGAAGTGCTTCAGTTAAGGTAATGGCATTAACCAAGTGGCTACAGAAGATGGAAAACAAAATAATTGCAGGAGAGATTAAGAAGCAAGAGGCAAAAGAAATGTAAGAATCATCTTTCTGTATTTTATAATCATACATTTTATGACAGGAGATTCAGGCAGGCCTATTGGGGACCATAGAGGAACAGATGGTGACAGGAGGGATAGCACATGATTGCTCCGAGATTGAAAGGGTAAGGAGAAGGGCTTCGAAACAGCAGGGAAGAAAAAGTTTCACCTCCAGTGAGTGAGGACCAAGGAGAGTCAGAAGGAAAAAACCTCAGACCTGAGCTTAATGTCATATATATGAAGTGAAATTTCACAGAAGCATTGAGAATTGTTGTTTTTTGTGCCTATAATTGATTGTGTTCCATAGGACACACCAGGAGTTTCAGACGTGTGTTTAAATTTGATTTTGCTCATGAATCTTCCCATATGTTACATTTGAGTGTTAGGAAATTTTCTATTATAGCAACCCCTTATGATGCTTATGTAACAAGTTTGTCTCTAGTTTTCTGTATTTTGTTTCATATACTATTTATCTATGATAGTGTTGAAGTCATGAAGTAGAGCTTACTTGTAATTTATTAAAATACATAAAACTTTACAAATGTTATTATTTGAAAGCCCATGCCCATTGCATACCTTTATCTCAATCCAGGTTTGTGAATATAAATTTATATAAAAGTAAAAGCCCGGTGCACAAATTCATGCGCGGGTGGGGTTCAGCCAGCTCGCCCTGATGGGGGCCAGGCTGGCAGGAGGTTGGTTGCTGGCCCCGCCCCCAATTGCAAGGGCGGGGGGGGGGGGGCAGTTGGCCACCACAGTGTGTGTCATAGCAACCGACCGGTGGTTCCGCAATTCCAGTCACTGGGCTTTTATATTTACTAGTATAGTCAGTCAGCTGTAATTTTTGAAACCGGTGGGAATAAGAAAATAGTCAAGAATGAAAATTTATTTTTCCCATATACTTAATAAGTGTCTTAAAATAATTGTTAAATAGTTGACATTTTCTTCTTTTGACTTTGATTTGTATCCATAGTACATAATGACATCATCTTCAGAATATTTATTTTCTTTGATATGTCAAATCATTCTTATATCAATACTACACTGCTCACACATTATGTTGTAGGTGAAAATTTATGGACATGGAAAAGAGTTCCAGGTATTACATTAATAAAAAGGCTTTGAAGCATTATGTTAATAATATTATTTTTTTATCAGTAAAAATATATACATTCCTATGTAGAGAAGGTGTCTGGAAGTATACATATCAAAGAGCTAATAGGGGTTATCCTCTGGATATTAGAATCAGAGATGTTTTATTTTTACTAAATATTTTTTAGAAAATATATTTACCTCTTGAAAAATACCACAAACACATTGTATACACTAACAATCACTTAAGGACACTGACAAGCGAAAGAAAGAAGTAAACCTTCTCTAATTCCTCTGTGTTCCAGGCAACTATCCTTGTTTCACTTAGAAAATGTCATTTCTTAAGCATTGTCTAGTGCCTTCTCTATCCCATAAATATGCTTTGTGTAGCTAATGCCTATTAATTTTTTTAGATATCAACTTAACTGTTTATAATTATTAATAAAAATGTTCTGTCCCAAACTCCACTCTGGATTTGTAGTGTGCACTTTTCCTTGTTACTACTGAGTAAATTATCATCACTTGGCCAATGTCAATTCGTGGAGTGACTGACAACTCCACATGGCAAGTAACCAGATTTGTCAAGACTCTTGGATACCTAATATTTAATAGAGAGGCACATAACAGGCAATCGGTATATAATACATAGAATGCATAAGAGACTGTTCAGGCACAGGCTTACTCTCTTTCTGTCTTACTAGGCATAAAACTTAGCTAAGTAACTTAGCTTATCTTATTCTAAATTTCCTCCTCTGTCAGAAAACAATGAAGGAAGCCTATACTTTATTGAGTTGTTTTAAAGCTAAACAATAAAAACTATATGAAAGGCACTTCATCTCTGCATATATAATGAACACCCAATTGCTGATCACATTATCATTGCTTTAAAAAGAGTCCAAGAATACATTCTTGTAAAACAAAAATGACCAACCACTACAATGGAGAGTACAATGGAAAAATCTTTGAAAAAAATGACCAAGGCAAGGTTGGGAGTGGGAATGGTGGTCATGTCAGTGTATAAAAGATCACATTAAATTATGAAGCAATCTGTCAGCTAAGTCGATTGATTTTCTGCCACAGTATTTAGCAGCCTGGAAGTAAGAGTAAATATATTTTAAATGGGAGTGGATAAAGAGTAGTACACTACAAACTACTGCAGCTTAAGGTCAGTGGGGTCTTTGGTAGAATTCAGATATAGTTTATGCTGAAGAGAAACATAATGGAGTCAGACAAAGACTTGAGACATACAAAAAAAAAAAAAAAAGAGAGAGAGAGAGAGAGAGGCTAAATCTTGTTAAATAATGTGAAACCCTCTAATTATATACACACCTTGTTATAAACAAGACTATTCCATAGACTGTAAAGATTTTATCTTAGTATCCCTCGCTGGTTTGGCTCAGTGGTTAGAGCGTTGGTCTGCAGACTGAATGGTCCCGGATTCAATTCCAATCAAGGTTACATGCCCGGTTGCAGGCTCGAACCCCAGTAGGGGATGTAAAGGAGGCAGCCAATCAATGATTCTCTCCCTTCTCTGATATCAATAAAAATATTTTTTTAATTTATCTGATTAAAAGAGAGTAGCAGGCAAAATGGAATAGAATTTGCATTATTTTTAAACTTTAGATTTTCAAATGTGCTATTTAAGCCACTCACTTTCATGAGTTTAATCTCAGTCAGCCAATGAGATCTTGTCACTTTGCCTTCCCCTCCACCGTAATCCCTCATTTTAACAAACTAACAGAAGGAAATTTCTAAATTCTAAGCTTAGATTATGGTTATCATGTATGTTTGGTTCAAAATAACAAAAATGTAAAGGGGATGTGGGATAATTAGGGATTTATTTTATAACTTTAGATAAAAACGTATATCATATTTTAGATAATATTTTGTCAATGCACATTTTACATAAATAATTTTTTAACTGCTGGCAAATACGTCTTGGAATTTAGTCCCTTTACAATCACTTTTTTTAAGGTGTCACATGTCATGTAAAGTTTTATGTAATAGCTTCTCAAAGTTAAAATTTTAGCCGTTGATATGTCCACCAAGTATTTTTACTTTGTGTGGTATCTTGTGATCACTTTTGATACTTCAATTATTGTTGACATTCTGAAGTTATTTTTAATTTATGAGATTATCAGATACTAGAGGCCCATTGCATGAAGATTCATGCAATAGGCCTTCCTTCACCTGGCTGCCAGCACTGGTTTTCCTCCAGCACCCAGGACCCAGGCCTTCATCTGGCTGCCGCCTTCCGCCTTCACTCCAGCTGGAGTCTTCACTTCGCTCCGGCCACAGTGCCACTCCTGTAGCTCCCTCTGCCCCTCCCCCCCCTCCCCCTCATAGCAGGCGTCCTGCCCCACCCGGCCATTCCACGCCTGGAGCGGCTGGGGGGCGGGGCCACCGCCATCTTTGTCCTACTAATTTGCATATTCCCTCCTGATGGCTGGTGGGTGTTGTGGAGGTGCAGTCAATTTACATATTTCTCTTTTATTAGTGTAGATATTTATGATGGTATAATATAGTCAATATTGGCTTATCTTTTACTACAGCTATATAAACTATACTTAGATGAAATTTTAAAAATTTGTTCTAGCAAATGTTAACCTGATGATATGATCTACTGCTGACTAGTTTGTATTTGATCTCTATAGAATGACTGACCTTTCTTTGGATGTAACAGTAAATAGTAATGTTTAAGTAAATATTTAAACAAATAATAACATAACCAAATTATAGCTATTACATTCTCCATAATTATTGTTTTTCTCAATATTTCCTTTGGTAAAGATGACCATATAACATCTGAACAATTTTAATTTCTAAACTTTGACAAAAACATTAATGGTGTCCCATCATATTTAACTGAATTGTAAGAGTTGAGGGTGGAAATATTTGCACTACTTATAGTCCTCAGTTTTTTCATGTTCTCAAAAAACAAGTCTTTTAGATGTGAAAATAAATATTTTAAAGTTGCCCTTCAGTGGAACATTATTTTTTTAAATATATACAATAGTGGGATTATAAAGTTATCAGTAGAATGGACCTGAGATATTCAGTGTTGTAACAGAGAAAAAACAGATAATAGAGAATTCAAATTTTGATTTTCCTATTGTTCTATTATTTTTCAATATCTAAAACTTTTCTATTTTCTTGCTCTTCTTTTTGTCCCTTCACACTGCTTTCTAACTTTCAGTACTATGTTATTTACTCAAATATTGGGTACCATTTTTTTTTTTTTGTTGGGCACTGTTAGGATAAACCAAGATGAATAAGACAATAAAATAAGTTGGCAACATTACTCAAAATTATAACAGCAATTCAGCATTTTGATTCATCAATGTTACCTGTTAGAATGTGTTATACTTCTCCCATTAAGAAGTAAGAATTCTTTCTCCTTTCCTTGAAATTGTCGTGACCCATAATTGCTTTGTCCAGTAGAATATGGTAGAAATAAAGCTGTGTCATTTTGAAGCATACCTTTTAAGAAAACTGGAAGCATCCACTCTTGGTATCATGAAGCTTTTAATTGTTTTGTAGGAAAGCCAATTACCATGTTGGAGGAACCACTTTGAGAGAATGTAGCTGAGCCCAGTTCTCCAATGATCTTCCCCAAAGCCCCAGGCATGTGGAAACATCCAGTCTGGCCTGCCATAGCTATGTATCACTAATGAGCCCAGTTAATACAATGTTGACATGAAAATCACCTAGCTGGATCCTGTGCATATCCCATGTCCACAAAAGGATTATATACAGTACATTGTTGGTATTTCAACTAATACATATTTTAGTTTATGGTAGTTTGTTATATAGCAGTAGATAGCTGGATCGATTGCAAACAACATATCTACAATGAACTACGCAATTATACATAGAAAAAGTCAGCTCTTATTATCCCAGATGAAATGATGTCTGAGAAAAATTAACTGCAAAAGTGAGCTACAAAATTTTATATATATTATGTTCCTGCTTTACATATTACCTATTATCTAGATATATACTATAGCTGTACTCATAAATGATGGACTATCCAAAACCATACCCCCAAAACTGGTAACAGTGTGTTACCAGTTTTGGGGGTATGGTTTTGAATAGTATCCTATATAATAAGAGAGGACTATGCTAATTATCCGTTATGCTGTGAGGCATAACGACCAACCGCGTAATGACTGGATCACGGATCTGCAGGAGGGTGGGGCAGAGAACTACAAGCGAGCATCGGAGATCTACAGGAGGGGGCAGAGCAGCAAGCTATGAGGAGGTGGCGGGGGGAGTTACAGGAGGGTGGGGCAGTGGGAGGAGAGCTACAGGAGGGTGGCAGTGAGCTACTGGTGCACTGATTCGTGTGCAGGGCTACTAGTGTGTGTATATATATATATATATATATATATATATATATATATGTGTGTGTGTGTGTGTGTGTGTTTGTGTGTGTGTGTGTGTGTGTGTGTGTGTGTGTGTGTGTGTATGGCTTGTAGAATTGGACTTTTATGCTATGCTATATTATGCTTTTAGTAGAAAGTCATTTTGGGGAAAAAAAGAAAACAAAACAACATGGTTGTAATTTTGTTTAGTCTTATGCTTAGTACCTAGCAATCCATAAATATAAGAATTTTAGAACTTTTCCCAAAATTTAACATATCTTTTAGAATATTAGAATTATCACTCAGTAAATATTAGTGACTTGGCAAAACATTTGATGACTTACAATTGGAGCCTGAGTTTAAACTCCTTGCTGAGCAAATCTAGCCCTAAAAGAGATGTACAAATTCAAAATTCAAAATATCAGGTTTGTACTCTAATTGTCCTCCATACCCCATCCAGCATGTATAATGAAAGATGATTACACAGTAACTGGTAACAGCTGGGGCATGTTTTCTGAATAAGATTTTTGTTCTTTTTAAAACAGCTTTTATTTCCATGATATCTTGCATAGAGCAGATGGTCTCAAAAGTAAAATTTGACCATGAATACTATATTAGCTGTCATATAACTAGGGAAAGAAGATTATAAACAAAAAGAACTTCCTTTAAAATGTTTCTTAATTTTACTGTTATGTCATATGTGTATATTTTCACTTGGTGAAGAAGATATTTAGCAAATATGCTTTATTTCTGCTTTATCACTTAATATTGCATCATTTTATTTCTGACCCATTCAAATTCCAGCAAGTATCCATTTCAAGATTCATTAATATGCATTAAGGTGCTACAGTCATACCACAACCATTAAAAAAAAAAAAAATGTTTTTCTTATTGCTTTCCAATTAGAGATACTCTGTTCCCGACTTGCCAAGATAAAGTTAGAACTTTCCTAGGAGGTACACACAGTTGAAGTATTCTCCAGTCAGTGAGCTGTGGATAGGCAAACCCTTTGAAATTTAACTACCACCTAAAACTATGTAATATTCTTTTTTTTTTTTTTGCATTAAGTTCCTAACATTTATACCAGCCATCCCTTTATCATTGAGAAATGCTCTTGTGTCTACTCATTGACCTTATTTTTTATGGGGTGAGAAAGTGAATATATTTAGGAGAAAAAACACAAGGATCACAGCAAAAAAAAGGAACAAGTGGAATAAAATTTCAAAATAAATCAAATAGACAAAACTACAGAAAATTATATATCAGACCTAACAACCCAAGCCATTATTTTTGCCTAGATGTTTAGGATACTATAGAGCAGGCTTCTCTGTTATCTTGACCACGTTGCTCCTACTACAGCGTGTTTCTGTCAATACAGTGAGGTAGTGTAGTATGTGAGTGACAACTCCTAATTTTAAGCAGGAATTCTGGCTGCCAGCTCTACAACTTCTTACTGGACTCATTTGGCACTTTATTTAGCCTCTACCTGTCACAACTTTGCATCTTTTAAACAGGAAGAATAATAGTATCCTCATCATAGAAAGCATGCAAGGATAAGAAAGGTTGATGCATGCAAAGAATTTAGAACTCTAGTAAGTACTCTAACAATGTTAACCACTATTTTCATTTATTAATCAAAAAGAAATTAAAAGATCTACTGCTGCCATTTCTGTATTTATCTTGTCTTATTGCATGCAGTGCTACTCAAGTAACACATTCAACACAAGAGAGTAAATGAAATACTAATTTTCAGGAAAAAAATTACTCTTCTAGGTAATATCTCCACATAAAAAATATTCTGCCAGCTTCTCATTTAAATATTTCTGTAACTTTTGTTAACATTGAATTGGTTAATATTTAAAATGTGCTATTGCAGGTCCAAGATGGCAATGTGGGAAGATCACAGGGCACCAAATATACACCGATACATAAAGCAATTCCTTCTGAAAAACGGAGAGTTAATTGAACAGCTTCTGTCCAAGAAACAAGAGACCACATAGAGAAGGTAGGAGAGATGGCGATGTGATAACCATGGGAAACCTACCCAATGAGGCAAACTTAGAAAGGAGGGACAGCACTAAGGGGTGCATATGCAGACTCAGCTGCCCTGGGACACAGCAATAAAACAGCCATTTACAGAGCACCTAGACAACATGTAAAAAGTCAGTCTACTCACCCCACAAACAATGGCAAGGGGATGGGAAACTGCAGGCACTCTCTGGGATCAGGATGCCAGTGAGCATCATTGTTTGTTTCCACCTCCACCTACATAGCTTGGTTGGGAGCACAGAGCAAGCATTATAGCCACCCTACAAGGCCACGTCAGTGAGCCCTGGGCTGCCCTGCCTCACCCAGCTACAGCTGCAGCTGTGGCCAGCGCAAGTCCCAGGGCACCTCACAAGCCACCGTGCCCCCCTAGTGCTATGCATGACTACTTCAGCCAGCCAAAGCTACCTGGCACTTAGAGCCCACACAGAAGTCATTCCTACACAAGAGTACTCTTTCAAGATTAAGAGAGATGGCTTTGTTTTTTTTGTGACTTACATCAGTGGTCGGCAAACTCATTAGTCAACAGAGCCAAATATCAACAGTACAACGATTGAAATTTCTTTTGAGAGCCAAATTTTTTAAACTTAAACTTCTTCTAACGCCGCTTCTTCAAAATAGACTCTCCCAGGCCGAAAACCGACTTCTGCGCATGGGCCACGAAGTTTCAATCGCACTGTACGGGCGCTCCCGCACTTGGTATTTTGTGGAAGAGCCACACTCAAGGGGCCAAAGAGCCGCATGTAGCTTGCGAGCCGCAGTTTGCCGACCACTGACTTAGATGAAACAGCTAACAAATGAACTAAGGGGGAAAACAAATTTTAAATTTGGGGGGCAGGGGAGGGATTAATGGAACATATAATCTGCCTGATTGAAAATTCAAAGCCATGGGAAAGAGGAACTGAATAGAAAAGTCTCCGAGGAAAACAACAGACATATAAAAAGGTCCTAAACATCACTAATCATCAGGGAAATGCAGATCAAAACCATAATGAGATACTACCTTACACCTGTCAAAATAACCATTATCACAAAGTTAACAAATCACAAGTGTTGGCAAAAATGTGTGGAGAAAAAAAGAACCCATATGCATGTTGGTGGGATTGTAAATTGGTGCACTCACTATGGAAAACAGTATGGAGATTTCTCAAAAACTCAAATTAGAACTACCCTAGACCCAGCAATTCCACCTCTGGGTATCTATCTGAACAAAATAAAAACAATTCAAAAACATATGTGCCCCTATATTCATTGTAGCATTATTTACAACAGCCCAAGACATGAAAGTAACCTAGGTGTCTATCAATTGATGAATGGATAAGGAAGATGTGGTGTGTATATACAGTGGAAGAATTAAATCTTGCCTTTATGACAATATGGACAGAGTTAGGGCATACGAAGCTAAGTGAAGTAAGTCGGACAGTTTCACAAAAACTTATGTGAAATCTAAGAAAATAAAACTATATCTGAACAGACATAGATACAGAAAATTAACATGTTTTTCAGAGGGGAGGAGAGTGAAGAAAAGATGAAGCAGAATAGGAGTTACAGACTTCCAGTTATAAAATAAGTAACCATGACGTAAAGTGAAAAAAATAAAACGTGCTATTTTTACCAAAGATCTATAAATGATCATTTTCAACATTTTAGCTTAGTTATGAAATCCCACTTTTTATAATGTATTGAAGCAAATCTCTATTGATTATCTGCCACATTCCAGAAGTTATGCTGTGCTTTGTGGATACAAATATGCCTTCATGACCCTTACTTAATGGGATCCATTATGTAGCAGAAGAAAGAGATCATAAAGCTAAATACAGAACAATGTGTAAGTGTTCTTCTTGGGTTATGACCAAAGTAATATCAGAGTATAGAATACAAAACATTTAAATCTACAGTAGCAGGGAAGGAGAGCCGTACAGTGTGGACATGTCAGTACAGAGGCAAAGGTTTTCAAGGCTAAGGGAAACAGCACAAGTGAATATAATATAAAGGTAAAATCAGGAATAGGAACTTTGAGTAGCAAAAGAAATTCCAGCCCAGCCAGCATGGCTCAGTGGTTGAGCATAGACCTATGAACCAGGAGGCCACAGTTTGTTTCCTGGTCAGGGAACATTCCTGGGTTGCAGGTTGGATCCCCAGTGTTGGGTGTATAAGAGGCAGCTAATCAATGATTCTCTCTCATCATTTGAGGCTTCTATCCCTCCCTTCCTCTCTGAAGTAAATTAAAAAAATTAAACAAATAAAGAAATTCGAGTCAGATAGTAAAGTGTCTGGGATGCTATGATAAAGAGTTGCAACATTATTTCTAAGTGAGGATAGTTACAAAGATAGTAATAGAATATATAGGTAATACTCTTTGAATTTACATGTTTCTTAGTGATTATAGAATTAATGAAATAAATAAAGCTGTAAATTAAAAACAATACCTATGTTCTAATTATTTTAACTAACAAAACTACGGATTATTTTTTATATAGTTAAAACTGATCACTTTGCATAGTATATAAATGTCTAATATATGTGGTAGACCTGAAAGTAATATTATGTCAACTCTATTTGAAAAACTAAATTAAAAACCTAGTATTGCAACTTGTATTGCAAAAATCATCTAACGAATGAAATAACTTTTTTAGGTCACAGTAAGTTTCAGAACTATGGCTGTCTAAGGAATTTAGCAAGAAACAGGAATGAAGGCTGAGCATTTTCCTTTCCTCTGCAAATTATAGTGTCATAGCTATAATACCATATTAGCCCCTAATCTGGAGTCAGTATCTAGTTTCACTTTAATATCCATTTTTAAGCAATAGATGGAATGAAAACACTACTTGTGTCCATGAAAAAGAAACACTGAAAGTTAGCAAGGACAAAATCATATTCAGCTCTAAATTTTCATTTCAAAGCCATAAATCATACGGCATAGTTCAGTTCTGTAGCTTTGACCTTTGGCAATGTCAAACCTTTTTACATTATGTGGTAAAGCTGGGGAAGAGGTACACTGGAATTCTTTGTGCTATTTTTGTACCATTTCTGTAAGCGTATAATTAGTCAAAATAAAAGGCTTAAAACTTTAAGTAATGGAAACTTTCATTCAAATATTACTTCCATTTATGCTTAACTACAAAATGGTCATTTTCTGAATACTTTCAATACGAATATATTTCAAACAAATAGGAACTAGTAACTAAAAATAATGACAGCAAGGGCAATAATCCATCAAACATTTTATCCTCTTTCATTTACTTACTTATCTATAATAATAAAAGTGTAATATGCTAATTAGACCGGATGTCCTTCCCGACAGAGCTGGGGCTGCGAGGGAAAGCCGGGTCTTGGGTGCCAGAGGGAAGCCAGTGCCTGCAGCCAAGGGAAGGAAGGCCTACTCTTGCACGAATTTCGTGCATTGGTCCTGTAGTCTTTTATATAATTTAATGCTGTCTACAGTGAAAAGCTACTTTTACTGCATTCATTAAATTCAATGTTATCAATTAGATGAAAATTAAAATTACATTATAGGAAGTCGAAAATATCTAAATTCACAAACTCTTAGGTATAAAATATTTAAGTTTATTATAAATTTTTTGTATCTATTAATATAAATCACATATTACAAATTGAACATATTTCCCATAGCAAGTAAAGATTTAGCATTAAATGTTTAATAAATATAAATGTTATATGATAATAATGGAATATTTGATATAATGTGACACCAATTTCAGAGAAATACTTGCATTGATAAAAATAAAATTTTAAAATATCTTCAGGTAGATATCAAAATATGTTCTTTAAAAACTTTATCTCTGGTCCAGCTGACGTGGCTTAGTGTTTGAGCGTTGAACTATGACCCAGGCAGTTGTGATTCGATTCCTGATCAAGGCACATGCCCAGATTTCAGGCTGGATACCTAGTGTGGGGCATGCAGGAGGCAGCCAACCAATGACTATCTCTCATCATTGATATTTCTATCTCTATTCCTCTTTGAAATCAATAAAAATATATTTTTAAAAAAACTTACCTCTGTAATTCTATACAACATAAAGATCAAAAGAGTTTATTCCCTCCCATCCAATCGGATTGCTTGAATGAAATGATTTTTTAGTAAACAAAATTCAGTACTTGATACAGATATTATCCTTCAGCTAATCATCTGCTCTACATTAATGAGATTAGTGGTTGAGGAGACCATTTGAATTTGGCCAGTTCCCATCTATTTATATGCTGACACCCACCACAGAGTCTGATGTACATAATCACTTTGAATAGAGCCAAATCACTGGGGATATTTCAACTATAGGATATCTTGGGAAATTCACACACTCCTTAATAATGGAGAAAATATTGCTAGCTCCCTTTGTAGTAAACACCTGGTAAGCTAATTGACATTTCAACTGGTATTTTAGTTGCTTAAGCACTATTTAACTTATGATTATCTTCAGTAAAGACAACAGAATCAAAAAAATAACTGTATGATGATGTTTAGAAGGTTAATTCTAGTTTTCATTACTTTATTTTAGAGACAAATATTTCCATTGTGTACTATTCCAAAAGTTAATTAGCATTAAGAAATATAAACTACATATTCATATATATGATGGATATTTTATTCTTTGTATCTTAGTTTTTAAATCAAATTTAGACAGTTCTTTTTCTTGTTCTTGAATAGCAAATCAATTGTTTATAATTTCTAAAAATATATTTTAGTTATTATTACATTCTTCTGTTTCATATATTCAGAGAAGAACAGCCATCATTAAGGCTTAGTTTGATTTGGTTTTCTGTCATAAGTGTCAGCTATAAAAAAATACTTTATAGCATAGCTATAAAGTATGTCAATATGATTAAAGTAGCAGTTGTGTTTGTGTGTTTTTTTGCTATAAATAGTATCTGTAGCAGCGCAGTAGTTCTGCAAATGATATTTACCCTACTAGAGTAATAAAAAGAATAATCATGTGGTAGAAAATTTACATCTCATAAGGAAAAATGGTAAGTTCTAAATTAAGTTAGTGTTGAAACTTTCCATCTTCTTTTTTTCCATTAAAAATGTATTTGATATAACAGAGGATGTTGTTTAAGAGATTAGTTTTCAAAAAGTACCTCTGTGCTTACTTTAGCTGCCTCAGCACTTTAGTACTAAAGTTAAAAATAAGAAGCAATAAAAACCAAATGAGATTGTTCAGTAGGTGCAGCTGGTCACTATTACAGAACCACAGTATGAGCACTGTTGTTCATAAAGTATTTCTGGCTTGGGATATTTATCTTACAAGTATCCCCACTACTGAATATCTGATAATATGCTGATTTCGTAAATCAGTCTGAGTTAGCATTATAGATATCAGTGCTAGCAATGTGTCCATGTTACTGAAAAGGTCCCAAATAAAAACATAGTTGATTCAGAAAAAAAGAAAAAGGAAAAAAAAATAGGTCATAGTGGTTTTAGAATCTTTGATTACTTGTTAATAAGTTTTATTACTGCAATGAAAAAAATTGCATCGACAATGCTGATTCCACCTACACTGAGAAAAGAATTGCATTTAATTGGAAGTCATTTCCTCTGAAATTATTTTTAACCTAGGTCAACAGTTTCATATACTCTATGTGCTGCTGGGTATAGCTTAGTTGCCTGATTAGATTACATTATCTTAATATACCTTGGAAGTCACTGAACACTTAACCATCTGGTGTTTTACTTATCCTACCTAATAATAGACAAATATGCAAATTGACCATACCTTCGCTATGCCCGCGATTGGCCAGGAGGTGTGGGGGGGATTGGGCTGGCAGGACACTGAGCTCGCGTCTCCAGCAGCGGCTCAAGCTCAGCGTCTGCACCATGGCTGTGCTGCGGCACAGAAGGGGCCTCTGGGGCAGCGAGCTCATGTCCCACCGCGGACTATCAAAAGCGGGGGAGCTGGGTGCCTGTCCGCTCAGGCACCAGGCCTTTCAGAAGCCTCCAGCAGGGCAGAGGCTTCTGAAATGCCTGGTGCACCAGCGGACAGGCACCCAGCTCCCCCGTGATCGAAAGCAAAAGCGTGTAGGGGGCCCTACACATGCATGAATCAATCATGCACTGGGCCTCTAGTTTTGAATAATATAATATAAATATAGCTATTCTAAGAAAACAAGGAAACTGAGCACATTTTTCTGCATATATACTCAGAACAAAAGCACTCTAAGTCAACAGTTCCTCAAAAATTTTGTATAACATTTATGTTTAAAAATGACAATACAGCCCTAGCTGGTTTGACTTAGTGGTTAGAACATCAGCCTTGGGACTAAAGGGTCATGGGTTTGATTCCAGTTAAGGGCATGTATGTCAGTTGCAGGCTCAATCTCTGGCCCTGGTCAGGACATGTGCCAGAGACAACCAATTAATGTTTCTCTCTTACATCAATTTTTTTTTTTCTCTGTCTCTCACCTCTCCCTTCCACTCTCTAAAAATCAATGGAAAAAATATCCTCAGGTGAGAATTAACAAAAGTGACAATACAGGGGGAAAATGTACCAGACATTATAAAATGATGAACCAAATATACATCTTGGCGATGAAGATGACACATGATAGATAGATAGATAGATAGATAGATAGATAGATAGATAGATAGAGCACCATTTACAAGACCAATAGAAGAACCTCACTTCCAGAAAGATAGAGGAAACATACTTTTGAATATTTCTTCCATTAAGTATAAGTAAAACCATTAGACATAAAACCATTCTAAGAAGATTTTGAAAAGGAAAAAGAAGGTAACTGACTGGCTGGGAGTGCTACAGCCCAAGGAAAGACACAGTGATGAGTTACTTAGTTTGGGTTTCTCCCCATGATTGTCAGACTTGGTATTGAAGAATCTGGCAACCCCAAAATGCCAGTAGGAGGAGAAAAATAAAAGCCCTTTAAAATTCCTGTTGTCTTCACTCAAAGGACCAGAAAAGTGAGAGTATAAGACAGAAAACTCAGGAAATGCATCCTTCCCCAGGCTTTTACTCCAGAGAAATAAAAATTTATATTATTACACACACCCACAAACTTAAAAATAGATGTATATAGTTACTTAAGTCATAAGCATTAAAAAATATATCCTTTATTGTGTGAATAGTTAAACAAAGTATGGTTTATCCAAACCGTAGAATACCATTGAACAATAAAAAAGAATTAACTGCCCGGCCAATGTGGCTCAGTAGTTGAGCTTTGACCCATGAACCAGGAGGTCAAGGTTTGATTCCTGGTCAGGGCACAAGCTCAGGTAGCAGGCTCAATCCCCAGTAGGGGGTGTGTAGGAAGCAGCCAATCAATGATTCTCATCTTTGATGTTTCTATCTCTCCCTCTCCCTTCCTCTCTCTAAAATCAATAAAGACATCTTAAAAAAAAACAACAACTATTGATACATGCAGCAAGAATTATGCTGAATACCTAAGTACACAATATAATTCATTTGATTAAATTAAGAGAAAGGAAAAACAGAGAATCCCCAGGGATTACAAACTGCCTGAGTATACTTCTACAACGTTCTTGAAATGACAATGTTATAGAAACAGAGATAATATTACAGGAATGTCAGAAGATAAGGAGGGTGTAAGGTCAGGAGGGATTTGAATGTGGTTATAAAAATGCAATAGGAAGGAGTCTTATAGTGCTGAAATTCTTTTGCATCTTAACTGCATCAACATCAATATCACGATGGCTATATTATACTATAATTTTACAAGATGATACCATTAGGGTAACCTGGGTACACCAGTTTTCACCATATTATTTCGTACCACTGCCTGCCTATCTACAATTATCTCAAAATTAAAAGTTTAACTTTAAAAATATTAAAAACGTTTTAAGCCAATAGCTTGGTAGGGAAGTATGCCTGAAACACCAATATCCATTTTTATCTTACTGGATTCTTTAAGACCTTTGGATTATATGAGGCAAATATTTACAGCAGAGTTCACTGAGAATATATTTACTCACATAATGAATAAGTTTTAGTTGAAGATATACTTATTCATTGCTTTTTTAAACTGCTATTTACAAGTTTAAATCATACAATGATCAGAACAATAGGAAAGCTAACCATATATGGATGGGGGTTAGATATTACCAATTTGGGGGCATAGAAAAAAATGTTTTTTATGTTTCTGTACAATTAAGTGTCTCCGAGCAAAATTTATGAAAACATGAGACCAGGGCAAAAAGACAAGTCTTAGAAGTTAATTTATGACTGATTAGTCAATGATAACTTCAAAGAGATCTACTCCAGAAATATATTTTCAAAGGGGACATGAAACCCGTAGGATCCTGGAGACAACCCTAGGTTGTAAAGCTTAAGACTCTGGTCTTGTCTTCCCTGGAGAAATATATTTTCATTCCAAAGCATGAGGACCCAGTATCCTTCTTATAGAATTTCTGAGTAGGTGTTTTCAGAGTGGGAAGGGGAGACAACAGATGACTCTCCATCCTAATAAATGCACAGATTCATTTTTGAACAGTTCCTTATGACAATACTGATCTGATACAATAGGATGATGTCTGGTTCTCATCACATGACACTGGAAGGGGGAAGTTATGGCCCCAATAAAACTGTTGTATTATTTGCTGTGAATAAGTAAAACATTTACTCTTTCAGATACCTTGTGCTGGAATCTAGGATAATATTAATAAATATAGATATTTAAAAACTTCAATCATCTTATTGAAAAGTGGGTTTTATATTTGGCTTCAATTTGATTAGGTTTTTTTAGTAGCTAAAGTAGAAAGGGGATTATAATGGTATATAAAGTTTTCCTAGTTAAAAAAATTAAACCATAAATATTACAGAAATGAAATGATCTGCAGACACAGTTTTTTCCCCTTTGAATTAAAGCAAGTTTGTGTTCATTTTAAATTTAAGAAATAATTGATCATGCAAATCCTTTTATAAGAAACACTGGATAATATGAGAGGAAGGCCTTTAAATAAAGTTTTCAAAATGACACAAACTATAATACATTTTAACTATGTGGAGGCATTTTAATAGAACACTGGTAAAATATTTTACATACATTTGACTAAATTATAGGAATATAAATTAGAAAGGATCAAAAGAATAAATAATTAATCTTTGAGTATGCAACCTCATACAAAAGTTTAAGACTATTATAAAAGCTGAATTACCATATGCACACAATAGAAATGCACTATGCTGCATCTAAAAAAAATGATTTGCATATCTCATATATTAGAATTGAGGAAGTAGTGTGTGTTTATATATGTATATATGAACAGTCTACAAGACCACCACCACTTCTGACACCAATTGCAAATTCAGGAGATCCTGAGACCACTCTTGCCTTTCATAACTAACTGGAAGGATTCACAGAATTCACAATTATTTTTTTTTTTTTACAGTGAAAGGATACAGACTAAAATCAGTCAATGGGAGAGACCACGGGCAGAGTCTAGAAGGTTCTAAACATGGAGTTTCCAGTTCTCCTCTTTTTCCAGCAACATGTGTGAAAGGAGGCAGGTAATTTTAACAACCAGGGAAGCTCAATCGAAACATGATATCTGGAGTCTTTATTGGAGCTCCTTCACATAGACATGATCAACTGCCCATATGGCTGACCTCAGTTCCCTGCCCTCCAGTGAGCCAATTGATACTACAAGACCTAGAACTCTTACCATGAGTCACATTGTTTGACTGCCTGGCTTGTCCCAATGCCCCCAAGTTAAACAAACTTTTATTGGGCAGGACAATTCAAGGAATTAGTAATTATCTCCCTGGAGCTGAGTGAAAAGGCCAGATTTCTTTTGAGATGATGTTAAATACTTTACCAAGTACATCCTAATATATAAAAGGCCAGGATTGTAACAACAGATTACGACTGAAGGCTGACCCACCCGGAAGTCCTTCAGTCAGTGCTGGGTTGCCATGGCGATCCAGCACTGACTGCCCCGCTGCATCCTGGAGACCCAGCACTGACTGTCTAGGGGGCTGAGACCCAGAGAGAGAGTCAGGGTCTGATCTGCATCCTCAGTGGCAGCTGTTGATCGGTACTTACCTCTATCTTTCTCTCTGAGCTTTACCAGCAGCCAGGCCTTTCTTTCTCTCCTGGCCTCAACAGGTCTGCTGTTCAGCCTCCTCTCTCTGATCAGACCCAGAGATAGGCCCAGAGATGCTGACTGGCATAGGAACCAAACAATCAGAACCAAATGTGGGTGCTGTGAAGAACCAATAGCTGACTAGGAGGTGGAGCTTTTGATGCTGATTGGCATAGGAACTGACCAATCAGAACCAAATCTGGGTGCTGTGAAGAACCAATAGCTGTCTAGGAGGTGGAGCTTTTGATGCTGATTGGCATAGGAACTGACCAATCAGAACCAAATCTGGGTGCTGTGAAGAACCAATGGCTGCCTAGGAGGAGGAGCTTCTGACACTGACTGGCATAGACACCAACCAATCAGAACCAAATATGGGTGCTGTGGGGAGCCAATAGCTGCCTAGGAGGCGGAGCTTTTGTTGCTGACTGGCATAGAAACCGACCAATCAGAACAAAATTGGCCAGCAGAGGAGGGCTGTTAGGGGCGTGATCAGGCCAGCAGGGGAGGGCAGCTGGGGGCAACCAGGCCAGAAGGGGAGGGTAGTTAGGGGTGATCAGGCTGGCAGACAGAGGCAATTAGGGGCAATCAGGCAGGTGAGCAGTTAGGAGCTAGCAGTCCCAGATTGCAAGAGGGATTGGGCCTAAACCAGCAATTGGACATCCCCCAAGGGGTTCCCAATTGGAGAGGGTACAGGCTAGGCTGAGGGAACGCCCCCTCCATGCATGATTTTTGTGCACTGGGCCTCTAGTATTTTTATAAGACCAATTTATTGTAAAACTTCAATTTTCCCAAAGATCTGGGCCATACAGTACGCAGAGTTCACCTTTAATTTGAAATAAACTTAGAACCAATGTTACCAATAGCCTATTTTAATAATTAAAAAGTGTTGACACTTTTCTGTGAAATTGAGACCATGTATTTTAATACAGTTCAACTACTGGCACTTAGAACCTAGACAATCTTTATCAACCTAACTTGGGTGTCTATTTTAGTAAATGCTTGCCCAGAAAATAAGTCCATAAACTAATAAATAACTTTACAATTTGCTCCAGCAAATTCTTGAACAACAATTTATTCAGGCAAATAGTTTGCTCATCTGGGCAATAGTTGCCCAATTGGGCAATAAATTGCACACTTAAACTGCTTACTTTTCAAAAAAATAGATTATTCGCCTTGACCCTTTTCATATTATGTTCAGTAATCTTAAGCTTATAATATAAACAAATTTATTTATTTGAAAAATAGGTTAGAGAGGGAGGAAAATGCAAAATCCCAAACATCCAATGATCTTCATTTTATCTGGTATGAGAATGCTTCCAAATGATAACAGAATTATATGTTTAAACTGTCACCAAGGCAAATAAAAAATGTGAAACTCTATATCTCTTTTATATTCCCCTAACAATAAATTGAACCTAATGGTTTTTATCCCTTTGCTTCTCCTACAGACCCCCATTACTCTCTGTCTCTTCCTTTCCATCTGACTAATTTATCTACAATGCTAACCACCCAGAAACTCCCAAGGTTTAATTTCCCATTAAAGTTGAGCCATAACTATAATAGAATAGGCCCCTTATAATTTATTTTAATCTCTGGTCTTGGTAATAGGTGAAAGCTATTGTTAATATCCTCAAATCTATAAAGATAAACAGAACATTATGTTAAGTGAAATAAGCCAGTCAATGAAAGAAAAATACCACATGATCTCACTCATTTATGGGTAATAAAGAACATTATAAACTTGAACAAAAAGATAGATACAGAGACAATAAAGCATCAAACAGACTGTCAAATTACAGGGGGAAAGTTAGGGAAAGGTGGGGGAGATAAGAGATCAATCAAAGGACTTGTATGCATGCATATAAGCATAACCAACGGATGCAAAACTCTGGGGGGTGAGGGCATATATGGGAGTGGGGTGGGGGGTGGCAATGGTAAGATATGTACACATATAATACCTTAATAAAAAAATTAAAAAAAAATAAAGATAAACAGAAATTTGTAGGAGAATTTAAAATAGTTCTAAGAATGTAATCTAGAAATCTCACATGCAGATAATGGATGCCAAATGAAAAGAAGATCCTAAGATTGATTTAAGAGGCCTCATTTTGTACAGGGAACAAATGGTGATTTCAAAAGCAGAAAATGCTGGATAAAATATTTAGAGCTTATCTTCAGTATTTTTCTTTTGAAAATAGTTTATAATTTAATGCAGTCCTGCAAGCAGAGAGACTATGAATCCTTAGAAGACTTCAGCAATAGGTTAATCCTTTTATGAAATGATCAGGCATAAATTTTGAAACAGGTGTGCCCAGTCATTCTCTCCATGTTTCGTGGCCAGCTTTCAGTCAGAAAATGAGAATTTAAAATGCAGCAAAATCTGGACTTGGAAATAGTCTTACTGTCAGGTCTCCAACTACTCTTTCAGCATTTTACCATCTTCAAATAAAAGCAGAGTAAGGCCCAGGGAAACCTGATGCTGATGGCCTTACAATCAAAACAACTAACTGCTCTTATGTAGTCATTATACCAGGAAGAGAGCCTTTTGAAATAGATACTTGCAAAAAAAAAAAGCAAGCAGAAAACAACACTGGGTGAACAATTGTCCTGTGTCCAATAGGAAACTGAAGAAGAAATAAATTAGGCTGCTGATCAATGCAGGTGCTCTGAAAGGGAACCAAGTGCCCAATTTTTTTTATTTTATCCTTTGACAATCATGGAGCAAGTTGTCTAAATACTTGTCAGAGACAGCGGGAGCCCGGCGCAAGCACTGCTCTGCACTGCTGCTTTGAGCTGCTCCGAGTTCGTGTATTCTTCTAAATTCTTCCCAACTATGCCAGGGCAGGTCCTTCTTTAATCCTGCTCACTGTACTAACTGTTGGGAATTTAGTCCAAGTTCCTCCTTTATCTCTGCTCACTAGGTACAGGTGTCGGGTTCGAGCCCCCCTTGCGTAAGGGACTGGACCTCCTAGGATGCTGGGTCTTAGATGGAGGAACCATGAGAAGTTGTGGGTGTATATGAATGAGTCTTTATTGCAGAAGCCAGTGGCCACATAACCATCAGACAAGACAATTCTTCACAGCAAAGTCCATACAGACAGCCAGACACTGGCTGGTGAACAGATACATCTTTCTCACGATGCAGCATTAGTCTCTGTACCCACAGCTATTATCTGAGCAGCTGCATGCTGCCTCATAGATTCCCCGCCTCACATTGTAGTGGTGTCTAAGCTCTCTGCCTTTGCAGCTTCTCTAGCCTCTCTGACTCAGCAGCTTCTCCTGTCTCCCCTCCCCAGCACACTGGCTGGTTAACATGGTAGCTTTACCTGAGCTCAATGCGCTCTTAGTCTTACATCACAGCAGCAGCTCTCAGCTCCATCTGAGCTCTCCTCTCTCCTGCACACATAGGAGCTACGTTCTCTGTGCCTGCTGCCTCCCTGAGCTCCCTAGCCTCTGCTCTGCCCAGCTGCTCTCTCTAGCAGACTCCTTGTCAGTAACCTGCATATTACTCCAGAGACAAAGGCGGCTAGTTGCCAACAGTAACATCAATCATTTTGGCTGCAGAAGGGCACAGTGTACCGTATGTCCTTGCACCTGAACTTGGTATCTTGGCCTTGGGCACCCTGATTAGGCTCATGCTTAGAGTGGCCTTGGCCATTCTGGTGTATTGACAATAAGTCCTATGTACTCCCATTGGCCTTGACTATCCAGGGACCCTGGTGTAGTTCCCACATATTAAATGACAACTCTACAAATTTTGGATAGTTATAGGCATGGAATACAAACCTTAAATACCTGTCACATTTATAAAAGTTGGCTCATTCACCTTCTAATAACACTTCCCATGGCCCAGTCTATAACCTTTATACTGGGTCTCTTATAAGAAGACAGTAAATACCTACCTTTCTTTTTCTACACAAATTAAAAATACATTGGGGCAGTTATGTCTCCAGAGTTTAGTTAGGCACTGTCCTACTATTCATAAGCCTTGTGTCAGGGACTTGAGGAAATATATTAGATTTTTAGATTTCCCTGAAATTCTAGTCTTACTCAAATATGCAAATGATCTTTTGATGTGTTCTAAAATGAGGTGATTTCTCAGAATGATTCCAACTACCTACCTGATATTTTAGCTCAGAAAGAATATTTAACTTCCAAATTCATATGATCATATTATCAAAAGAAACTAGTCCCCTAGGAAATTATTTATAACTAGGAGGCCAATTCTTACGTCCCTTTCATCTTCAAACATTTCTACCCAATTCTCCTTTACTACCAAAAGGAGGTGAAACTCACAAATTCCCTAGCATCTTTCTGCAAAGGTTCATATTCCCAGTACATGTATTAAAAACCCCTTCCTAGAAAAGCTTATGTTTTGAAGGACCACATTCTGAGACAGAAATAAAAAAATATCATGCAGCATACAACACAACAAATCTGAACTCCCCTGGAATATGTCTCCTTGCCAACAAAATCTTTGTTGAGATAGCAGAACTCATGGCATTTGCCTAGCTTGCTGAGTATCTAAAATTAAGAGAGTCAATATATTTATTGATTACAGCAATGCTTTTGGGTAGCCCATGATTTGGAGTATTACAGAAACTATAAGAGTTCTTAATCTCAGAAGAAACTTCATTAAGAATAACCAACAGATTAAAGATAATTTAAGTCTTCTATTGCCTATATCTATAAAGATACAGGTTCACACAGAAAGAAATAGTAGCCAAGAAATGTCTTTGATGATTTTTATACTAGATAGATAGCAATCACCAAGACCTTGCCTGGTAATGCTCACAGTGCTCTTTAGAGAGTTAAAACAAACAAACAAACAAACAAAAAACTATTATGGTCCAGCATTTTCTCCAAAATCAGTAAAGACATGTTTGGGAAAATATAGTCATAAATAATATGTGGGATTTTTAGGATAGTATTTGATGACACTAGAGGGCAACAGATAAAGTCGGCAAAAAATATGCATCAAATCACCCACCATAGCCCAAAGAAATTGCCAGCATACTCAATTAACATCAACAAAAAATCTACTTAAATAGCTGAGGATGTCCCTGGTAAAGGTCTCATATGTCACTAACATAATCTTGGTAAAACTACAAAGTTATAACACGGAAATAGCCCAAGCTTTAGGATTTTTATAAATATCTATAAATAGATTTAATAAAACTACCCCAGGATTAATTTGGAAAAAAAATTCTAATTATCACTTCATTATTCTCAAGACTCATTGAAGCTTTACTTTGCTGCTATGTATAGCAAAAATATTGTTAGATTATTTTCATTATAGTAAAAAAAAAGATATTATATTTTCCATATAATAATCACTGTTAAGTGTCCAGGTCAACCATTTTTGGATTTATTTTTTAATGTGGACATTTTTATGTTTTTTGCAGTCCCATTTGTCTTATTTTGTTGTCTATTCTTTTGCTGTAATATCAACAGAATCATCACAAATTCCAAGCTCCTGAAGCTTTTCCCATTTTCATTTAGAATTTTAATAGTTTTTGGTCTTATATTTGTCTTTATTCCATTTCGAGTTAGTTTTTTGTATATGGTTAAGTCTATTCCTAAGTATTTTATTCTTTTAGATGCTAAAGTAAATGGGATCATTTCCTTATTTTCCTTTTCAGATTAGTCATTGTTAGTCTACAGGAATACAACTAATTTCAGATGCTGATTTTATATCCATCTACTTTGCTGAATTTGCTTATTGGTCCTAACAGTCTATGTTTATGTGCAGAATTATAAGGTTTTTCTACATATATGATCAGCTTATCTGTGGACATGGATAATTTTAATTCTTCTTTTCCATTCTATATGCCTTTATTCTTTTTGTTTGATTGATTGGTCTGACTAGAATTTCCAATACTACTAGTATGTTGAATAATAGTGGCAAGAGTTGGCATCATTGCCTCATTTTTTATATTAGAAGAAAATACTTTAGTCTTTTCTCATTAAATATGATTTTGTTGTGGGCTTTCATGTTTATTTTTTATTATGTTGAGTAGTTTCCTTCTGCTCCTAGTGTGTCCAATGTTTTAATCATAAAATGCTGGGCAAAGCATGGATTTCTATATGATGTTTTTCTGTATCGAGATGGTTATATGTTTCTTTGTTCATCAGTAGGTTAATATGATGTATTACATCGATTAATTTTCATATATTGAGCCATCCTTCTATTCCAGATATAAGTCCCTCCTAGTTACGATGTATGATCCTTTAAGTGTGCCATGAATTTGATTTTCTAGTATTTTGATTAAGATTTTTGTATCAATATTCACCAGGGATATTGCTCTGTAGTTTTCTCGTGTGTGTGTGTGTGTGTGTGTGTGTGTGTGTGTGTGTGTCTTTGTCTGGTCTTATTATCAGGGTCAGCAAAAGATTTCTACTGGCTTGGCTTGAACTATGATGATGAGATTTGTGAACTGAGAGAACTGGCTCAATAGGGTAGTCTCATTTCTAACCATTATACTTTTGATAGCTTGTGTGCTCATTGTTGTGTATAAGGATGTGATCCCCAGAATCTTGAATTTTGTGATATAGCTATCATCTTGCCAAATGACCCAACAAATAATTGTACAGAAATACACGTGAAAAACGAATGCTCATCTCAGTTGAAAGGGCTATAACTTTTAAAAGTTGGTATGCCATCACAACACCTCATGATCTAGATTAAGCATGCCTTTAGGCAGTAATGCTCTATACTCCAGCTCTAGGTGTACTTTGGCTATTGAAAAGAATGTACAGGTCTGTTTCTAGATTTGCTATTATTTTCCATTTTTCTATTTGCTCTAAAGTCGTACTAACAGCATAATTCCTAAAAAGCTACTGTACCTTTAGTATCTAGTTTATTATCTGCTTTTTTTTCTTGATTAGTCTTTCCAGGTGTTCTACCATTTTGGTAATTTTTTCAAAGAAACATTGTTTTTCTAAATTTTTTGTTTAAGCTTTTTTATTTTGTTCTTTGTTTCTGTACTGATCTTTATTTTTTCCTTCTACCTTTCTTTAGTTTTGTTTTTTTCCTTTACTTTTCCAGCTTAAGAAAACTTTGGTTTCCAGGCTTTTTATATTTCAACAATGTATATAAGAAAAGTATATATTTCACTTTCATCTGTCAAAATTATTTAGTTCTGATAATTCTAGGTTATATTATTCTTTTAGCATTTAAAATGTCTATGTCTTTCCTTTGACTTTTGACATCTATAGTTTCTTTTGAAAAGTGAGTCAAAGACTTATTGTTAGTGTAAAATATTGACTTTTATTCTTGCTATTTTAAAGATTTTTGTCTTCATTTTTGTAGGAGGTTTGATTATCATACATCTATGTGAAACTTCTTTTTTAATCTTTTCTTTAAGGAGCAGTTCAAGCTTCTTAATTTTGTGGATTAGTCTTTCTTAAGTTCTGAAAATTAATTAGACATTATCTTTTTGAATATTGCTTCTACTCAATCTTACTCTTATTTCAATCAGGAATTCCATTTAAACTTAAATCCTCTTCTTGTATTTCATAGCTTTCCTATGCTTGTTTCTGCATATTATTTTCTTTCTTTAAATTTTTCGGTCTATCTCTTCAGTTTTTCTTTATAATTTTAAGTTCTGTAGTCTTTCAGATGAATAATACTGTATTCTGCTATTAAGCACACTCAATGAATTTTTAATTTCAGATTTTAAAAGTATAGTTTAGAATCTAATTATTTGATTACATTCACTAATTCATATATTTAGTCCATACTTTCCTTAGTGTTTTCTTAATATAACTAGAGGCCCAGTACATGAAAATTCATTCATTGGAGGGGGTGTCCCTCAGCAAAGCCTGCCCCCTCTCACAGTCCAGGGGCCTTCAGGGGCGGGAGTTGACCCGGCAATCAGGGGAAGGTGATGCCCCATCACACCTCTGTTGCCGCCACTGCTGGCAGCACAAGCCTTAGCCGGCCCTGGTTATCTGAGCCTCAGGTGGTCCTGGGCAGCTAGGCAGCTGCCATCTGAGGCTTGCCTGTGCCTCAGGCCAGCCCTGGGTGGCCGGGGGGCTGAGGGGACTGGGGGACTCCGGAGGCAGGCCTTGCCGTGTGCCTGCTGCCCCAGCGGGGCTGAGGGGACTAGACACTGCCATCTTGTGACTGTGGGCACCGTCATCTTTGAGGGTGTGGCAGTCAATTAGCATATTCCCTCCTTATTGGCTGTGGGCGCCGCCATCTTTGTGATGGTGTGAGGGTCAATTAGCATATTCCCTCTTTATTAGTTAGGATCATTATAATTGTTTTAAATTACAAGGTTAATCACAATGTTATCTGAATCATTTTGGAGTCTTTTTTTATTTTTTCCCCTGCTTTTTTAATATTTAGTCTCCATTTGAGTATGCTTCATTTTGCTTCACCTTTTAATTATTATAGCCTTACATATATATGAAAAAATTTAATGCATAAATTTATTGAACCAGATAGTTTCTGCTTAAATCTCATATGAATCAATCTGTCATATCTTTCCTTAAAATTCAGGAAATGCACATACCTTAAAAAATAATCTAAACTGTGATGCCTATAATTCAATCACTAAGAATTTTTAGTTTCTCAAGTATGCTTTTGATTTTATTTGAACAGTTATTTATATCTTTTTAACCTTTTATTTTAAAATTAAGTTCCTACTTTCAGAAAAGTTGAAAAAATACACAAAATAATGCATATACTCTTTGCCAGTTTCAACAAGTTGTAACTTGCTCCTTTATACCTTAATACTTTGGTTAACATATTTCCTAAAAATAAAGTGTTTCTTTTAAATAACAGCAGTATAGTTATTATGTATAATAATTTAACATTGACACACTTTAACCCATAGTATTTATTGAAATTCACCATCTTTCACAAAAATCTTATAAAGGACTTTGTTTGTTTTTCCTATAAAGAATTAAATTGGGAAACATACTTGCCATTGTTTGCAATGCTCATTTAGTCTCTTTTAATGTCTTTCTTTCATTTGCCATAGCAGTTATTTCAATTTGAAATTGGTTATTTTCTGACTTGCTTTCCTATTATTGGGTTTAGGCTATGTATGTTGGGCTACAATAATATAAACTTTATTATTATTATTTTTTTTTTTTGCAGACTATCAGATTTTCAGGCACAGGATACCTGTTTGTACATTATTGGTTATGCTAAATTTGATAATTTAGAGGAATTCTTATCTGGTTTTTCTACAATATAGTTACTATTTTTCCTTCTGAAGTTATTAAGTAATATGTGAGAATACATTTAAGACTTTATATACTCTATTCTAATTAGTTATTAAATTCTACTATATATTAAAGTAACATTACATGAGATTGTTTTCATTATATTACTCAGCAATTTTCTAGTCAGTGGTCATAACACTAAAACCAAGCTCAACCATTGAGCCATACAAGTTGGGTGTATATAGCATTTAGATTATAAAGAACATATTTTCAAAGCTATGCTCCAGAAAATCAACTTTCTTCTTTTGTACTCTATGTGATTTTCTAAATCCTGTGCTCTATTACTAATTTGGTTTTCTTCAGTATCATTTTATATTTTGTGGGTTCTCATGCCATATAATAAAGGAAGGATAGGTAGTATGCCTACATTGATTTCTTATTATGGTTGGTTTCATTTTTCGTTTCTCCCAATGAACTGTAAGACATGGAAACAGACGTTACATACTATACACTGAATCAGTTAACCTGCTCTAGGCCTTAATGGCCAGAGGCTCTTTTAAGTTGTACCTACTAATCAAATTCTCTCTTTCATGGCCTCTGGCTTACTTCTGGCTTCTGTTGCTAATGGTTTCTGTGTACTGACCTCGGTAGGTATACAGGGTGGGGTAAAAGTAGGTCTACAGTTGTAGGTATGGAAAAATAATACAATAAATAATAATAATACAAGAGTAAACTCCGTGTTTCATGTACTCACAACTGTAAACCTACTTTTCCCCAACCCTATATGTGAAAAAATAAATATATATTTTCCTAGAAAAAGAAAATCATACAAATTATCACAGAAACAATTTACACTTGGATAAGGAAGAGTCACTCATCAACGAAAGAACTCTTGCATTTTCAGACTATGTCTCATCAATGAAGAGTAGAAGTCTTAGGTGGGTTCCCAGAAATCAGAGACTGAGTCAAAGATATATGTGCTTCTTTACTAACGTGGATAATCTCAGGAAGAGTGAGACGGATTAGGAGAGAGGGCCTACAGCAGGAAGTATTACTGATGTGGCTTTTGCTAAGTGCAACTGATTATTCCATCTCATAGAACTATCTTCAGACAAGCTATGTAAACTATTTTTCAAGAAAGCTCATCCGGATGAGAACAGATAGTTTATTCACTAGCTCCTATCTCCCATTGGCGAAATGATTTGCGCTGACCTTTATTAGCATTTCTTGCAGGTTGTGTGAAGTTGAGCCCTCATCAAGTTTGTTGGCATTAACAATGTAGTAGTGAATGGGAAGCAAAAAGACTGGGGCAAGAAAATCTAGAATAGTTCATACGAAATGTTTGGTACAAGAGGCAAAAATAAAACAAACAAACAAATATATAAATCTCTGGCTGTGTTTATAGGATTTTAAGGGAATAAAGCATTTTCCCAAACCTAGGAAGATGCAACTAATCCACAAAACCAAGGCAAGGGTTAGGTTGAATAATATTTCCAGATAGTTAAGAGTAAGGATGACTTTTATAATTCCTGTCAAGACAGTCAACTGGAAAGGAACGCTGCTTCCACCACCTCCCTCCAGTTACCTTGAGAATTTTAAGGGGAAACATGGATGGTAGAAATTAACAAAAATAAATTATCATTGAGTCCAAGAAAACCCTGGAGCTAATGCTTAACTTCCACTGATATAGTAGTGTTGGATGGAGGAAAGAACTGATTCAAAGGATGCTGGGCATGACATAACAGAGGTTAGCAAAAAGTTTCTTAAATTATCTTTTTGCCTCTCCTCTTCTTCCTTTGAAACAATTGATGCCTGCCTATTTATTGTAGAAATTGTCTCCTGTGGCCCAAAATGAAGGTTCAGTGCAAATAAGATTAATATAAGGGCAGCCTACATGTCTTCCTGGGGTGAATTGTAAGATTTGATCATCCTACCTGCTGTAATCTCTTCTCTACTCCTCCTGTACCAAGTCTTAAAGGCCCAGGGGTCACAGTGAAAGAGATGAACTCTTCCACTGTTACTTCTGTCAGAGTTTAGAAGTAAAAATGGAAAGCTCCCATGCAAATAATAGACAAGAAATCTCTATTGTTGAAGAATAAAGAAAAAAGACCCTTAGCAGATTTTAAAACAAAGCAGGTGCAGAAATAAATTTACCAAAGGAACTTTGATATGTGGCATACTTGGCCATAAAGAATAATTGAAAACGACATCATTGTTCAGTTATTGGAGCTAGAAGATTTGGTTATTCATGTGAATAAAAATTAAATTAAATACCTACCTCATACCATTAATAGAAATCAAATGTCATTAGATTAAGTTCTTAAAGGTTAAAACCAAATTTTAAAAAATATAAAATAGCAAATTATAAATGTTTCTGACAATGGGGTAGGGAAAGGTTTTTACTAGTAATAAATACAAAAAGTACTTAATATAAAAGAAAAATAAGTTGTCTACATTAAATTTAAGAGCAACTTCATATCAATTAGTACCTTAAAGTGAAAAGGAAACACTAAAATTGAAAAAAGGGACATGAAATTTGTTTTACTAACAAAGATTATTAAATAATGTTTAATGTTCTCTTTTGTTCATATACTATTATTCAATTTTAATTTCTAATTTTTTTATTTTTTGTCCTTTTTAAATGGGTATATCTGCAATTATAATTTGAAGCATATTTCATATTCATGTTTAACTTATTTTCACATTGTTCTATCAAATTAATTTATTCAGAGTAAATACATTAAAATGTGTGTTATTTACATTTAAAATGCCCTATAGATATACAGCACATACTGTCTCTATTAGAACAAGAGGGTGCATCAGAGAATAAATTTACTGGAACATGCCAATCAAACTGACTATAATTTAAAAACAAATGAGTATTTAAAAATAAGAGTGGCCCTAGCTGGTTTGGCTCAGTGGATAGAGCATTGGCCTGTGAACTAAAGGGTTCTGTGTTCCATTCTGCTCAGGGGCACATGCCTGGGTTGTGGGCTTGATCCCTAGTAGGGGGCGTGCAGGAGGCAGCCAATCAATGATTCTCTCTAATTATTGATGTTTCTATCTCTCTTTCCCTCTCTGAAATCAATAAAAATGTATTTTAAAAAAAGAATTCAGTATATAGAGGAAAAACCTAATCAAAGGGGAATAATACAGAAGTAGGAAGCCCAAGAGTGGTAGGTCACACTGTTCTAAAAATATTGTTTATATCACTATTCTTTTTCTTTTAGTAATAAAATTTTGTATTTGGTTACCCCTTTACAAAACTATTGTCTACAAATTTATCATATCCTTTAGCTTGATTGCTTTTCCAATCAAATCTTTAATGATAAAATGAACCATATATTTCAAATATATACGTGCATATGTAAAGGAAGAATTAGGATACATTAAATAACTTTCCCAAGGTCATATTACTGGCAGAAGCATGAGCTGCTGCTACTGGTAAGAACTAGACATCCTCTCCCATTATAATTAAGACAGATTGAAACAGGGAGGATTAAAGTTTTATCCCCCTCAGGAAAAATTGTACTCATAACCATTTTATATTCAGCTTATTTGCCAAAACAATATTTCCTGTATGACTAAAGCAGTCTACTAGAGAGGTTGACCCTTCAGTCATAATATATGAATTATGGAAAATCTTTATAAGACTTGATGAAATACAGTAAGTATTGACACATACTTCATACATTTTTAGTTATTCTTTCTGATCAAATTCAACATTTAGGATATGAAATTTATTTTATAACATAATTATGGTTGCACATGCTACTATTATCGTATGTAAAACAGAAAAAGTCAGAAGGGAATACAGAGAGAAAAAAATGTCATTAATTTTCTAAAATTAGTGAATTTGTGTTTTTCTTATTTTTAATATTTCTAGTTGTGGGTTTTTTAAATAGCAAAGTATTATCTAATTCAAATAAGTGAAAAGGCAGTAACATTTGGTGTGCAAGTAACTAATTGTTATTAAATTTAATAGTTGTAGGAATCAGCAGCACAGATGAAAGCTATTACATTCCCAGATATAAAAGGATCATTTAATAGGTAGAATTAATGTCTTTGAAGTGATTTACTGAGAATATGTAGCATAAATTAGACACAACAGTAATTATTCTGAGGGAAGTGGTAAAGTGTATTTAATTTAAATTATGGTATTATCATTGAATTAACAGTGTTTAGTCATGCTCCAATTGTAAAATGATTCTTTGAGCTATATTATTGATGGAATTTTAGCAGAAAATAATATATTCAGATAAATGCTATTAAGTTTGTGAACTTTTTTTAAAAAAAATTCTTTATTGTTTAAAGTATTACATGAGTCTCCTTTTTTTCCACCATTGACCTCTCCCTTACCACCTCCTCCCCCAAGCACAAGCCCTCACCCCCACCCCTACTGTCTGTGTTCATTGGTTTTGCTAATATGCATGCATACAAATCCTTTGGTTGATCTCTTACCCCCTCACCCCCCACCTTCCCTCATAGGTTATACAGTCTATTTGATGCTTCTATGTCTCTGGTTCTATTTTTGTTCATCAGTTTATGTTGTTCATTATATTCCACAAATGAGTGAGATCATATGCTATTTATCTTTCTCTGACTGGCTTATTTCATGTAGCATAATGCTCTCTAGTTCCATCTATGCTGTTTTGAATGATAAGAATCCTTCTTTTTTACAGCAGCATAGAATTCCATTGTGTTAATATGAATGCCCTCAAATTAAAAGGTGAGCATTCCTAAATGAAAGTATTGAATATAAAGTGATTTAATACAATCAACTTTTTTCCTCCTAGTCTGTCTCCTTCATGCATTAATTATTTCCCAATTGAAATAAGATACTGAAAATGCTATGATTAAAATTCTTACATTGTATATAATTATTCTCAGAATTTCAAATTTACTAAATATTTTAAATTAATTACAAAGGGAGAGATGAAATGTCTAATATTATCTATTGAGGTTAATATTTAAAGTAGAATTACACTTAATTGCACTATATATTATTACTAGAGGCCTGGTGCATGAATTTGTGCACCAGTGGGGTCTGTCGGCCTGGCTGGCTGGATCAGGCTGAAAATGGCTCTCTGACATCCCCTGAGGGGTCCTGGGTTGTGAGAGGGCAAAGACCAGGCTGAGGGGCCCCACTGGTGCACAATCAGGGCCAGGGAGGGACATGGGAGGTTGGCCAGCAGGGAGGGACCATGGGAGGGCTCCAGGGCATGTCCAGCCTGTCTCACTCAGTCCTGAACAGCTGGACCCCAGCAGCAAGCTAACCTACTGGTCAGAGCATTTGTCCCCTGGTAATCAGTGCAGGTCATAGCGAGCGTTGAGCAGCCTTAGCATATTATTAGCATATTTTGCCTTGATAGGTTGAACAGACTACCAAACACTTCACATATTAGGCTTTTATTATATAGGATTATCACTATTATTGTTAACGAAGAGGTATGGATCAAGAATGAATGTATGCACCTCTATGCTCATAGCAGCACAATTTACAATAGCTTAGATCTGGAAACAGCTCAAGTGCCCATCAGTAGATGAGTAGATAAAATAGCTGTGGTACATTTATACCATGTAATACTATGCAGCAGTAAAAAAGAAGAATATCTTACCCTTTGAGACAGCATGGAGGGACCTGGAGAGTATTATGATATGTGAAATAAGCCAATCAGAGAAAACAAGTATCACATGATCTCACTCATATGAGGAATCTGATAAACAAAATAGATCTAGAGACATAGAAGCATGGTACAGACTATGGAATCTCAGAGGGGACTGTGGGGGTGGGTGGTTGGGTGGAAACAGATTAAAGAACTTGTATGCATATATGCATAACCCAAGGACACAGATAATAGGGTGATGAAGGCTTGGGGTGGGGGAGGGAGGTGGGGACAGGCTAGAAGAGATCAATAGGGAAGAAGGGGGACATATGTAAGACTTTCAACAATAAAGATTTCAAAATTAAAAATAATGAATTGGCAAATATAGAGGGAACTTTTTAAAAACAAGCTGCTAAAATGGCCATTTTAATTTCCATAAATACTGAAAAATAATCTATAAGTGGAAAAAATCCATTTCTCAGGAATTAAATAATCTTTTTTTTTTCCCCCCAGAGAAGAAGTGAGAGGGAGAGAGAGAGAGAAACATCAATGATGAGAGAGAATCGATTGGCTGCCTCCTGCACGCCCCCTACTGGGGGTCAAGCCACAAACCAGGCATGTGCCCTTAACTGTAATCAAACCTGGGACCTTTCAGTCTGCAGGTCGATGCTCTATCCGCTGAGCCAAACCAGCTAGGGCTAAATAATCTTTCTCTTAAAGATCATCAAATTTGAAATAAAAGCACTTCTTATCTTTTAGAGTAAGATTATCTGTAAATTTACTTTTGTATGTGAGATGATTAATGCTTCTTCATTTTGACATAAAATTTTTAAATATAATCAGATTTAGTAAGAAATTTATGGGCATCTGCAATTTGTTTATATGACATGTCATTCCTGTAAATCTTTTTTAGTATGTGTAGATATTTGTCTTTTTGTAGATAATGTGCCTATATAAAAAAGAAAACAGGATTAAACTTCAATCATTCAGTCAGTATTTACTTATACCTACTCTGTAAATCACTGAAGTGACTTCCAGAAACACACAACTAAAAATCATAGATAGACCTCAAAATTACATATTAGTTTGGGGGGGGGGCAGGATAAAATAGAATCAAATCCATTAGCCACCTGAACATGTGCTCTACTAATACAGGATGTATGTTCAAGTTGTGTAGCTTATTGTTGTACTTACATAAACTTTTCAATAAGTACAAATAAGCCAGGAAAAGCATAATAGCAGTAATAGTGAATTCCCAAAGTCCTCATTTATTTAATTTTGTTAATGAGAATAATTTCAAACTTTGGAGTTAGAAGCATGAAAACTCTTTACTACACAAAAGCATAAAATGCATATTGTTTCCTTTTATCACTCAATACTAATGTCTCAATACTAAAGCACCAAGTAGTATCTATGAAATATCACTGCAATGGCCATAATACTGGTAATGCAATTTTAGTTTTAATTGTTACCATAATAAAAACAAGACAGAAAATGAACAATTTATAAAACCATTATCTAGCATTTCCTTATTACTTCAGCGGCAGATTTTATTTTCCTTCATATCAGTGAAATGAATGCGACTTCAGTAAGCTGACCATTTCAATTTCTCACACTGCTTTTTGTTTGCTGTTTTATCTCGCTTCTGTCTCATCTCAGTAGCTCACAGTTAAAACCTAATGGTCTGTAGCAAAGCTCAGCCTCAGAAATCAGAATCAAATGAATGCTATGTGAAAGAATATCCCATAAAACAAAGCCTCATGCTGCCTTATGATCTAGTCTTCTATTTTAAAAATGTCTGCTTCGTCAAATCTGCTTCTCCTCTACCAAATATTGCTAATTATCAGACTTGATGTATCAGGAGACTCTTTCTACCGAAATGTCATTAAAATGAAATTCACTACCATCTTGATTGTTCTTCCTTCCTGCTATCTCTCAAATCCATTTCTTTCCATACATACTGAAAATTTCTCATACTCCATTACTCCAGGCTTTATTAGCTAAATCATGACTAAGCAGATATAGGATCAAAATCTTTAATTGCTCTTATAGCTTCAATTATGGATAAAAGAATAAGGGTTTCATGGAAAAAGAAGAAGGAAAAACAAGCTGTTTTCTAAATCTCACTAAGATGAGCTATTATGTCACAGATAAAATGTGTAGTGACCAGTACTTACTAGAGGAGAATCAGAGAGTGTATTAATCATGAAACAGAGGAAAAATCTACCAGATTATTTGCTGGAAAGATAATGAATTAAGAAAGTAAACAGGACAAAATACACAGATTGTCAAGTTGATATGGGAGATGTCAAAACAGGGAGATGCAATTATTTCCCCCCGCCTCACCCAGAAATTAGAAGTGTGAGGTGAGCCAAAAACAAAGGAGGCATTGTAATAAACAGTATTAAGGCTCCTATAAATGCTGAATTGCACACTTATAAAAGTGCCCTGAACTAGCCACCCCATCCCCTGAACCTCTAGGGAATTGCAGGCCTACTTTACCTGCACGCCAATCATGGTCATAAGTAACTCTTCCACATATTTCTTTACGTAACCTGTTGATGACATAAGTAATATGAAATGACTCATGAAAGGAATGGGGTGGGTAGATATATTACTCAGGAATACATTCATCTGTCAGCTGGAAGCAAAAAGTACTACTGTCAATAGGATTTATCTGTATCGTGAAGCTCAGGGCTACTATGGTGACTCCAAGTTGTCACTAGGAATTTAGGCTGTTTCTATTTTTTTATTCTCTCGCCGTTAGGGAGTTGGTTGTCTACCCAATGCCTGTGGTTATGGTTACATATTTCTCCTTCCCATTAAAATAGGAAGAAGCAAGAAAGAAGAATAAGGAATGGTTCTCATCTCCAATAGGAAAATAAGCTGCTTTCCCCAAAACACTCAACCAATTACGTCCCATTAGCCATAACTGGGTTTCATGGTCTCACACATAATACATTTCCACCCTAAACAAATTTCGCGGTATTTTGGCAAGAAAGAATACCAGGTAATAATACAATATCTGTATCAGAGTTATCAGGTAACAGATTCCACACCCAAATAGATAACTGAGGAAGGGAACATTTACTTCCTAATGCTATGGGAAATGAAAGAAAGATGATCAAGGACCCCTGGTCAGAAACAGCAAGGAGCCATTATTATGCCTAGAGTGAAGGACAGGAGAGAGAGAGAGAGAGAGCTGTAGTTGTAGGAGCAGTTGCCTGGACAGGAATTGTGTCAATCTCCAAGCTAGCAGAGGGAGAACAACATCACTATCTTCCCACCTCTGATCTCTTACAGATGTCTACCTCTGCTAAATCCAAGCAGAAGACAGAGAGTAACAACCCAGGTAAAGCAGTCTGTAAATTTCCAACTCCTGGTGGGAAAACCATGAGGCAAAGGGAAGGGGATAGACATGAAAGGTAAATGGAAATAGCAAGTACAACATCCAAATGCCCTGCTCAATCTGTGGGAGAAATGTTGACCAAAGAACAATTTAGGAATACACATGCCTTTAATTTTAGAAACCTAAAAACAGGTTATGCTTTTGGTGCAAATGGATAACTCAAGTGCATTGTCCAATTAAGACAATCTTGGTTAAGACTGTACTCAACCTACCCTTCTTCTATTTAACATGTGTCAAAATATACATTTAAATTATTATTTGGGCATGGATTTTGTTTTCCAAACTCAAAGAAGAGATTGTGATTGATTTGTTCCCTGTTTGTAGTAGGCAGACTTCTAAGATACGCCCCAAGAATCTCATCCCACTGGGAAACACGCACCGTTTGCCATTTATTCAATTGAACGATAATCTAGTTGCTGTTATGAAGGCATTTTGTAGATGTAATTAAGGTCTCTAAAACAGGAAGATTATTCTTGATGAGCTTCCCTTAATCAGGTGAGCCCTTTAAAAGGTCCGAAGTCGTTCTGGTGCGAGATCCAAAGTGAGAAATTGTGAACATAGATTTGACGTCAGGGACATTTTCTATTGCTAGCTTAGATGAAGAAGGCCACATGGCAAGGAATGCAGATGGCCTCTGGAGCAGCAGAAAACAACTTTAGCTGACAGCCAGCAAGGACTCAACCGGGACCTCATTCCTGGAGCTACAAGAAACACTTCTGCCAACAACTTGTGTGAGCTTGAGAAGGAATCTGAGCTCCAGCTGAGAACCACAGCCTGGTCAACACCTCCTAGGTCACGGTGTGTAGGAGCCTCAGCGAGAATCCAGTTATGCTGGGCTCACACTCCTGACCTCCAGAACCAGGCTCCTAAATAGTGTTGTTTTAAGCCACTAAGTTTATCACAGAATAATAGTAAACTATAAACTGCTCTATCTAAAAGCACAGTGACTGTTACAGGGGAGAAAAATAATACTGAATGACTATGTATGAACAAGATAAATCATAATAGGAATCATAGAGATAATATAATTCTGACTTCTCACTTTGCAGATGAGAAAACAGAAGTTATATATCAATGAAAAAACTGGTAAAAATAACTGGACAATTTTTACCAGATGAATGTGAACTGTCCCTGTCTATTTGCTATACATTGCTATTTTTCCAGGTTTCCCTTCAAAACAATTTTCTCAAATTAATATCATGACACTTTTAAGATTTTCACGTATAGTGATTCTTAACCTGCAAAAGGATAGGAAACTTGGAAAACAGATTCCTAATGAAACTTTCTAATTGCTAGAAAATTGATAATACACTAAGTTTATGGAACTTAAGATTTTATTTCAAACACATTTAGCCTCCACCTATACAAGATGTACTGGAGAAAATAAAGATTATAAATTTAAAGTTATATATTGAACCTGAATGCTTTTTAAAGTTAATATATTGAATCCTAAAATTGAATCCTAAAAATAATATTCTAGATGCTTTCCAGTTTAGAAAATGGACAAATACACTTTACAGGAACATATTTAATTTGGATCAGTCTAGAAATAATTCCATGTTTCTTGTTATTCTGTATTTAGTACACCATTGCTGAGTGCTTTCAAGCCCATAGAAACAAAAGCAAATAAATAACAAATACAAACACAGAAACTTTCCGTTCAATAAACTAAGAGCTTTAGAGTAGATATTGTCTTTTTCAATTTAAATTTTATATGTTGAAATATATTAACTCATAGTTTCTATATCGAAATATAACTTTCAGTTAGTTTAGTTGAATTTTAGACTGTTTTAAAAGAAACCAAAGGACATCCAAAATTTTAAATTTAACACTGACGATTTATTTTAAAATATTTAATTTTATATGAAAAGATTTACAACACACTATTTTAGCAACTAAATCCAAAACATAAAATATATTCAATGAATACATTTTTTGTCATAAGAACTTAAGTGTTTTCTTCTTTTATGAAAGTTGCATTGCAATTATAGCATCAGCATCCTATACTGATTAAACAATGACAGAACTAAAACTTACAGTGCAATTACATTTCCAACGCCTAAAGCTCAATTGGTGTCACTCAACTAATTCCTAAAACACTGAGTTCTATGAGTCTTCTTTTTAAAACCAGATTAGTTTGTTAAATAGAAATATTGAATTTAACATAAAGTTTGCCTCAAATTTAAATTATGCAGAAAAAATCTTTATTTAAATTTATGTTTTCTAGATTCTAAGTAAACTTTTGATTCTAAATAATTTTGACATGAACAAAATTATTCAGAATTTTGATTGAAAATATATTTTAAAAAGCTTAAAAATAAGAAAAAATATATTTCTAGATACTAGATTTTATGTTAGCAATACTAATAAACGATAATGAGTTAACTAAATTTAAGAATCTTTACTGCCAGCAAATAATTGCTTAGCAGAATTTGCGTGGGAGTATATTGCATTGTATTGTCCTTATTGTTTTTCATATTTTGGACTACTAATTTTGTAAATTATATCTCCCCCTCCTGCCTTCACCACCCTATTGTCTGTGTCCATGGGTTATACAAAAATGTATACAAGTTAGTATTTTCAAATGTCATATATCCTAATATAGCATCCCCATATCCAAGTGGACACTAGAAATCTGCTCTAAAAGATTTCTAAATCACCTCTGTGACAGCTGACTTTTTGTTCTTCCTTTAATCTGGGCTACTTATCTATTTGATCCCATCTTCCATTAGCCTATGAATTCATTGAGAGCTAAAACTTGGCCCAATTCCATTTACCCACCAAAATATATATATATGCACACCACTTATATATATTTGCACACCATTTAAATACTCAAGAGAGTGGTTATTTTAATTATGTATGTTTGTCAAGTAACAAAGAAAACCCATAAATATTTTAGGAAGAAATTAAATAATTATACATGCTATTTATGCAGATAGAGAGATGGACATAGAAAAAAAGAACACAGATCTAATTGCTTATCAGTCAGAGTAAGTAATACTATATGGTTTAGAGAGAAAACCTAAATAATCAGTGCCATAGTGTATAAAAATATAACATATTTCCTCTTCCTGCAAGTATTCAGAGGAGTATTTCTAGTGGGTGTCTCTCCTGAATGACTTGAATTGCAGTAACCCAGAAACCAAGCTCTTCCATTTCAGCAGCTCTCCTCTATTCCAAGTGCTCAGAGTGTTCCCCCATTAGAAAATGAATTAAAAAGAAAAATATTGGAGAAGACATTCTCACTTTTTAGCACCTTAGCCTAGAAATGACACATTCCACTCATATTGCTTTGATGAAAGCTAGTCATGTACTCCTTTTGATTCTAGAATGGGAGAAATGTAGTCTGTAACTCTATTACAATTGTCATGAGTTTCCTGAGAATATTTTCAATTCTACTGTGAAAGTGTAGAATCTATTTTTGTAAAGTATACTGAATTGACTTCATAGGACAAGACATCTTTACCCAGGGATTGGGGTGCGAGGGGGGGGGGGGAGGGGGAGAGGGGCATGCAGAATTTTGCTTGTATAATTATTTTCTGACTAGAGGCCCAGTGCAAAATTCATGCACTGGAGGGGGAGGTCCCTCAGACTGGCCCGCCCCCTCTCACAGTCTGGGAGCCCTCAGGGGCGGGAGGTGACCCAGAGATCAGGGAAAGGTGATGTCCCAGCACACCTCTGCTGCTGCCACTGCTGGCAGTGCAAGCTTCAGCCGGCCTGGTTTTCTGAGCCTTAGGCAGCCCTGGGCGACTGGGCAGCCACCATCAGAGGCTTGCCTGCACCTCGGGCCAGCCCTGGGCGGCTAGAGGGTTGAGGGGACTGGGTGCCACCATCTTGTGGCTGTGGGCACCACCATCTTTGCGGGCGGGGCAGTCAATTAGCATATTCCCTCCTTATTGGCTGTGGAGCCACCATCTTTGCAATGGCATGAGGGTCAATTAGCATATTCCCTCTTTATTAGGTAGGATAAAGAACTTCCTCCTCTCGGGGACCGTTATTCTCTATGCTTTCTTATGAAGAGACAAATATTGTTCCCAGCCCTCTAAATTTGGAAAATCTATGTTTCTACATAATGGCATCATTAATTATCTGCAAGGACAATATTATGAGAGTGATAGTATTAGTTATCTTTATTAGTCTTGCTTCATTCTCTTTTTCATTTTGGACATGGTGACATAAGGGAGGCTGTTCAATGCTATTATCTGAAATAGTAATGTTTTGATATGAATCTACATTAAAGTTCCTCTGAAATTGGTATTTTAAAGAAAGGCTATTAAAATATTTCCACTCAATATCATGTGCTAAAAACCAATACTAAACCAAGTTTTCCATGAACTTGCTGTTAATTTACAGGGTCTGCATGGACTTAATGCATCTTACCAGAGTCTATATTACCTATTTCATTAGTCACCAGTTAGTCCATTTGACACTGTCTTTCATATGAAGACTTTCTCAATGAAAAAAGCAGTACTTTGATTTATCTTCTGGTTCAAACCTTTTAGCTCATTGTGAATCTCCTTTATGTTTAATGTAAATTTAATTATCTCAATTATAGACTTTTTTTCACTGTCTTCTATCTTGGTCATGTACTTATTTCAGGTACAGAAATTGCACTCCTGAATTTGCATTTCCTAAAGACACTTTTATTCTCTCAACAAGTTGAATTCCATGAATTATTTTCAAGTATAACACACAGCCTCAATCTTTAAGAACTGTGACGTAGGGATAATTGGGTCCCTTATTTTCTTTATTCTGGAATGCTCAGCAATTGAAACTACTTTGATCTTCTAATGGTGAGCTTAATGACTTCCTCTCTCACATACTAGTACACACAAACACAAACTCAAATCATAGAGGAACATTAAAATCCCATTCATTGTTAAAAACAGTTTTAGGCTATGATTTTGTATTTGTCTAATTTTTTTTTTTGCCTTCTTTTGAATTACTCATTTTTATTATTCTAGTTTTACTCTGATAATTTTTTTCTAATGTTTTTTTGGTTCTTAATGCACTTCCAGGTTTCTGCCTGGAATCATTGTTCTTCCTGAAGCACTCCCTATATTTATTTATTGTTTTTCTTTTAGGGAATGCTTCTGGAAACAAATTTCTCAGTTCATGTTTCTCTAAAATATAACTTTATCTCTACATTTGAATATAGTTTTCTCTGGGCATGATATACGACATTGGTAGATTTCCTTTCAACATCTTTAAAGTGTTGAAAGGCTTCTCACCTCCCCCCCCCTTCTTTATAGTGGCTTTTAAGATTTCTGTTTGCCTATGTTACTCAACATTTTTAATATTACGTACTTAAGCATGTTGTATTCAAAAGTGCAGAACAGGTAGTTTCCCTGGGAAGCAAAGTTGAAGACAGAGATTTGCCTGCAACACATTAAGGAGTAGTTTTGAAAATAGTCTGATCCTATTTTGATGGAACAAACATTCTGAACCTTCAGAGAGTGTTGCCTCCCAAGGTCCTGTAATAAACAAAGGCACATGTTAACCAGGAGTATGTGTTTATTCCAGTCAAGATGAATTTCTGCCCTCTCCATGAGGTGGAAACTAATGGCTCATTGGTCCCTTTGAAAGGTAATGCCATATTTTAGCACAGCTTTGGTCTCTTTTACCGGTATTTTCAACACAAAGCAGCAGCAATAGACATATCAGCTTATTCAAGTTGTTCCCATGGGATTGGGACCCAGTATAGTGATTATTGCTGGCCCTATGAGTAGTCTATCTAGGGATCCATTTTTCCAGACTCTGATAAATCAACCACCATTTGCCATTGACCATCTGTCCACTTTCACTTGGCTAGTTCTACAACTTCTTGAGTGTATAGGTCCTTTCCTCCCTCAGCAAGCCCAGTTCTTCCCCAAATGGATTAAGTTGTTATATAACCCTAGTTGCTGATTTGCCAGGTAGGAGAGAATGGCTGTATATATAGATCCTGAGAGAGACATAAGTAATTGCCCTGTGAGTCATGTTCAAGCAAGAAGTTACTAGCTTCTTTATAATAGGGAAAAGTGAGCCATCTCAGCAAATTCAGAGGATTTGGGGAAATCTATGAGTTCAAGGTTTTTAAGTGCCAATTCCAAATCTCCTCTTTCCAACTCATAGCCTTTACCTTGGCATAGCTGACACAACACAGTTGAAATTCAACCCTCACTGAAACTCTGCTACTTTACTAATTAAATCCTGCAAATGATTTTCACTCTTCTTCTGGCTTAACTAATTTTCCTCCCAAGAGATTATTATTTTTAATATAACAGCAATAGTGAAAATAATTATTAAAATGTAAAAGCAGTACAATAATGTATAATATAGAAGATAACAACACACTATCTTATATTTTAACCTCACAGAAATTGTTCTATACTATTATTCCCATTATCTATGTTAAAAACAAGCAATTAAAAGTTAAAGTAACTAGTTTATGAATATTTGAAACACTATTATTTTATTCAGCTAGTAGCTGTTGAAGCAAGTGTTTAAACCTAGGCATTGTGAGTCTAAACTACACAATATTGCTAATAGTTTCCTGTTCCTATCCTTCTAAACATCATTTTTGTATAAAGATAATGTGTGATCTGTGAACTTTACTTTTCCATTCGATTGGATTTTAGGATATAACTATATATTTGTATTTGTTTCAATTATATTTCATATGTCTATTCCTTCATCAATACAACACTATCTTAATTGTCTTAGTTTATTTTTATTTTGGTAGAAGTAAAAAAAATATGTATTTTGTTTAATTCTTACAAAATTGTACTGTGGTACATATTATTGCCCTAGTTTTATGCATAATAAAGACATTAAAGTTCAAATATATCCAGTAATGTGCCCAAATTTACCCAACATGCAGGTGCAGCGCCCAGAAAGTGTCATGGACACTCGATGATTCATATCCCAATTACCCATTCCTTTCCTAACCCTGTGGGTGTTGGCTTCTGCCCTAATCTCTCCATTAAAACTTCTAACACATTTTTATGACCTGTTGACTCTTAAATCCCAAGGTTTTTCTCAGTGAGCATCATTGTAAAAGTTTCTGCAATTTTGAATTTTTGTGTCTTTTACCTGAGCTTCTGGGAGAGGTTCATGTTGATGTTCCCTGACCTTAGGCATCCTCTCTGTCCTCTTTGCAGACCCATGGCCTTTTAAGAGCAAAAAGTACTTGTCTCCACCTCCATATCTGCTTCTCTACACTTATCCAACCACTGTCCTGCCCTATTTTTTATGTTAGGATTAAGCCAGTTTCTAGGACAGTAAAGTGACATTAATTGTCTTCATTTTAGTATTAACCTTGATAGCTATTTACATAAATCCTGCCATTTGATTCTTCTTTAAGATTTTATTGACTATTCTTTGAAACTTTGCTGTCCATATAAAATTCAGAACCAACATTAATTTCCACCAAAAAATATTTTTCGTTGTTGTTGGCATACAATGTTCACTAGAGTTGTATTAAATCTGTAGATTAGGTTGGGAGAGCATTCACATCTTCGTAATGCTGAATCTTCCAATTTATACAACCCCCACCTAGGTGCTTTTATGATAACTCCATGGGGCGATCTGACCTAGTCAGATTAAAAATGAAGCAACTATCTCCTATTTAAATGAATTCTTTCCTCTCTATTATTTTCTCTCATTCACATATAAAGCCCTTAGAAAATATTTGTTTAATGTAATTTATTTGGTAATTAGTGATGAGTATGCCGGTACCATTGCTACCACAGGGAATATAAGTTAGAAATAGAAGTGCCTGAAAAGCCAGAACAAACATTCATCTCTCTTCACAGGAGGTAGTCAATTAAGAGACAAATGACTCACTCTTCTGTTTTTCTCCACACATTTTATACTTAAATTGACTTTGCTTCATTTAAATTTTATCATTTTATAATTACCATCTAAGAAAGACAGCTCAAAGGAGCAGACTCTGAACATAGGATGTGTTTGTTGACAGATAGAATGTAATTAATGCCAAATGGATATATTTCTCCCACACAGCAAGGTAGATAAGTTTCATTTTCCATTTTAATGTTTAAACACAGTACAAGAAAAATAAAACTCAGAAAGTCCGTCTGAATTGAAATGATTGAAGGAAGAATAAGAAAAGAATAAAAAAATTGCGGCTATTATTAAATAATAAAGGGACATTCCATGATGGTAAGAGGTTCCAGGGGGTGTTTAAAGAGTTGTTCTAACTAAAATAGAGACAGGCCAGACACCTCTTTGAAATTCTCAGTTTGGGAGGCCTCTATATAGAATTAATAGGCAGAATATTTTTTAAAATGATGCATAAAAATAAGAGCAAGAGAACACACTGAGAAACCATTTACACAACCTTTTGATAATCATTTTAAAAAAGAAAATAAGAAGCAGATAAAACACCATTAAAAGAACAGGCAAGCCCTAGCTGGGTTTGCTCAGTGCCTTGAGCACCCACCCGCCTTTAGACTGAAGAATCCCAGGTTCGATTCCAGTCAAGGGTACATGCCCGGGTTATGGGCTCGATCCCCAGTAGGGGGCATGCAGGAGGCAGCCAATCAATCATTCTCTCTCATCATTGAAGCTTCTATCTCTCTCTCCCTTTCCCTTCCTCTCTTGAAATTAATAAAAATATATTTTTAAAAAGATGTAGATTTGTTAGTCAGAAGAAAATAAAAGATTCAAGAGGCAGTGGAAAACATTAGTGAATCGATAATAAAAATGATCTCTCACTTTTGAAAAAAAAACAAAAACAGGCAAACTGGGAGAGAGCACACTAACAATGAATGCCTACCTTGAATTGGTATGTGGTAGAAAGAAATTGAAACATTAAAACAACAACCATGAGCCTGCTAGTCTTCCTTTGGCTTGCTTTTCATTTGTTCTCCACTACATTCAAACTTCTAGAAAATTTAATTTTCAAAACAGAGTGTTTTCCTTGCTCTTCAATAATTTTGACTCGAGGTATTGTTACAAGAAAACTGACACCATGCTTGTCTGCAGTGGAATGCTGAGGCCAAGGTGAGTGAAGCAAAGACAATGATGAGCCAGGCAAGGTTCTGACTGCTGTATTTTTCTCCTCTAAATAAAAAATAATGGCACTATTTCATGCATATTTATAAGGAAATAAATGGTATTTTATTCTGGTGAATTCATTTATATTTTTATTTATAAAGAGAAATTTAACTTGAATATTTATTCTTTTTTGGAACTTAAAATTCTGAGATTATCTAAAATTTTAATTATTGGTTTCTCATTATAATTAGCACTTTATCTTTCATCTTTAATATGATTATTTTTTCACAGCAGTGTTAAGAGAACACTTTACCTCAGTCTATAAGATAACCGATCTTTTGTATAACTTAGTAGAAAACACTGAGAATGACCAGGTGGGAAGGAGTTAAACTTTTAAAATGTAGCTCCATTTATCAGATACCTTAATTTTGAAAGCATTCATAACCTATGTTAAATAAACATTATTTTTAAAAAGAATCCAAATTCTAGTCATATTCATTTTCATAAACCTCCCTGTCAATTATTTAATCAAATGAGATTTTATTGTGCATTATTAGTTTTGAATACATTTTGCAAACAGAAAAAAATTTATTTTATAGACATATTAATAAACACATGGAGTTTTTAATAACATTTCTGGTATTTGATTGGTGGATAGAGTGTTGAGGTGTTCATTTAAAAGATGTATATTTAGGGGAAATGCAAATAAACTGATGCATTATACTTTTCAGCAAACCCTGGTGATAAAAAATATTTTGTTTCCTAGGATCACTAAACTTGGTCTTCAGAACAAGATAAAACTATTATAACCACAAAATGATACTCTACTCTTGAGCAGTTATCCAAAGAATAAACAACTCAATAAAAAATAACTCTTTGCCTCTTCGCCAGCATCTTTGGAGAAGAAAACAGCAAAACAAAACACTTCTTAATTGATCTTCAATTCAATCCTCAATCTTTCACCTTTCAACAAATAACCAAAGATAAGGCTTTCACATCATTCAGTTTATGGTCTAAGAGGAACCACTAAACCTGTGAGTCACTGTCGGTCACATCCATTCCTAGGTAGAGTGAAAAGACATTGAAAGGGTATAGCACTTTATCAAATACTTTTTTTGCATCCATAGAGATGATCAAGTTGCTTTTTTCCTGTGTATTTTTTTATCTTTCTTCTGTTAACCTTTTGCACTCAGATGTCAAGTGTGACTCGACACGGTTAGCATTAGAATAAAGGAATCGAGAAAAAAGTAAGCGAGTGCAAAGGGTTAATATGGCATCTACACTAATAAAAGAGAAAGATGCAAATTGACTATACCTTTGCGATGCCCACCAGCAAATCAGGAGTGAGTATGCAAATTAACCCAACAAACATGGTGGGTTAATTTGCATACACAAGCACCCAGTGGCAGGATGCTTGTGCCGTCACCATGGTGACGACGCAGGCGTTTCGCACCACCCCAGCCACACCAGGCCTCTTTGCAGCATGGGAAGGTGGAAAGGTGGATCAGGGGGAGTGGAGAAGGCAGAAAGGCGGCTCCAGGCCAGAGCAAAGGCGGTGCTGGCAGCCAGGGGTAGGAAGGCCCATTCTGCATGAATCTTCCTGCATTGGGCGTCTAGTCTATAATAGTAAATGTGTAATATGCTAATTAGACCCAACGTCCTTCTGGAGGAAGCCTGGGCTGCAAGGGCTGAGGCAAGCCACTGTGGCTGTGACCAACCAGCAGGCTACAGCAAGAGGGCGGGGCCTCCCTCTGAGAGAGAAGCCCAGGTCCTGGGTGCCAGAGGGAAGCCAGTGCCAGCAGCCAGGGGAAGACAGGAAGGCCTACTCTTGCACGAATTTTGTGCATTGGTCCTCTATTATTACAATAATTGATGTTTATATGCTAAACTATCCTTGCATCCCAGGGGAAAAAGCAACCTATGGAATGGAAATACATATTTGCAAACCATATATCTGACAAAGGGTTATTTTCCAAACATATATTTAAAAACCTCCTTACCTCAAAAAAATAACATAATGACAAAATGGGTTAAGGGCTTGAACAGACATTCTTCCAAAAAAGATATACTAGTACAAATGGTCAATGGGTATATGATAAGATGTTCAATGTCAAATGCAAATCAAAACTACAATGAGATACCACTTCACACTTGTTACGATGACCATTATTAAAACTAAACAAAACAAGAAATAAAATAATTGTTGGTGAGGATGTGGAGAAAAGGTAACCATTGTACAAAGTGGGGCAAATGCAAAATGGGCTAACAGCAATGCAAAAGAACATAGGTCCCCCCAAAACTAAAAAATATAACTATCATATGATTCAACAATCCTACTTCTGAGTATTTAACCAAAAGAATTGAAATCAAGATCTTGAAAGAGATGGTAGTACCCCATTGTGTTTTGCAGCACTATTTACAATAGTCAAGATGTGGAAATAACTGTATAGTGTGTGTAGATAAATGAAAGGATATATAAAATGTGGTATATACATACAGTGGAATGCTATTCAGTTTTTTAAAAAGAAAAGAAATCCTACAATATGTGACAATATAAATGAACCTTTAGGTCATTATATTAACTGTAATCAGCCAGTTACAGACGGACAGATATTGAATGATTTCATTTATATAAGGTATCTAAAATAGTCAAGAGAAGAAGAGAATGGAATAGTGCTTGCCAGGGATGAGAAGAAGGGGAAATGGGGAATTGCTAATCAAGTGGTATGAAGTGTCAATTATGCAAGATGAATAAGTTCTAGAAATCTGAACAATATTGTACTTATAGTCAACAATACTGTATTGTACACTTAAGATTTTTTAAGAAGTATCTAATTAAGTGTTCTTACCACAATAAAAAAATACTGGTGGGAATATTTTCACTATATTATCTGCGAATTTTATTATTTAGCACTATAATCTTAACTCAAATTTGTTGTTATTTTTCAGGAAAATATTTGCATATCCAAATGGAAATTTATTTTAACCCAGCAAATCTTTATTATTTTTAACCTAGATATCAAAAGAGGATTCAATATAATCATTTAATATAATTATCATTAATAAATGAAAGTAGGTGAAAAAAAAATTGGTACCTCCCTACTTTCCCATTTTATTCCTAGTATTCTTCTTTTTTTCATATCAAATTCTGACATAGACTGTTCTAATACTTTTTGTTTTTTCAAGAGAATGAAAAACTATGATGGCCGTGGTGGAATTATTTTTCTTATATAAGCATAAATATAACAGAAATATTATTTTTTGTTTTTGTTATATATCATCTCATTCTCTTTTCAGACTCATTCATGTTCCTACATTAAGACTCATAGATTGGGAGGAGGGGTGGATTGGAATAAAAGAAAAGAATCTTTTTTCTGTGAATTTTCCTTGACCCATTTTCTCTCTCCCCCTGTATAGTGATTTTTCTTTGATTTTTTTAACTTGTTTTTCCATAACACTTATTTTATTGTATTCATAACATTTCAAAATGAATACTATTCATTTTACTTATAAACGCTTTCTTCCATGTTTTATTTCCTTGGGAATAGGAATCATTTTTATTTCTGACAGCCTATGCATCAGTTAGGTATTCAGTAAGAATCTGTTGAGTGTATAGTGGAATAATGGATGCATACATTTGTTCAGTGCTTTTAACTTTACAAAGTGTATTCATGTATCCCTCCATGAAAGAACCCTCCTATGAAGATTTATAGAAATACTAGAGACGCGGTGCATGCAGGGGGTCGAGGGGGGGACCCTCAGCTCGGCCTGTGCCCTCTTGCAGTCTGGGACACCTCCGGGGATGTCTGCCAGCCTGCTTAGGCCCAATCCCCCCAGGGAAGGGGTCTAAGCTGGCAGTCCAGGGCTCTCATAGTCTGGGACCCCTCGCTCCTTACCACCTGCCTGCAGCGGAGGCAGGGGAGGCTCCCACCACCATGGCTGCGCATCTGCCGCTTCGCTTGCCAGCCATGAGCCCGGTTTCTGGCTGAGCAGCACTCTCCCTGTGGGAGCGTAATGACCACCAGGGGGCAGCTCCTTCATTGAGTGTCTGACCCCTCATGGTCAGTGCATCAGAGCTACGGGTAGTCCCACTGTTCGGTCGATTTGCATATTATGGTTTTATTATATAGGATAGCAGAGCAGTCCACATTTAAACTTTACTTGGATAACAAGGGCAAACTAACGAAAGAGAAATCACCTCTGATGAAAGTTAACAAAAAGTGTTTGAAGATTTCAACACTAAAATAGTGAAGTAGGCATTGTTACAGTGCTTGTGATTTCCAGGTAGAATATTTACTTGTAGATTTTCAAATTTTACTTGGTAGATACAGAGGCAATTTATTGCTTCTGTATCTTTTATGACCACGCTGCTCCCGTTTTTCTTCCTGAAGTGGGGTGGAAAAACCTTAGGTAATTAGAAGGTTTTTTTTTTACCAAACAATCACAAATAAGAATTTTTCTTCAATGCTTCTTAGGGAAAGGTTATGGGAGCAGGCAGGAGTGTGTTCTTTAGCCAAATAAGCTTGAAAAAATCATCTTTCATTGTTTTAAACTGGAACTCTTGGGATCCTTTTATATCTATGAATGCTTATTGTAAGGCCTATTAATAATTATAAATGTCCATTGTTAATCTTTAGGAGGGTGCTATAGAATGCAGATTTCTTAAGTATATTTGACTATTAATTTATTTGTTAGTAATTTCTGAATTTTATGCGTATGTGTATATGCATGTGTAATATCATTTGAGAAAGACTGTTATACAAAGAGAAATATTATTATTTTGGTTTCCTTTATAAGAATATCAGTTATGTCTTCCTATCATGCCTCTTTCCAATAACTTTAAAAGTTTTAATTTGCACATTTGTAGAAGAGAACAGAATGTTAAAGCTGTAAGATATACTCTACATTTAAAGCATAATGACCCTGTGAAACTGAAACAAATATTTTTATCTTGTTGATAAAACCTGAGTAAATAAAATGGCTTTTCTTATTCAGATTTTTTTCTGATTGTTTTTAAATGAAAATATTCATTAACCTAACAAGAAATAAACACCATTTATCTCTAAGATTTATATGCACATTTGAAGATATTTAATTGAATTTCTGCGAATTTATATTGCAATTTCATGGAATGACTTTACTATATGCATCTGTAGTTTGTAGACTTAGTTCTCATGACTGTGAAATTTCTTTCAGTTGTCATGTGTACACCATCTCCCAAGTTAAATAAAGTGCCCATAGGCTCCTGCTGTAGTGTATGGTATACATTTATTTATCTAGGTATGTATAAAATGTGTTTTTTGCAGGCATTTTTGTTTTTATGGTCTACTGTCTAGTTACTCTGGATATTTAGAAGTACTTTAATTAGCAGGATCTATATTTTTATCAAGTTCTTAATTATCTGTATGAGATAAATGATCCTATCTAATAAAGAGGTAATATACAAATTGACCATCACTCCAACACACAAGATGGCTGCCCCCATGTGGTCAAAGATGGCCACTTCATGTGGACACAAGATGGCCACCACAAGATGGCCAGCAGGGGAAGGCAGTTGTAGGCAATCAGGCCTGCAGGGGAGGGCAGTTAGGGGTGACCAGGCTGGCAGGGGAGGGCAGCTAGGGGCAATTGGGCTGGCAGGGGAGCAGTTAGGTGTCAATCAGGCTGGCAGTGGAGTGGTAAGGGGGTGATCAGGCTGGCAGGTAGAAGCAGTTAGGGGCAATCAGGCAGGCAGGCCAGCAAGTGGTTGGGAGCCAGCAGTCCTGGATTGTGAGGGGGATGTCTGACTGCCCATTTAGGCCCGATCCCGGGATCAGGCCTAAATGGGCAGTCAGACATCCCTCGAGGGGTCCCAGATTGGAGAGGGTGCAGGCTGGGCTGAGGGATACACACCTGCACGCCCCTCTCCCCTCCCCCCCCCCCGTGCACAAATTTTATGCACTGGGCCTCTAGTATGTAATAATAAAACAGCCTGGTCAGTGTGGCTCAGTGGTTGAGCATCACCCCATGAACCAAGTGATCACTAGTTCAATTCCCTGTCAGGGCACATGCCCAAGTTGTGGGCTCAATCCCCAGTATGGGGCATACAGGAGGCAGACTATTGATGTTTCTTTCTCATCAATGTTTCTATTTCTTTGTCCCTTCCCCTTCCTCTCTTTCTAAAATCAATAAAAATATTTTTTAAAAAATACGACATTTTATAATATAGAAATTTAATTTTAAATTTAACCTTAAGTATGGGCAAACCAACATATGATGAAAAATTTAATCAGGCTAATAATGAAAACTATTCAAAATTTATATTCTCTCTAGGGTAGCTAAATTTGTATAAATATTGTGTTGTATGTGCTTAACAAAACTTTTAAAGAACACAATACAAAACTTCACATTAAAATTTACAGCTTCATGTATTATCACAAGTAAAAACCAATAAATAATAGACAACCAATACCTTAGAATAGTTCCAGCATTCATAAAGCCCCTCTCATACCCTAAAGCAAGAATTTTCAACCTTTATCATCTCATGTCACACAAACTAATTACCAAAGTTCTGTGGCACATCCAAAAAGTATTTTTTTTCTGATCTGAGAAAAATATGGTATAATTTTGATTCATTCACACCAGATGGCTATTGTTGTGTTTGCTATTGTCATTGTCTTTTGTTTTGTTTTTTTGACAATCTAAGGGAAAAGAGGTCAGTGCCCTTGACTAAATAGGTATTGCATGTTTTAAACACTCTTGCAACACACCAGTTGAAAATCACTGCTCTAAAGAAATCACTACTTTCCTCCCTTTTCAAAATTAGTGTCTTATTTTTTTTTAAATATTTTATTGATTTTTTACAGAGAGGAAGGGAGAGGGATAGAGAGCTAGAAACATCGATGAGAGAGAAACATCGACCAGCTGCCTCCTGCACACCCCCTAATGGGGGATGTGCCCGCAACCAATGTACATGCCCCTGACCGGAATCGAACCTGGGACCCTTCAGTCCACAGACTGATGCTCTATCCACTGAGCCAAACCGGTTTCGGCATGTCTTTTTTTTTTTTTTAAGTTTGATATTAATATTTATATAAACACAATCATATAGGTTATATTATTTTCTGCCTAGCTTCTTTAATTTAGAAAAATGTGTTGGTACTACTTATTCTTAAATGTAGCTATTTATTCATTTTAATTGCTGTGTATAATTCCAAATTCACTATTTATCTATTTAACAATGATGGACATTTGCATTGTGCTCATTGTGGGGTTATTACAAACAACATAGCTATGAACATTCTGATACATGTTTTTACTGCATATGTGCATGCATTTCTCTATATCTAGGTCTGAGAGTGCTGGTCAAAAATAAGCGTACATTCCACTGGAACAGTTAGTTCCAAGCAGTGACTGAATCAATATAATGTGAGATAGGCGATTAGACTTAGTTTTACTTCTCTGCATGAAAATACAAATTACCCAGCAATATTTATTGAAAGGCTGTTTCAAAATCAAGTGTCCATATGTGTGTGGGCCTGCTTCTGCATTCTATTTTGTCCCATTTTTTATTTTTTAATAATGTTGCATTGAAAAAAATAGATTTTTGTGAATTTAGAATAATTAATAGAATCACATTTGTATATTTAAAAAAAATATTTAGCAACAAAATCAAGCAAAAATCATCCTGCATAGAAAGACCAGCACAGAGTTCCAGGAGGTCCCCAAGAAACCGTATGTCATTAACTGACATACATTGTCATGTTGTAATTCATCAGAATCTAATGTTCTTGGAATATAAACTATCAGTTATGACTTTAGACCAAAAATTCTGCAAGAAAGATTACTGAATCAATAAAAGTTCTGGATATAAAAGATGTATGAAAACAGGAGTATTTGGGTGTAATCTGTTGAAAGCAAGATTAATAGTTCTCTGTATCTCTGGCAAAACAGAGTTGTCCATTTTTAATGAGGTCATCATCTTCAGCAACTATAAACTCAGCCCCATGTGTGCATGTAAGCATTAGCAGACGTGTCTATCTCTGTGGTGAGAATATCTGTTAGATTGGAGTTATAAAGCCACTGGTAATATATAATGTATCTGTCACTAATGCATTTCATTATGAAATGTATCAGTTTATGATTTGACATGTAACATATTTGAGGAGAGCATTATCAAGAATCACAACAGTTATGAGATAATTTTTGTCTATCAGATTTAAAGCAGCCACTGCAAAAACTGACAATTGCGAGACAAGTTTAAACATTCCTAAATAGTCAGCTGTTTCACCATTGTTGATTTTGATGACCCAGGGTAGATGTGGAATAAATAGTTCACATATGCTTCAAGTATTTTCATTTCAGGACTCAATATTAAATTAATTTTTTGAATCCACTTTTGTATCAAATACAGAAATGTGTTAAAATTAATTTAACTCAGTGAGAGATTGTTTTAACATCATCCTGGTTCTAAATTTTTTTTTTAACTTTCTAATTTCAATGTATTTTAGCAATGACCACTGTCCAGCTTTCAGTAACTCAGTTTATTTGCAAATGTGCTTTTCTCCATAAGTTGATCTTGATATGTAATTCTGAAAGTGTACAAAAATGCCAAATTTGAAGCAATGTGTAGATGAATAATCTAATTACATATAATATCCCCAAAATAAAACAATTAAACAATATATTATTTCTGATTTATTTGAAATGAAAATTTCCCATGATTCTCATTGTCATTAGTCAATTTTAAAAACTAAGTTATGTTAGGGGCCCAATGGAAGTTTCATTGAACTTTCAAAAACCAAAAATGGAACAAGATTAATTCCTGACTGTGAAATTAATTATATTGTCTCTTTACATATGTATTGTAACCAATCTATTTGCCAGCTAGCAGTAAAATATGCCTTAAAAGCATATACAAATTAACTATATTTGAACCCTCCTACATTTCATTTTGCTATTTAAACATATTTTAAATGTTATAAAATTCTGTGCTCAAATGTTCTGAGGAAATTGATATCATCTTAGTGTAAGTAATTTAAATAATATTCTGGAAACATTTATTAAGTTTTATATAAAGAGACTTTTGAAACCCCTGACATTGAGCATCAGAAACATTTAGTCCTTAGGAAACATTCATATACATGGGCGTAAATAAAATATTAATGACTCAAGTGCATTTTAATTTTTAATAGATAGCTCACTTCAAAGGAGCCCTATAGGAAATTAATTTATCACAATAAAACCATTTACTTAAGCCAGTCTTTGCAGTACTATTTTTTAAATCAAATCAGTTTTTGCATAATTGAATTTTACATCTGTTTTGTGGCTTGAATTGTGTCTCCCCCCTCATAAATATATTCTAATACTAATACAGCACTTGTGATAGTGACCCAACTTAAAAATCAGGTCTTTGCAGATACAATCAAGTTAAGATGGGGACATTTGTGATTAGAGTGGCCACTAAACTAATGCCCAACATCCTTATAATGAGAACACTTTGGACACAGAGAAACGCAGAAGTGTGAAGACTCTGAGGTAAGAAGGCTATATAATGACAGAGGCAGAAATTGGAGTGATGTGGCTGTAAGCTTAAGCACACTAGGGTGGCTGAGAATCTTCAGAAGCTAGAAATACACAAAAGAAAGGATCCTGGCCCTGCTCACCTCTTGATGCGCGCTTGTAGTTCTCATAACTGTGAGAAAACTTCTATTGTTATAAGAAGTTTGCTGACAATTTGTTATGGCAGCCCTAGGAAACCAACACAACCTGCTAGGCACTTGTTCATGTATCTGCATATTTAAGGAGTACTGTGTTAAGTGACTTTTCATTGAAATCTTTTATAGGTTGGCTATAAATAATACAATGAGGAGAACACTAATATGCTCAATTTGTAGATTAAAAAACACACACAACAAATCACAAAGAACTCCCATGCTGAACATGATGTTCAATGCAGATCTATATAGCTCCAAAATCTGCCTCTGTGAGGTACCGGCAATACATAGAGGAACCCAAGTCTGTGTGTGTTTTTTTAATTTCTTATGTACAGGGTGTCCCCAAAAATGTATACACACTTTAACAGTTGATAGCTCAAGTGTGAAAATGAAATGTATTTTAATAAACACTGCCTTTATAATTATTCAAAGTATGTATACACTTTTTTGGAATACCTTATATTTCATCATCAGTTGTGAAGAGTAGTGATGTATCTTTTGTTGCATATATTAATATTTTACTATGTGAATTCCCAGAATACACAGTGATTTTATAGTATGTAGTTGTCTTTCTCACAGGTATACAAATTATTATTGTATGTGACTTTTTAGTACTTATCTCTTCTAGGATTCTGTATCAGTGTTTTTAACAGCTTTCTTTATATGTAACTTACATACCATAAAATCAATTCAGTTGTAGGGCACAGTGATTTTTTTTAGCAGATTTAGAGTTGGGCATTCATTGAGTTTTCTCCTGTGGCAATTTGCAGTCAATGTCTTTTCCCACTCACCGCCCAGTAAATGCTAAACTAGTTTCTGTTTCAATAGATGTACCTTTTCTGAACGTGGCATGTAATTTAAATCATGCAATATGTGCTTTTGCATCTGACTCCTTATACTTAACAATGTTTTTGAGCTTTTTCCATTCCCCATGTCGTATCCCACATTATATGTATCCCTTCTCCATTTGATGGCTATGTAGATTATTTTGACATTTTTTATTTTAGGACTAGGCTGGTATGAGCATTACATAAGTACTTATGTAATTATGTATGTGGACATGTTTTCATTTTTCTGGGTAGATAATTAAGAGTGGAGTCATAGAGTAAATGAATGTTTAACATTTTTAGAAATTGTCATGCTGTGTTCCAAAGTAGCTGAACCATTTTACATTCCAATAATCAATGCAGGAATATTTGTTTCTCTCCATTCTTGCCAATACTTTATTACTTGCACTTTTTCTTATATTCATTAAAATAAGTGTAAAGTGCTATCTCATTATGGTTTGAAATGCATTTCCCCAATGAAAATTAAGGTCGAGTATCTACTTATGTGCTTATTGGCCATCCCCGTACCTTCTTTGGTAAATTTTAAAATTTTAATCTAGTTCAATATCTCAAAAACAGAACTGGTTTTTACCTCATTTTGTACATTTTAAGTGCCTGAAAAGTTTAATGAAGAAAAAAATCATGTTTGGCCCATTTTTTTATCAATGAAATCAGTTACTCTGCAGTGCTGCCAGTTTGAGAATCAGTACTCTAGAGGGAAAAATTGCTGCTTGTGGAGTCTGGTCCAGGGTTCTCTTCCTTAGCACAAGATCAGATCATCCTCCCATCAAATGCAGTGAGGTTAGTGACAAATCTGCACATTGCAAAGAACTGCTCCAGGATCCGGTCAGTGTAGAAAACAGAGCTGTCCTCAAGGGTGTGTTGTGGATTAGGATTTTTATGTTCATGTAATAATATAAAATAAAGAAAATGTTATAATGTTTATATATGTTAACCAATAAAGTGGAAGTGTGAGAACTTTCTGGTAGAATTTAGAAAAAGGGTTTTACATGCTTATATGCATGGTTGGAGGCTAAGTGAGGAGCAGTGTAAGAATGAGCAATATATGGGACTACAGTCTTAAGGAGGCCTGAGCTATAGTGGGCTTTCTTCTAGTAACCCCACAAATTCTGAGTTCTTACTGCGAGGATTCAAGTAATATTCTCTCTGAGCTTTGGCAAGTGGAGAGAGAGTATAACTATTTGAAACACAGCCAGAGTCCGCTCCATAACAAAGAGCTACTCTCAGGGTAAAGTATTTTGACAGAATACAATTAGGAAATATTATTCCAGCCTGGGAAAAGAATGGATCCCCAGCCCTGCTCCCTCCAGCAGGGGTCAAAAAAACAACAGTCAACAGGGGACAAGTCTTCAAAAAATAGATTGGGAGCTTTTCAGCCAGGGAAAAATGAAGGGGGCAAGGGAAAAAAAACAACTATGCTATTAAATGCTTATGGAAGTCACAGCATTGAAACAATCCTACTAAAACATTAAATTTTAAACATTAAAATATAAAACACTATTCTACCTGCCCCTTTATCATCATGCAAATTTATTATAATATAATCATGTTGTGTTTAGATGAAAAGCATATACAATACAAATGCTCTATGAGATATATATATATATATATATATATATATATATATATATATATATATATCTGTGTGTGTGTTTTTCCCCCCAAAAGACAAGATAGGGCATAAAAAATGCCAAATGTATTTGAAACCTCTAATATATAAAACATTAAACATAGCTCAATTTCTAGCCAGATTAACTTCAATTCTTACATTAAAGGCATATTTGCCTCATTTCCTATTCCCCAGTTTCCTGGACAATCTGTCTGGCTTTCAACAAAACATGATAAAAAACAAGAAAAAATATAATCTGAGGAAACAAAGCAATTGTCAGAACCAGCTTAATGTATGACACAGATATGAAAATTATCAAACAAGAATTTTAAAATAACTATGATTAATATCTTAAAGAATCCAATTGTCAAATGAAATGTAGTCAATATCATAATGACTTTGTACAGTGTCAGATGTTTTCTAGATTTATTGTAGTGGTCACATTATAAGGTACAGAAATGTAGAATCGCTATGTTAAACAGCTGAAACTAATATAATATTGTATGTCAACAATAAGTTAAAAAGAATCCAATGGGAAAAGTTTAGAACATGAAAGAACATGTAGATAATATAAAAAGAGAGATGAAAACTAAGAAATACTCAAATGTTAGAAATAAAAACACAGTAATACAAATGAAGAATGCCCTTCTTGGCTTCATCAGTAGATTTAACATAGCTAAGGAGATTATGAGTCAATTTGAAGATAGGACAATAGAAATTTCTCACATTGGCATATCAAGAGAAAAAAAAAATAAAGGAAAACAGAATAAAGCATTGAAGAAATATGGGACAATATCAAAAGATTTAATACCAAAATAAATAGATTAAATAGAATAGATTAAAAAGTACTTGAATCAATAATGATTGATAACTTAGCAATATTAATGATACAAATGCAGGAAACTTAAATAATACCAATTAAGATAAATATGTGTACACACACACACACACACACACACACCCCTAAGGCATAGCACAATTAAGCTGAAGAAAATCAAAGACAAAGAGAAAAATCTTAAAAGAATCTAAAAGAAAAAAACACCCTAGTTATAGAGGAATAAACCTTAAAAAATTATGGTGGACTTATCATCATAGTGAAAGTAATGAGCAGGTAGAATAAAATATTTAAAGTGTTAAAAAAAAAAAAGGATAGAAGTCTATAATCCTTGAGATTATCTTGCAAAAGTGAAAGAGAAGTAAAGACATTTTTGGAAAAAATAACTAGGACATTTTATTGCAAACAGAGCTGCCCTGCAATAAATGTTAAAAGAAGTTATTCAGTCAGGTGGAAAATGACATAAGTTAGGAACATGGACTTACAGGAAAATATGAAAAGCACCAAAGAACAAATAAATGAAGGTAAAACAGATATTTTAGTCTTAATTTATCTAACAGATAACTATTTAATTCAATAACAGTGACAATGCATTAAGTTCTTACAGCATATAGCACCTAATGAATTGAGTGACAACTATGTTTATAAGGGGCAATCAGAAGGAGTTGGGACTACTATGCCATGTAAAGTGATACAGTGTTATGTGAAAGTGGACTTAGATTAGTTGAAAATATATATTATAAACTCCAAAGTAGCTAAACATTTTTAAAAGATATGTAATTGATACGTTAAGAGTGAAATAAAAAGACATAATATAAAATGCTTAATTAAAACCAGACAGGAGAGAATAAGAAGAGAAAACAAGTAAGAGCAACGAATAGAAAACTGTTACAAACATGGTCAATATTACCCAACAATATCAATAATAAAACTTTAATGATGAATGTCTAACAACACTAATGAAAAGGCAGAAATTGTCAGAGTGGATTACAAAACAAAGTAAAACAAGAATCAACTATATGTTGTACACCAGAAACCCACTTTAAATATAAAAACACAAGTAGGGTGAATGTAAAGAGATGAATAAATATACACAATGATAATACTACTAAAAAGAAAGCTGAAGTAGCTATATTAATTAAATCAGACATAAAAACAAGGAAGATTATATAAAGTGGGACTATTATGTAATGCAAAAGGCATCAATTCTCCAAGAACACAAAACAGTCCTATATATCTGTGCATTTAACAACAGAGATGGAAATATATGAGACAAAAGCTAACAGAACTGCAAGTAGAAATAAATAAATCCAATATATTAGTTGGAGACTAAAAACACCTCTATGAATAATTAAAGAATAAACAGGCAGAAAATTAGTAAGGATATAGATCACCTTAACTGCAACAACACTCAACTTGACCTAATTTACATATATAGGAAACTCCAACAAAGATAATTAAGCCTATGAAAACTGACCATCAATTGATATTAAATTTAAAAGTGGTTCATTGCCTTGGTGTATTTTTATTTTTCATGCTGAAGTTTGTAGAGATGAGATCCAATATGGAGAGGTATTCCTGCAAACTAATATATAACATAATTCTGAAGACTTTGTACATTTTGTATTTTGTATGATTCTGAAAACTAGAGTGACTTACTCTATATCTCTTCTCCCAATACCCAAGGAGTTAGATGACATCTGTAACTACGAACCTATAAATCTTCAGTGAATTTAGCCGCTGGCTTTTTAAAGGAAAAAAGTGCTGATAAAGACGTTTATTTGCTCAAAATTTACAGGTAAAGAAATGAAACATTTCAATGCTTTAACTTTGCAACCTTAGAGAAGGAGTTTTGCTGATAAAAGGCTCTTTTTCTAAATTTATAATGTATCTTAATCAGGTTTTCAATATTTCTCAAAAAAAAAATACATAAGGCACATTCAAAGAAAGAAAAAGTTTAACCATGGTTTCCTGAAAATGTTTCTCTACAAATGGATGCAATTATGCATTTTGTTGTTGTTGTTAATTCTCATTGGAGGATATTTTTCCATTGATTTTTAGAGAGAATGGAAGGAAGGAGGAGAGACAGAGAGATAAAAACATCAATGTGAGAGAGACACATTGATTGGTTGCCTCCTGCATGTGCCCTGACCAGGATTAGGATCTAGCCTGCAACTGCGGCATATGCCCTTGACCAGAATCGAACCCAGGATCCTTCAGTCCATGGGCCGACACTCTATCCACTGAGCCAAACTGACTATGGCCTATTATACATATTTTAAGTTAAAATTACCTATGCTTTCAGTAAAAACTTTTTTTACATTTGAAAAAAATCAATAGTGCATGGTGTGCTAATTTTTATCATTAATGAGAGGAGTATTATCTCTAATTAATTTTATAATTTATTTTTTATTTTTTTTAAATATATATTTTATTGATTTTTTTACAGAGAGGAAGAGAGAGGGATAGAGAGTTAGAAACATTGATGAGAGAGAAACATCGATCAGCCGCCTCCTGCACACCCCCTACTGGGGATGTGCCCACAACCAAGGTACATGCCCTTGACCGGAATCGAACCTGGGACCCTTCAGTCTGCAGGCCGATGCTCTATCCACTGAGCCAAACCGGTTTTGGCTTAATTTTATAATTTAAAGAATGGTATTTAAAATATCAAATAATCTAAAAACAGGCCCTGACTGGGACTAGGTGAGATGGCCCCGATAGGCCCTGACTCCGGCCAAGCCTAGGGACACCACCCATGCACAAATTTTGTGCACTGGGCCACTAGTATTTATATATATATATATATATGATTCAGCCATGAGAAAGAAGGAAACCCTGCCATTTGCAACAACATGGATGGAACTTGAAGATACTATGGTAAATGAGATAAGTCAGACACAAATACTATAAGATTTTTTTTAATGAGTTAACCCTAAAAATATAAGCCAATTATTATGACTATATTTATACCAAAGCAATTAGGACCTATTTTCAAAATAATCACAGATTTCTAATGTTTTTAATAAGTAAAATTTATTGATTTTTGAATTCTCTAGATCCTGACAAATTGGTATCAAATATATGTTATAGCCTACAACACACTGTTATCTCACTCCATCTTCCATTACTTAGATAATTCTAATGACTACTGATATAACCCACCCCAATGATGGTACAATTAAAACTTTATTGCTAATATTTTGTACACAGAAATCAGATAGAGAATTAGGTGATCATGGAGAATTATCCCAAATCAGTCTTCTAATACCCAGAATGACTTGGATTAAATAAAATGTGGCTTTGTTTTAAAGAAGGTATATAATGAAATTAGCAATAATTTCAGAGAGACAAACAGTGTGGAGGTTACCCATACAAATTATAATTGTAAATCTAAGAGACCAGCAATCTTTAAAAATCTTATATATAAAGAGGTAATATGAAAATTGACCATCACTCCAATACACAAGATGGCCACCCCCATGTGGACACAAGATGGCCGCCACAAGATGGCCAGCAGGGGAAAGCAGTTGTGGGCGATCAGGCCAGCAGGGGAGGGCAGTTGGGAGGGACCAGGCCTGCAGGGGAGGGCAGTTGGGGGCGACCAGGCCAGCAGGGGAGGGCAGTTGGGAGTGACCAGGCCTGCAGGGGAGGGCAGTTGGGGGCAATCAGGCAGGCAGGCAGGCAAGCGGTTGGGAGCCAGCAGTCCTGGATTGTGAGAGGGGTCCCAGATTGGAGAGGGTGAAGGCTGGGCTGAGGGACATCCCCCCGCCCCCAAGCACGAATTTCGTGCACTGAGCCTCTAGTAAATAATATAATGAAAATAATACATATGTTAATTTAATGAGCCTAATTAATGTTCCTCTTGAATGTATATATGTGAAAAATGCAAAATTTATACTAAAAGTTACCTATTCTTATTTGATAGAACTTACGGATATAAAATAAATGGTAGGACCATATGTTAGTTTGAGCAAAAAATAAAAACTAGATGTAAGGCAATTTAAAACACAAAATATAATGAATTGGCTGATGTTTCCCAATGTATAATTCTGTTTTTCTCTGTGTACCTCTGCCTTCCCCCCGCCACACACACCCTATAGTGGGTAAGAGCTTCTTTGAGACAGTGATTTTATTCATTCCCACATAAGTGATAAACCCCTGCTTGATCTTCAATTGTTGTCTCTAGTAAGAGACAAGATAGATAAGACATACTACTAGTTACTATTCATTAAAAGTCATTTCCAGGGGAAGCACTTTCTCAGTTTTTCTTGCTAAAAACAAAACTAATCAAATTTGCAAACCTTAATTTATGCACTCAAAATTGAATGCCTTTATTCTGGCCTATTACAGCAAGAACCACTGGTATGGAATCCTTGATTTTCTTAGAACATTTAGAGTGAAACTACCCAAAATAACTTAAACTGTTTTTCTCTCTTTGGAATGCAAAATGCAGGTAGGCTAGTAATTATGGTTACAATAGCAAATGAAAGTATGTTACTCAACCTCCTGCTGTTCATGAAAGGATCATCACTCAAAACTCCTGGATGATTTCTCCTGGGTACCTTTAAAGGGTATCCTTCCCACCAACCTTTTATTTCTATTTTATTGCTCTCTTCTTGGAAATGTAGGCTTCTTAGATTTGCAGACTTCCTCATTTCCATCCCCTGTTTTATACCTGATCACAGAGTCTAAAGGGACTCTCTTTGCTATCTACTTTTCTTTTCCAACTGAAATAGAACATTCTGAATTACTGACCTCTTCACTCCCAAATGAAGTTCACTCATTTGAAATGCTGGCAGTGAAAAACTCCAAAGTATTCCACAAACTGATAAACCTAAATAATCACTAGAATTGTTTAGGTCTTTTGAAAACATCCTATCAGAATTTCACTCCTGTAGGATACCCAGCAGCTGGAGACCAAAACAAGTCCATTTAAATACAACAAAACAAAACGAGGTGGGGAAAAAATCACAAAAGAGAAACTGAATGCTTTCAGCTTTATGTGATCCAAGTCTCCAATGTTCTGCAATTTTTAGTGACATTGACAAAAGCTCAGTCAAGGGAAAACAATGTTACTGGTGACTGATTTGTTCCTGATTTGTTTGTTCTTCGTCACTTGTCACCAATGCACTGTAAAACCACATCACATTCCCATAAAGATAGCATATTTCCATTGTTGTTTTTACTGTGCTTACCACAATATAGTTAACACTACCCTGTGGCACTGCAAATAACTTCCAAAATACATTAACAATAAACTTAAAACTAACCAAAAATCGCTCCTGAATATGTCTACAAGATTTGCAAGATTAAGGTAGAACATCTGCTTAACTATTTTTAAATGAATGAAGATGAAGAAGTAGGGAACACAAATAATGGTTAAATACACTTTTGTTCACACCTTTGTTACTTGAAGTACTACCCAGTAAAGATTGTATAGTATTCACCCAAAATGGGGAGGATTCAGCTACTTCCACCAACAAGAGAAGCTCAGAGGGAAATTCAAGGTCTTAGTATGCATCAAAGTCCACCCTAATATTTACATTTTATTTCAAGGCCCCAGTCTCTCCTGTTCAACATTGTAACTTTAAGATCTGCTGAGGCTTTGAATTAAACTTGCACATTAAAATTTAGCCCCCTGTAGAATCAAACTTATATGATCATCAGTAACTTCAGCCTTGTGGCTTCAAGAAATTAGGGTTTCTCTCAGGATAACAAGAAAAGCTCTCCAGTTTTTCAACCTAACCTTTTAGCTGGTAATTTAAAACCCTAAACGTATTCTCTTCTCTCCAATTCTTCAGGGGTTCAAGTGTTACCAACCACATACTTACAGTTCTTGCAATATTATATTATTTATTTCCCTAATGTTCTAATTTAGGATCAAATAGGCATCCCATTGGCTTGCTTTCTACAGGTACTTCATTGAGGCATTTTAAGGTGCTAATTAAAGAATCTTTGCAGTCAATGCCATGAAATACCAGGGTCTCATTTCCCATTAGCATTGAATTTATTACTGCCTTCAAATCTAATCAGAGAAGTGATTCTAGAAATTGAGCTTCTGTTTTCTGTAGCCACTTATGGTACAACTAGAGGCTTGGTGCACGAAATTCGTGCACGGGCAGGGTCTCTAGGCCTGGCCGGTGATCAGGGCTGATCTGTGGGGTGACCGGCGGGGCAATCGAGGGGGCCCCCACTGGCACCTGTGGGCCTGTGGGTTGGGGGCAGCTCCTGCATTGAGCATCTGTCCCCTGGTGGTCTGCACATCATAGCGACTGGTCATTCCACCAGTCGTCCCACCGTTTGGTCGATTTGCATATTAGGCTTTTATTATATAGGACTAGATGCCCGATGCATGAAGATTCATGCAGAATGGGCCTTCCATACCCTGGCTGCTGGCACAGCCTTTGCTCTGGCCCAGAGCCACCTTTTCGCCTTCCCACGCTGCCCAGAGGTCCAGAGCAGCTGGTACGGTGCGAAATGCCTGTGTCGTCACCATGGCGATGATGCAAATATCCCACCCACGGCCGCTGGGCACCTGTGTATGCAAATTAACCCACTATCTTTGTTGGGTTAATTTGCATACTCACCCCTGATTCGCTGGTGGGCGTCACTTAGGTATGGTCAATTTGCATCTTTCTCTTTCACTAGTGTGGATTCTGTGTCCATTAGAATTTGTTTAGGAAAACAAATATGAATAATTTTAGTATAGAGAATTAGAAGTCTACAAATACTGGGTCAGTGAACCTCAGAAAAGATTGTATTTGGTTTTCAAGCACTCCAACAGAAGGTACAACAAATCTCAAGAACCTCTGGTATATTCCCACAGCTTGTCACACTCTTTGGAACCTTTTATGTGGCACAAAATCAGTGTGCGGATTTTCCAGAGCATCCTTGGAAGCTTTGTAGGACATTATATCCACACACCTGTTGGCGTAGCCCCAGGAAATAATGATCTCTCTCTTTTCTACTTTCCAAGCCTCTCTTGCTTTGATGGACTGTAATGTGAAAATATATACGCATTGAGAGCAGGCAGTCCAGCACATAACCTGACAAGCTGGGTCTCTGGATATGTAGGTGGGGAAGAGCTCCTAAGTGCCATGACTGCCTACCTAATTTCATAATCTTCTGTAAGAGAAATTAACTTGCATCTTATTTTCCCTACTATAGTGCATTCTCAATTATAACACCTACTAGTAAATAAAAATAACATCATTTGTGTTGTTAATCGTCTTTTAAACATTCCGTTTTCTTAAACTACTCAATACAGTCTAAACTTGGCACAAATATTTCTGAAGTGTTCTTAGACCCCATTACCGGCCACTTGCTTTCCTGGGGTCTCCAGACAAGGGTTTGGGAGAGGGATGTAGAAATATATACCATTTCCCCATTTTATTTTTGCACTTATTAATTTGGTTTTCTTGGACATCCTTAATCCTGCTGGAAGTGAAAGGAGTTTTAGGGGGTAAAATAGGCAGGTTAAGGAAGTTTTAGAAATAGAGAGGGTCCATGGGGGAGGAAGGCATAGCTGGCTGGGGGCTTGGAGCTGCCAAAAGGCATACATTCACAGAGAACAAAAGGTGCCACAAGATAAGGGGAGAGAAAGACATCCATTCACAGAAGAGAGGGAAAAGCCACAGGGTGTGGGGAGAAGGAGGAAACAAGCCTTCAGGGTGCTGACAAAGGGGAGAAAGAGGAAAACAGGTTTTCACAGGAGACAGAGAATTCTACCACTGGAGGGGGAGAAAAACAGGGGGGCCCCATATGGGGTTTGAGCCTTGAAGCTGCTATAGTGACCAGTCAGATGGGAATATCAAGAGACAAAGAACTGCAGCCTTTATAAACCTTAGAAAGAAGGAGCTTAGTGGGTCACCCCTTTGGGACCCCCTCCCTACGTGGGAGTCTGTACTTGTTTCCAATAAATTTCCACCTTTTCATCTACCACCTTTTGTCTGTGGCTTCATTCTTCAAATCCAACTGGACAAGAATCTGGGGAAAAAAAGAAAAAACCCACCCTTGCATCCTGCTCAGGAAAAACCACCTGACTCAGTAGAAATATAACCACTTCATTATTTCTGAAAATGGATTTTAAAATATGCATTAAGACCCTTAGAAATATAGCATAGCAAAATATTAAGACCTGTGTGAAAGTATTATATGATGTATTTAATTCAGGATTGTTTTAAATATAATAATTAAAATTTTAAAATATGTCAACCAGTAGGGTAATAGAAATATTAGAGACTATCTATTTGATGGAATCATTTGTTTGGGTCCATGTTGCCCCAAATTTCCTATGTTGAAGCCCTAACCACCAATGTGATTGTATATAGAGACAGGGCCTTTAAGAAGATAATTAAGGTTAAATGAGATCATAAGTCTGCTGGGGTCCTGCTGATTTTATTTTCCCTCGCAGGGGAATGTCATGGCCAAGGGGCTCCCTCCTGGTGCCAAGCCATGCAGAACTCAAGCGCATGATGATGTATATGAAATTTGTTTTTTGTTTTTTTTTTGTTTTTTCGTGTTCCAATGGGTACTACAGCTTCTTCATTGTACTCCAGGGCTCTCCCAGAGCTTTTTTTTTTCTTTTTCTTTTTTCTTTTTTTCTTAATAGGTAGTTGTGAAACCAGTTTTTGAAGGGGGTTTGCATTGGGATAAGCATTGGGACCTCCTAGTCCATCATCTTGATAATGTCACTCTGCTTAATTCCTTTCATTCAGAAATACCAATAATATAATGTAAACACTCATATAATTTTTATTTAATTTTGTCTACCATCAAAATATATAATTTTGGTGGAATGGCTACTTAAATGGATTAGATAGATATGGATGAATGGGGAATAAGTGATGAATAAAGAATTATATTATCAAAAGCCAATGTTTACCAACTTAAATATGTATCTGGGCCTTGAAGTCCCTAGACATCTGTGTGCCCAGGTGTAATCATAAATCATGAGAATAATTACCAAACCCATAGGGTAATGTTGGGTTAATTTATCTCTAAAATTACTTGCAACTGTTTACACACTCATAAGTGTTAGTCCTCTGGGGATACAGCTCCCTTGAGTCATTAAGGATTACAGTTCAAAACTAGTAAGTGCTTTGCTTAAAATATCTATATTCCTGAATATGAACCTCAAAATAATCATTCTCATGTCTACATGATGGCTAAGTAGATTGTACAGGTTACTGGACTTAAACACTTGCATCATACTGCCTTTCACACAATTTGCTACAAATGTCACAATAATGGGTGGCCACAGGCTAAAAAGGTGGACTTCAGAACTCACAAATTTATTAAACCTGTTTGATGTTTAAGATAAGAATTTTTTTGTCTTGATTTTAATAAACTACCTTGTAAAAACAAGGTTGATTCTCTATGGTTTCCCAACTAATTATCTACCTTTCAAAAGTATTTAACTGGATTGCTAAATTTTATAATGATAATATTAAGAAAGTATATTATGACATAAGTTTGATATAATTTTATATCCATTCTCACAATATTTGTTTTAGATAGAACTATATATGTACATGATACATCATTTATAATATATTAAAATATTTAATAATCTTTGATTATAGTCATTTCCAAGTTAATAACCACAATAACTATTTTTACTACATCTGTAGTTAAACAACTTTTCTTCACATAACCACATTCTTAATATTTTATCCATGGATAATTTTGAATGGCTGCTTATACCTTCATTATCAACTGTCATTCATGTTTCAGTCCCATATAATAAAAATAACTTTATACATTTTCAATCATGTAGAACCCCACATTTTTTATTTACTCTGCAATTGTAATCATGTGAAACATAATTGTCAATAAAAGAAAAATAAACGTGGTTTATATTTTGGGGGATGCAAAACTCAAATAAAAGCCAGATATATTTTCTATTCCCCCCACCACCACCACCACCAATGAACCTATAGGTGAAGAGCAATTTGATTTAAAAGGTCAGTTTTAATAAAAGTGGAGTTTTTTTTTTGCAGGAAACACAGTATAGCTGAGTATCATACACAAATATGTGCATTCCTTGTTTCATTATGCCCTCAGCAACCAAACATACGGCCTAATTACTGCTCTTTTGAGATGCACGGAGGAAGAACATCTGTGAGGGCCTATCTAGTTATGAATGGACATATTTTACTTTTTTTTTATAAAAATATATATATATATATATGTTTTTATTGATTTTAGAGGTAGAGAGGAAGGGAGAGGGAGATATTGAGAAGCATTGATTGGCTGCCTCCTCACCCCCACCCCCACCCCCAACCCCAACCCCACTGGGAATGGAGCCTACAACCAGGACTGGACCCTGACCTGGAATCAAACCAGGGAGCTCTTGGTGCATGGGTTGGTGCTCAACCAACTGAGCAACACCAGCCAGGGCATCAAAATTTTACTTTTTAAAATCATATTTCTACATACCCCTGAAAATCACCTCTTAGAGCCCTGAGAGGACATGCCCAGGCAGGCTCATGCCTTCTGCAAGTCATGTTCAAGCTGGTGGGCTGCTTAAGTGCTAGACTGGTTCTTAACTCTAGTAGATGAGAGGGGTGAACCCAAGTCAAATTGTTAAAGTTCAAAATCATTTGTAAAATGTCATCACCCAGAGCATTTACTTATCCATAATACCAAAAAGCCATTAACATTCACAGCTCAAACATCAAAGGATAAACTATCTTAACTCCCACTAGAAAAGAGAGCTGTTAGAGATCCACACTCCTCCAAAGGAGAAATCTGTCACTATCAGACACACATTTCATATTCAAATCCTCTTAAAATCTTAGTCACACTTTCCCTTTAAGACTCACCATTTGTATTTTGTGCTGTAATAATTCCTCAATCTCCTTAAGCATGAATTTTCAGTAAATAGTAATGGTCTGAATTATGTTTTTTCATCACATAAGCAATTCTAGCTGCTTTATGCTTTGTGTAATCATTTCTTAGTAAAATTACAACTGCTATTAAAATGTCTTTTTATTTTCTGATAGCACCACTGGAGAGATATTATTAAGAACTAATCTTGTAAATATCAGCTGAAAAATGAGGTTAAGACATGGTTTAAAATATGCATATTTAGATTTCTGGTCAAAAAAAAAAAAAAGATGAGAAAGTAGTAAGTAGAAACTTGTGTAGCATAAAAATCTGCAGATCCTAATTGCCTTGTTTGGTTTCATATTCAAGCTTCAGGCAAGAGTGCAAATAGGATGCTTTCCCCTCCCCACCCTACCCCAAGCACAAGTATTCAAAGTCTTATTTCCTGCTACTTTCTCCCTTCTTTCTTTCCTCTTTATATTGAAATAGGAATTTTTAGGGGTGAAATCGGCAGGTTTAGGAAATTTAAAAATTAAGGGTCCATGGAAAAAATATAGGGTTATAGAGCAGAGGTTACATTTCCATAAGACAAGGGAACTGGGGGTAGCCAAAAGGTCTATACTTACAAAATAAAGAAGGAGGAAGAAAGCCCAGAAGGAATAGGAAGACAATGAGGGAGGAGGGACTCAGGAGTTACTATAGTAACCAATTCAAAAGGGAATATTGACCAATCAAATGGAATATCAGGACACAGGAACTGCAGCCTTTATAAACAGGAAAAAAGGGAACTCAGTAGGACTCTTCCCCCCTCGCCACATGGGAGTCTGTGCTGTGAGATTCTTTCTCCTTCCCCACGTGGGAGTCTGTACTTGTTCTTCAATAAATCTCCACCTTTGCTATTCCATCTTCTGTCCGTGGATTCATTCTTTGACTCTGGCGGACAAAGAATCTGGAGAACACTGCGTGTTCCAGTCTCAAAATCCCATATCAATATCCTTGCTTTCCATAGAACAGGCTTCCTCTACTAATTGTCTTCCACATATCCCCATTTTTATCCCTATATCCCTATATTTCTAGGGCAGTTTCTCACCCACCATCTCTTAGGAATTTTCTTTCTCTAATAAAAGATCAAATCAATCTAGTGATATAAACTGTCTCTATTATTAAGTGGTTTTGCTTTCTATGTTCGTCTTTGAGGGAAGTGCTCATTTAACCACACAGAAACTTCATTTCTTTACTATGACCCTTTCTACTTTCTTTCCTTCCCATTCAAACTGGCCTCATCCCTCACCCTGACTCACCTGCAGCCTGCTCCCTTGCAGGACCACTCCCTTAATTAAGCTCTCAAGACAAAGAGGTTCTGCTCATCATCAAATAATCTTTGGAAACAAAGCTTCAGGTCTACTAGTATTGATCACAGAGACAGAGTTTCAAGCTAGAGATAACATCTAGGCCTCAATTGTTTCAGCTCCAGACCCAGAAAAGCAAGGAAACCAGGTCCATGCCTGACATCAGGACCAGATGCACTGACCAACTGGCCCCTAGCCTAGTGAAGTAGGAATTTTAGGGGGATATAGGCAGGCTTAGGGATTTTTTAGAATTGGGGTCCATGGAAAAGCACAGGGCTGCAGACTGGGAGAAGGTACATTTCCATAACACAAGGAAGCCAGGTGCAGTTACATCTCCATAAGACAAGGGAGCAGCAACAGTTGCATTTACATAAACAAGGGAACTGGAAGTAGCCAGGCAAGGTCTATATTTACAAAATAAAGAGAAGGAACCTCTTCAATCAGATGGAAAACAAGAAAGTCCAGAGGGAAGGATGAGGGAGAACCTCACATGTTGAAGGGGAATATTGACCAATCAGAGGGGATATCAAGGCACCAGGATCTGCAGTCTTTATAAGCCACAGGGAAATGGAACCGAGTGGGACCCTTATCCCCTTCCCCATGTGGGAGTAAATTCTGTGGGACCCTTTCCCCCTCCCCACGTGGGAGTCTGTACTTTTCTTTAATAAATTTCCACCTTCGCTATACCACCTTCTGTTTGTGGATTAATTTTTTGATTCCAGCGGACAAAGAAGCCGGGTTCCAGTCCAAAAATTCGGTATCACTAGCACTGACCAACCAGGACCCTGAACACTTACCCCCTTAGTCACAATGATTAATAATTTTCCCCACTATAACCCATCCCCTTGGAAGGTATCCGGGAGCCAGGTCTTTGAATATTAGCTTCTCTGCCTCCAGCTATGGACCACTTCCAAAAAAAAAAAAAAAAAAAAACCCTCACTTTGTTGGAAACACCTGTTCCTGTCTTATTGGGCTTTGATGCATGCAGGCAAATAGACCTTTAGCCCAGTAACACTAAGGAGGAATAGGGCACTGCCTTTGGTTGGCCAGACATTTTTATCCACTCCAAATAGTACATTGACAATTACTTATGTTATCAATGCAAGATTTAGCATTTGGAGCTACAATAAACCTTTATTAAATATATATGCAGAGAATAACATTTCAGTCCTAATTAAGATAAAGGACAAAAGGGAGAAGTAGCATCAATCAAGCAATATTATTTACTCGAGTCCCAGTGCATGAAATTCATGCACAGGGGTGTGTGTCCCTCAGGCTAGCCTGCACCCTCTCCAATCTAGGACCCCTCAAGGGATGTATGACTGCCCATTTAGGCCCGATCCCTCTCACAATCCAGGACTGCTGGCTCCCAACTGTTCAGCTGCCTGCCTTCCTGATTGCCCCTAACTGCTTCTGCCTGCCAGCCTGATCACCCCCTAACCACTCCCCTGCCAGCCTGATTGCCCCTTACTGCCCTCCCCTGCAGGCCTGGTCACCCCTAACTGCCCTCCCTTGCAGGCCTGGTACCCCCCCAACTGCTCTCCCCTGCAGGCCTGGGTCCCTCCCAACTGCCCTTCCCAGCAGGCCCGGTCACCCCCAACTTCCCTCCTCTGCTGGCCTGGTCACCCCCAACTTCTCTCCCCTGCTGGCCTGAGCACCCATTACTGCCCTCCCTTGTAGGCCTGGTACCTTCCTTGCCCTCCCAACTTGTGGCAGCCATCTTGTGTCCACATGGGGGCAGCCATCTTTGACCACATGGGAGCAGCCATCTTGCGTGTTGGAGTGATGGTCAATTTGCATATTACTATTTTATTAGATAGGTTACATAGATTTCATTTAAAATCTGATTCTGATTAATTTCCTATTGGAAAGAAAACCGCGGTCTATACAGAGTCTTAAAGGGCTTCAAAAAATAACATCTAACCCAACTGGCATGGCTCAGTGGCTGAGCATCGACCTTTGAACCGGAGGTCACAGTTCGATTCCCAGTCAGGGCACATGCCGAGATTGATGCTCGACTCCCAGTGGGGGGCATGCAGGAGGCAGCCAATAGATGGTTCTCTCTCATCATTGAGGTTTCTATCTCTCTCTTCCTCTTCCTTCCTCTCTGAAATCAATGAAAATATATTTAAAATAATAATCATTTCTATCTTATGAAATTTGAGTAAAATTCAATACTTATTTTTAAGTAACAGTAAAACTGTTCATAGTTATAAATAGGGAAGTGGTATTGTGCTTTTCAATTCAAAAGTATAATTTACCTAAATACAAACTGATAAAAAAAATATTGAAAAACAATGCAATTTCGTCATGTAAGACATTTAATACACTATTGGAAAAGTAGTCATATTTATGCTCTTATATTTATTTTACATCTGGCATTATACTTAATAAACATTTGAAAAAGTAGAGAGACCAAGATGTTTCCCTAAAATTTGAAAAAAAATGTATTCTGAAAATATATTTTGAAGAGTTATTTCAAAGTGGGGTATGACAACTCTGCCAAGGAAAGATGCATGTGAAGCCAAACTCATTTTGTATACTCATGAATTGATATGGAGTTATTCTCTGAAGTATCTAGGTGAGCAGTGAAAGTTGACATTGAGGATACAATTTTTAAAAAAATAAGTAGAAAGGAAAATCAAGGCAAATATAGTTAATATTTAACTTGAATTTTTACAAGTTATATTTATACTTTGAGAGTATTCTTATTTAAAGGGTGTTGACTCTGAAGCAATCTACTTAATACCGAAGAGTGTAGAAACTCTAAAATACAAAGAACTGATAGACTACCTAGTTAATATAATGACAGCAACAATAGCAAGATGACTATTTGGTCTCAAAGTATATATTTTAAAATTACCCTCCCCTCCTATAGTGGAGACAAAGCAGCAACAGTATTTATTTCTAGATAAGTTGCTTCATTAAAATTTTCAGCTCAATTTTTCCTATGGATTACTAATATGGGGATATAAGTGTCTTTATCAAGTCATGACTGTATAAGCCTGATACCAAAGCAAATTATAATTTTATCAGAATCCCTGTGCAGGAATTTTTTTTTCGTGTAAATATTTTTATTGATTTTTTTAGAGAGGAAAGGAGACGGAGACACATCAATGCAAGATAAGAGTGGCTGCCTCTAGCCGGAACCGGTTTGGCTCAGTGGCTAGAGCGTCGGCCTGCGGACTCAAGGGTCCAGGTTCGATTCCGGTCAAGGGCACGTACCTTGGTTGCGGGCACATCCCTAGTAGGGGGTGTGCAAGAGGCAGCTGATCGATGTTTCTCTCTCATCGATGTTTCTAACTCTCTATCCCTCTCTCTTCCTCTCTGTAAAAAAATCAATAAATTAAAAAAAAAAAAAAAAAAAAAAAAGAGTGGCTGCCTCTTGCACGCCCCCTACTGAATGGAACCTGCAACCTGAACATGTGCCCTGACTGGGAATCAAACCAGCAACCTTTCTGTGCATAGTGAAACAGGAATTTTGAGGGGTGAAAAAGACAGGTCTTAGGAAATTTTAGAAATGAAGGGGGAAAGAAACACAGGGCTGCAGAGCAGCAGAAGGTATATTACCATAGGACGAAAAGCTGCAAGAGGTACATTTCCACAGAATGAGGGAGCTGGGAACAGCAAAAGGTCTATATTTACAAAATAAAGAGAAGGAAGTCCTTCATCCAGAGGAAAAGAAGAAAGCCCAAAGGGAATAGGACAACAATAAGGAAGGAGGTGGGGGGAAGAACCTCACATCACATGTTCTATGTGAGGTTCCACCTTTGAGCCCAGGAGTTACTATAGTAACCAGTCTAAGGGAATAGTGACCAATCAGAGGGGATATTAAGGCACCAAGATCTGCAGCCTTTATAAGCCATAGGGAAAAGGAACTCAGTGGGACCCTTTTCCCCTCCCCAAGTGGGAGTCCATTCTGTGGGACCCATTCCCCCTCCCCATGTGGGAGTCTGTACTTTTCTTTAATAAATTTCCACCTTCGCTATACCACCTTCTGTCCGTGGAGTCATTCTTCGATTCCGGCGGACAAAGAATCCGGGTTCCAGTCCAAAAATTCCGTCTCAATAGGACAATGCCCAACTAACTGAGCCATACTGGCTAGGGCAGAATTAATTTTTTTTAAAAGAAAAATTTAAAAATTGATTATACAAAAGTGAAAAAATTAACAATAATATATGAATCTAATTGACAGGCATTATAAACCAATATATGTTTTCCTCACTAACTGCAACAATTTCCTAATGAGAAGGACAGGAAGTGAAAGCAACTGAAGAATACAGGTGTACAGAGAGAATTTCAGCCAGAAACCTGGAGTTGCACTAGATTTAAAGTACTGCAAAATTTAGTTGCAAGGTTTTGACATCTGAAATAAATTTGCCTCACATTGAGACTGTGGGGACTCAGTATTGCTTGCTGCATGCTATTGTGAGAAGCTTTTAGGATTATTTTCGGCCTTCTGAAATTTGTTCTTCCCTTCCCACAGAGTTTGAGAGAAATAGCTGGAGTGATCCTGATTGAAGGCAATGCGCCCCACGTTTGCCAGGTTCATTTTGAAGTTTTCAAGTTTTCTGTGATAAAGTGAAATGCGTTCTGGTATTTGTCAATTACACTTTGAAAAGCTCTGGGTTCTGACCTGTAGGTTTGATATTTACTATTGATGGGCCACAAGAGGAATGTTTTAAAACTTGGAGGTGTTTAAAGATTTAGTTGGTACTGAAAGGAGCCTTAAAACTCTCGTGTTGCCGGCAATAGGAGGTCTAAGAAACTACAGCAGCAGGTACAGGGACTGAAAAGATGATTTCTACAGCAAAGTAATTACTGAAGCCTGTTGCTACCTGTTCCAGGAAGCATTTCCCAGCTCCCTGTGTCAGGATGAGCTGCTCCCTCTGCCCTGCTTCAGTGGCACTTTGGGCATCCTCATATACCTCTCTTGCCTGTTTTATACTTAGTTGCATACACTCCTGTTTCCTTTAGCAGATTACAAGTTTTTTTCATCCCTGTAACCTTTGCATCTATCAATGCCTGCCTAACACTTAATAGTGAGACAGAAATTTTAGGGGTAAGATAGGACAGGTTTAGGAAATATTAGAAATTAGGGGGAAATATGGAGGAAGCACAGGGCTGCAGAATAGCAGAAGGGATATTTCCATAGAATAGGGGAGTTGGAAAGCTGCAACAGGTACATTTCCACAGAATGAGGGAGCTGGGAACAGCAAAAGGTCTATATTTACAAAATAAGAGAAGGAAGCCCTTCATCCAGAAGGAGAAGAAGAAAGCCCAAAGGGAATAGGAAAACAATAAGGAAGGAGGTGGGGGAGAACCTCACATGTCCTTTTGAGGTTCAACCTTTGAGCCCAGGAGTTACTATGGTAACCAGTCTAGGGGACTAGTGACCAATCAGAGGGGATATCAAGGCACCAGAATCTGCAGACTTTATAAGCCATAGGGAAAAGGAACTCAGTGGGACCCCTTCCCCCTCCCTACTAGGAAGTCCATTTTGTGAGACCCTTTCCCCCTCCCCACATGGGAGTCTGTACTTGTTCTTTAATAAATCTCCACCTTTGCTACACCACTTTCTGTCCGTGGATTCATTCTTCGATTCTGGTGGACAAGGAATCCCGGTTCCAGTCCAAAAATCCGTATCAATGGGTACTCAATGAACACTGTCTGGCTTGAAATGAATTTCAAAAGGTACTGTGAGAAGAATAAAGAAAACAATAGAAGAAGCGGAAGAGAATGAGGGCAAAGTGAAAAACAAACAAAACAAATAAAATCACACACCATGAAAGAATTAATGTCAAATATGAAAAAGTTAGTACCCCCACAGAAGCAGATAATAGAGCAGTTTTCTAAAATTATAAAATATTCATGTTTATAATTTTAGAATGGTTAGTGAAGTAACACAAAATACAATTGAAAGGCTCTTTAAAACAGATCCAAGAAAAAACACAATTAGAAACAAAACAGCATAGTTAGGTAAATTAAATTAAGCACTAATGGATAGGACAAACAGCAAATTAAACACAATGGAAAAGAGAAAAATCAGAATCTCATCTTCAGGTAATGATGGACAAGTAAATTTATATTAAACCTACTACTGAAAATAACTAGGAACACACACACACACACACACACACACACACACACACACACACACAATCTCCTTTCAGATATTACATAGGCAAGGACAAAGAGACAACCTAATGAAAAATCTGCCTTGAGTTTAGGGAATGCTTTTTCCCTTGGGCTGTCTGATGACTCTGAGAGTATGGCAAAATAAACAACGTTCTAGCAGCCTTTTGCTTCAGTGGCTTAACACATGGAGTTAGAGTATGCCAAGGAGCAGGTTTGTTCTGGTAAAAACCCATTGGTTTTAGGTTGGTAGTTAAAGATAATGGAAAATGTGAACTGAAAATAGATCCTTGTCATTTCAGGAACTCAAGTTCATCTTTGAGTTTTCACAAACATTGAAACTGGATGAAGATTATCTAGAATCATGAATGTTCCTACCCTGCTAAGAGCAAGAGTATATCGTCTCTGGAGAAAGTAGACATTACTTTACTCATCAATTAGTAGGCACCCATGCTTTCCCAAAGGGTAAGAGATCCCTCTTGTTTGCAGCATGGATGGACCTGGAAAATATTATGCTAAGTGAAATAAACCAAACTGAGAAAGACAAATATTACATGATCTCACTTATTTGTGGAATCTAATTAACAAAATGAATTGACAAACAAAATAAGACCTGAAGCATGGAGGGATGGAACAGACTGACATACCTCAATGTGGGGTTGGGGGAACGAGAAGAGATAAACCAAAGAACTTGTAACCCTTACTAGTATATGCATAGCCCAAGGACATGGGCAATAGGGTAGTGAATACCTGGAGTGGGGGTAGGATCTGGGAGGACGGGGGGAAGTGAGGGGTGGAATGGGAGATATCTGTAAGACTATCAGCAATAAAAATATATTAAAAATTAATATGCAAAAGGATTCATAAACAAATCTTTTGAACCCAGTAAAAATAAAGTTTCAAGGATACAAGAAAGTTAGCTATAAACTCCAAATGATTAGTAACTACTATAGATATTGATCATCTAAATGCTCTATTTATAAGAGCACACAGGGTTAACATTTTAAAACATACAACTTAAAAGAACCACATCTTGCCCTAACCGGTTTGGCTCAGTGGATAGAGAGTCGGCCTGCCTGCAGGCTGAAAGGTCCCAGGTTCGATTCCGGTCAAGGGCATGTACCTTGGTTGCGGGCACATCCCCAGTAGGGGTGTGCAGGAGGCAGCTGATCTATGTTTCTCTCTCATCGATGTTTCTAACTCTTTATCCCTCTCCATTCCTCTCTGTAAAAAAATCAATAAAATATTTTTTAAAAAAAGAACTACATCTTAAATAAAATAATAACATAAGCTTAAGAGGACAGGAAAAAAAAATTTACTGTGCAAACAACTAATCAAGAAAAGGTAGTGTACCTTTATTAACAAGGCAAGAAGCATTTCTAAAAAAAAAAAAAAAAATGACTGGATAATAAAATGTGAAATTTGTCAAAAAGTTAAAAAATTCTGAATGTATGTGCAAGTAATGCCATGACCTCAAATCATATAAAGCAGACATTAAAATAATTAAGTAAAAAACAATAATGAATATACAATCGTAGGAGGTTTTTTTAACATTCCCATCTTAAAACTAATAGAAAAACAAACAAATCATTAATAGGAATATTGAAGACTTGCACTAGGTGACTAAAAATCTGGGCATAATTGATATTACACGCCCAAACTACAACATATAACTGACTCTTGAACAACAAAGGTTTGAAATGCATGGGTTCATTTACACTTGGATTTTAAAAAGTAAATATAAGGTTGGCCCTCTGTATTCCCCTGTGTTTTATCCATGGATTCAACCAATCACAGACTGAAAACAGTCTTTTCTATCTGTGATTTGGAATCCACAGATCCAAAGGGTTGACTTAAGTTGTTTGCAGATTTTTGACTGCCGGATTTGGTCCCCCAAAGCCTACATTATTCAAGGGTCAATTGTACACATTTATGTCAAGATCACATTCAACATTTAAAAACAAATTAGGTTTGTAAGCCTTTTTATCAAGATGTTACAAAGGGTAAGAGATTGAATTTATACAGGATATACTCTCTGTCATCATTGGAAAAAAGCCAGAAATCAGTAACATAAAGATGCCTGGAAAATACCGATATGTTTGGAAATAAACTTCTAACCCTGGGGTCAAAGAAAAATAGAAATACATGATTAAATAGAGGGAAGGGAAGGAGGAAGAAATTAAGTTAGAATCATAAACATAAGAATTAGAAATTAAAAGAAAATGTAGCATTTTCCACCAATAATTAAGAAGAGATATTACCTGTATTCATTCTTAGGTCACTGATCCTAAAGCAAACACTTTTTTGTTTTGTTTTTCATTACACAGAATATAAGTATTATTTCCTAAATATTTCTTGGTTGATTAACTTTTTTTTTTTTTTTAGATATATTACCTTATTATTTTTACAATATGTTCCTATTTTGGGGGGAGTCATGGAAACTGAAAAGTTAGTTGTTTATTGTGTTTGTGTGTTTTTAATGGTGTTTAAAATATAGCAAATACATTCTAAGAAGATAATTTACTCAGCACCACTAGCTGTAAAATAAAAGTCAAAGCTCTTTCATAAACATTAATACATCCTTATGGTGTCTGCCATCAGCATTTCACTAAGGATGTCAACATAGTACTATTATTAACATTAGAAAAAAAACTAGTTTAGAAAATGTTTCCATTATGAAACACTTGAAAATTCTTTGATATTAAAAGTCTACTTTCTAACTCAAGAAACTATATTTATAATTTATATGTAAATATAAAAATATGTATGTAAAGGAGTAGGCAAAAGTAGGTTAACAGTTGTGAGTATGCAAAACAGTTTATTGTTGTATTATTATTTAATAATTATTATATTATTGATTTGTATTATTTGTCTTCTATTATTGCTGTTATTATTTTGAATCCTTACTTATGATTTATCCTTTAAATAATGATGGCTGTAATTTAACCTACTTTTGTCCACCCCTGTATGTATTGCATGTATTTTTCTTATATCACTTTCATTTGTGAAGTTACTTAGAAGGAAGGAAACAGGCTTTCTAATAGGCCCTAGATAAATATGTTCTAAAGAGAAGTCAAAGTAGATACATATTATAATTATACTAGAGGCCCAGTGCACGAATTTGTGCACAGGTAGGTCAGGCCCACCCAGATTGGGGCTGATCAGGGGCGGGGCCAGCTGGGGGGAGGGGCTGCAGGTGGTTTGCTGGCCGGCTCCACCCCCAATAGGGGGGGGGCGATTGGGGGCAGGGCCAGCCAGGGGGTGGGGCCTTGGCCCCGCCCCCTGGTTGAACTCCCAGTTGAACTTCTGGTTGAACTCCCAGTCCAGGGGATAATTTGCATATTAGCCTTTTATTAGATAGGATATGGTAAAACTTTGGCTATATGGGTTCTTTAATATATCATTCCTCCCATGTCAAAAGTATAAAAAAACAAATATATCTTTTTTTCTTTAGCTCCTCCAATAGCTCTAAATTGATAGTTATAATTCTCTACATTTCTATAGATGACAGAGACATACATGAATGAATAAAAAGCAAATTAATTGCTAAAAATAGCAAATAAAATTCTTGCTTACTTGTTTGCTTTTTAAAAACCACTATAATATCTGAACTTGGAAAGTATAGGAATTTGGTTATAATAAAGACTATAATGAGGCATACCTTTCTTTGTTCATTTTTGTTCTCTTATCTAAATGCTGTCTTTGAGGTTTAGGTGGGGATCTTATAACATGATAACTATAAGATCATTAAAAGTTCAAACACATGCATATACTAATATCCATAAATACTCCAATTCCTTATAAAAATGGTGTATTATTTGCATATGACATATGTACATCCTCTTGTATACTTTAAATCATCTCTGAATTACTTATAATATGTAGCACAATGTAAATTCTATATAGTTAGTTAATATACTATATTGCTTAGAGAATAATGAAAACTAAATCTTTATATGTTCAGTGCAGACACAACCACCACAGGCCTAATTACACAGTACATGTTAGCAACAATAGAAAATATTGGGGGGGAAAATGTTACATCAGCGGTTGGTTGAATCCATGGATGCAAAACCACAGATACAGGGGACTGAATGCATTGTGGTCATCTTTGATCAGTAAAAATAAACAATTTTCAGGGGACACTCGATTAAATTAATCTCATACTATTGTGCAGTATAAGAGCTCTATTATACTGTAATAAAGAGCTCTATTATACTGTAATAATTGTTTTTCTAAACAAGAGAAAAGGGTAATGATTGGTCAAATAAACCTATCTCAAAATAATTAGATGCACTCATTTTAATTTCAGATAGATGAAATGTCTATACTTGTTTTCATCCATCTAGAATAGGAGTGAGCAAAATATGGCCCATGTGCCAAATCTGGCCCACCATTTATCTTTATAAGTAAAGATATTTTAAAGCATAAGTATGATCATTCACTTATGAATCATCATATTATCTAGTATGATCATATTATCTAAGGCTGCCTTTGCCCTGTCAGGCAAAGTTGAGTAGTTCTCACAGATCATATGGTCTGCAAAGCCAAACTGTTTACTATCTGGCACTTTAAAAAAAAAAGCTTGCTGATCTCTTATTTACACCATTAAGTTAGATCAAGTATATTTGATAAGGTCTGAATGCCTACTCTGCATTTACTTATATACTTTGATTAAATATTTGTGAACTGCTATTCCTCTTCTATATATCCTAGACACATTATAGTTAAAGGAAAGTTTGGGCTTGTAATACTGGAATGGAGACATTTTGACAAAATTCCATTGAAATATATCTAAGACCATTGACCAATATATATTTGAAACACCATTATTTATACTGTGCTTTAGTAAAATGAAAGATAAGAGAAAATAAGCTTAATTGATCCTGTTTATTGATCTCACACAGTATGAAATAGCATCATTTCCCTCAAATTTCTAGATCAATTCAGTACACTGTATATTTATATTGATGAAAAATAGAAGTATGTTAAAACAATTTTGGAATGGGAGATGTAAAAAAAAATCACAACCTTGAACTTGCATTACTGCGGTGTGGATAAAGGGACTCAGCGAGCTAAGTTAGAGAATATTAGTAAATTCTAAGGTGTTTTCTTGGGTAAAGTCAAGTTTGAAACTATGTGTGGTGAAAAGACGTTAGGGGAAGTTCTTGACATGTATCTGATATATGTATGAGTGTAGCTCTCAGTTAACCTAGTTACAAACGATAATAAACAGTCTGATTTATATCCTTTTTTTTTTCATTTAAGTTTTGGTAAAAGAAAAAGAAACACTTTCAATTGTCAAGTTGTATGCAACCAATAGCATATTGCCATTTACTTTTATTCCTGAGGGATGATAGTCAAACCCTATTATTTTATTATTATAATTAATCTTACAGCCTGCAAGGTAATGAGATGCATTGTTCCAGGAAGAGAATATATTGTAAGAGAGTCAGAGTGCTTAATTAACTAATAAATATTTAAAATACACATTTAAAGAGAATTTTGTTAACTGTGTGGTCATATAAATTTTGGAATTAGTATAAAAAGAATTTAAAACTCATTTAATTAATTGACCATAATTTAGATAGCAAGAATAATGTGGTGGTCAGCAAAGCACATGGAAACTCAGGCATGAAAATAGAAAGGCACAGTTCTGACATAGTTTCAAACACAAGAAAGTGGAAGGAAATGGAATGGAGTTTAGCATCATTGTGCAGAGGATAAAAATGCCTATGAACACATAAGGACATTTTGGAATGATAAATAAAATGTATTAATGAGTAGAATAGCCCTAGACTCTCTTATGCATTTCACCTGCTATTTTTTTCCTGCTATCTTAGTGATGACAGCAGTACTTAAAACACACCTCTCCCATCTGTAGGAATCACTGCATGGAGGACAACAGAGCTGGTGAACTTTTGTCACTGAGGACATCCCTGGGATCAACTTGAGTGGAGGTAGCTGCTGCATTAGTTGCCCCTTACCCTCACCCGCTTGTGTTCACAAAGAGGATTTAATGACCAGTGAAGGCAGAATATAAAGGCCCAATTGTTCACTTACACTATGGACGAGTTTCCACTTTGGAAGTCTTTTGACTACCTGAAAAAGATAAATCTATCCTAAATCTATTAAGGCATACTATAGACAGATTATTTTTTAAAATATTCAAAACCAGAATAAAAGCCAATTCAAAGGAGAACCTTGAAAAGATAATTAGAGCAAGAACAGAATGGGTAAAAATTGTACCATTCACCTAAAGTGATTATTCTGAAGATAAACGCATACTGAGATACATAAGGCCTGGTGTGCTTGCTACAAAATCAGTGTCATTAGCAGATATGTAGGAATATATTTTCACACCTCATATACTTCTGAATTCAAATCATAAGAGTACCTGCTCCAATTAATGGAAGGCAGATTACAGAGGGAAAGAGGAGTGCCAGGAAAATTATATTAGAACAACAAAGCTATTAGTAACACTTAGCACAGAAGCACTGGAGTGTTTTAAGTAACAAGCACCGTTTACTTTTCTAGTCCATGTTCTCAAGACAAAATGAAACCTTTAAGTACATTTGAATACTTTAATACCAGAAGGGGTTTAGGGAAAATGAAAACCAAGATCTTCTCTAATATTTAATCATCATCTTTGGATGCTTCTCAATGGTTTTTGTTGTGTGTTTTTTTAAAGTGGGTATTAATTGTGTTGGGAGAATTATTTGTAAGAATATAAGTAGCCTTTGGCCAATGAGCTATTCACTGAAATGAGAACAACTGACCCTAACTCAGTGAATTATATTATTTGACATTCCAACTCAGAAAAGTACCCCCATCCTTTAAACATATATATCTCGAGTATGTTTCTATCAGCTAAAGCTTACACCCTGACTCACTTCCCCTGGACAAGATATTAAGATGATCAACACTTTGTTTTTCCCTGGACTCCTATTCACTGATATGCACAGTGCTCTATAAAAACATGCTTCATTTACCAGAAGAAAGAACCCCACAGTGCATCTCACGCCCGAAGGCATTGATATACAGCACTTCATTTGGAGACCCAGTTAATGGAAATGGTTCTGGGGCACACTGGTTTCTTATAGGTATTCACTGCAGAAACAGCAGGTTAGGGCTCAATAGAAACAACAAGGCCATGTCAAGTGTAAAATCAGAACTAAAAGAGTGATCCTCTAAAATTATAAATACACACGTTTGTATCTGTGTGTGTTGTGTGTAGGTGGAAAACACCTAGTTAACAAAGGAAAACGGATTCTCTTTTTTAAAATCATATAGACTTTCTAGCTAATTACTCTACTGACAAGTTACATATCACCAAGTTTGAATTTGTTACTGGAGAAACTGAGGTAGAAGAGGACTTAGTTTTTAACCCAATTACTTCAAAAATAAATATTGTCCAGATTGGAGTTCATAGTTGACTCTGGTTCTGCATATAAGGTATCATATTATTAAACAAATTACATAAATTATAGAAAGTAATTACTGCAGCTATTACTAAAGAAATATTTAGTATTTGGAGACTTTCTTTGGCAACACTGTACAGTTAAAATTAAAAAAAAACACACACACCAAGATCTCCTCTAAGATTTAATCATCATCATCTTTGGATGCTTCTCCAATTTTTTTTTTTTATTGTAGTCTGTCACCTAAGATTTGATATGCTGTATCCATGCATGTCTTTAATTGATCCTGCAGCTGTACACTCAGAGAATGGGGGATGGGAATAACTGAGAAAGAGAAATAACACAATCACCATTTTAAATCCACTCATACTTTCTGGATGCAGCTCAATGGAGAACTTCCCATAGTAAATGAGCTGCATCCAGAAAGTATGGCAAACTAGTACCACATACCCTAGGGCAGTGGTCGGCAAACTGCAGCTCGTGAGCCTCATGCGGCTCTTTGGCCCCTTAAGTGTGGCTCTTCCACAAAATACCACGGCCTGGGCGAGTCTATTTTGAAGAAGTGGCGTTAGAAGAAGTTTAGGTTTAAAAAATTTGGCTCTCAAAAGAAATTTCAATCTTTGTCCTGTTGATATTTGGCTCTGTTGACTAATGAGTTTGCTGACCACTGCCCTAGGGGACCACTTCAGTATGATATTAATGCTCAATGATTACATTGCTGCCTTTTAAAGATACATAAAAACAACAAAGTAGTGGTCACCATGTATGTATGTCATAAAATGAGGTCTGTATGATCATAACATGACAACATGAGGATCTTTGTGGGTTGACACTGTTTTATGTATTGAGCAAGCAGGCAGTAAGGAGCGAGGGGTCCCGGACTGCGAGCGGGCACAAGCCGGGCTGAAGGACCCCCACCCCCCAGTGCACGAATTTCATGCACCGGGCCTCTAGTTGTGTTAGAATTCTGCAAGAATCATTACTGGTGAAAACTGGGTAAACAGCAGATGTTATATCTTTGTATTATTTCTGACAACTGTATGCTAATCTCAATGATCTCAAATTGAAAAATTGAGTTAAAAAATAATTTAGTCCATTACATTTTCTAGCAGTAGAATGTCAATAAGGTAAACTGTTATATTCAAGTAACATATATTTCAAACTCTCCTTTTGTGTTCAATCTGATTATTCTACAACAGGTCAGAGAATAATACTTGGAATAAAATAAAAGATTTAAAAACTTATGCTATTAATTATAAGTCTGTGAATTTCTGCTTATGGTATAGAAGAGTGAGTTTCTAACATGAATTCCCCCACAAATAATAGTTATAAAATCTGAAAAATATTTAATAAAAACTAACCAACATCACTGAATTTGAACAAAATAACCAGATTTTGTAATGGAAATGGTTTGAAACACGTCAATTTTTGTTGTCAATTCTGACATAGGCAACTTAAACACTCCTGAAAAATCTTTTATTTTACTGGACAAAGGAAACAAGAGGAGTATGGGTGACTAGAGAGTGAGGAAAGGAGAAAGTCAGAGAAGAAAATGTATCTTTATATATATATATATATGTATGTGTATATGTATATATACATGTGTATATATGTATATGTATATACACATATACACATATACATACATATATATTTGTGTATATATGTGTATGTGTGTGTGTGTATTTATGTGTGTGTGTGTGTATGTATGTATACATATATATATGTGGTATGTGGTTATAGATGATATAGATGACCTAGATACAGATTATATAGATATATAGATATAGATACATAAATAAGATTCTGGCAAAACACTGAACCAAACATGCATGGGGCAACCAATTATAGCCCAAAGAAAAGACAAATATATGAATTAAGATATGAGCATTTTAAAATTTATTACAGTGTGCATTTGAGCCTAACCAAGTTAGTTACCTAATAAAACTGAAACATTATAACAAAACACAGAATCTCTATGACACTCAAAAAGTTCAGTGTCCAATCCAAAATTATTTACCATATTAAAGGCCCCAAAATAGCTATTTTCAAGGGAAAGATAATACATGTCAACCTCAAGATGATACAGATGTTGAAATTATCAGTCAATGATTCTAAATTAGCTATTAAAATTCTATTCAGGGAGGTAAACAAACATGTGCTCATAATAAATTTAAAGAAGAAATGACAGCAAAGAATTGGAAATATAATAATTAGGTTGAAATTAAAATACAATTTGTTACAAAAATGTACTAATTTTAATCTAATTGTAGAATGAAGAGGGAAGAGAAATGTGTCAGTGTAAAAAGATTGATCAATTAAAATAATCAAATTTGAGGAGAAGAAAACAAGATTTAACATGAAGAACAGAACTTCAGGGACATGTGGGACAATTTCAAAATAAAGTATATATGAAAAATTGAAATATTAAAAGATGATGAAAGAAAAAATGGATAAAAATTACTTAAAGTAAAAAAGCCCCTCTTAAATAAGGTAAAAAAATAAAAGTTTAAAGATTTCAAAAGCTCAGCTACCACAGAGAGGTTCACAGCCTTGAAGACGAAGTTCAGTGAATTATGTATCTTATGTGTACACACATATGGGTAAATATAAAAAACACATTTTCTTTTAGTAACTTTAATATTCACAGGACTAAATTGAGCAAAAACACAGCATTCCCTTTAAATATGTGTTGTAAATTAAGTTAAGTTCTAAAAATCTGTGACTTAAATTTTCACCTTAAGTAGCTAGGGAAAAAGAGCAAGACTGAGACATAGTAAGTAGGTAAATTAAATAAAGGTAAAATAAATTAAAAATTTAATAAATCTCTACTTAAAAGAATTGAGGAAAATATATATAGTTCAATATCCAATATTAGGAATTACATTAATAATATTAAATCCTGCAGACTTAAAAAGGCAAATTAGAGATTTATGGCTATCCATCTGATGAAAGGTGAAATAGCCAAACTAGTTAAAAGATGACAGCTAACAAAGTTTACTTAAGAAGAAATAGACACCATAAAGAATCTTAATTTATTACAGAAATTTAATTTCTAATTACACATATTTGCATAATATGTGCAATTCACCTCCAAAAGCTTTGATGTGAATATTATTTCCATTAAATGAAACATTCACGTGTTGCAGCAGATCTCGAGTTAAAAGAATATCTTTTGCCCTTTTTTGTTCTTTTGTTTTCTTTGATAAACATAGAATACTTTGTAATGACTATTGGCTAACTAAGTCCACTTACAAAAGCAAGAAAACTATCATTTATTTTATGTCTCCCATATGCGCAACATTTTAATCTCTTTTAATCTTCATAGTAATCCTTTGACATGCTTTGTTTTGCTTTTTAAGCCGCCATTTCACATACTCCATTAATACATGGCACAGTTGACTTGAAAGCCCATCCTTGTCATTCCTCGCCTCATGCTCTTCCCACTACATATACTGTCTTGGAAGAGAATGCCATAGCTTATCCACTGAGCATTAAGAAAACCAGCCATTGAAGGAAAAGAAGGCTCAGAGATCACGGTAATGGCATTCTCAGATGGCTAACACTATGATCACTGATAAAAAGAGGAAAATTTATTGGTTATTTTCATTTTTCACATAAATACCTAGTCTTCGATTTTAATTAAAGGAATCTTTGCTAGAGCTGTGAAGGAATAACCAGCAAAGTGGATTAGCCAATACATTAACAGGGAGAAAATGCCCCCCATTCCCCACCCCAGCCAAGATATGGGAAACAACATAGCTTGTAACAATATTGAGACTCATAAAGGAGAATTGTTGAGCAATTCCATCAGATCACTTCTGATGATTATATCATCAGGAGATGTAATTAAAGGATTAAACTTTTCCCTCATACATTGTTGTTCTCTCAGCGGTTCACTCATATTTTGAGATAAAACACTGCTTATATATTGAGAAATTAAAAATCTGTTATATTAGGAGATTGAAGATATAGTCTGATGCAGAACAAATTATTTTGGATTCAAAACCAACAGTGTTTAAATTCCTGATTTTCAACTCATTATATGTCTATCATTTGAAAAATTACCCCTGTAAATGTTGGTTTCCACATTTATACAATATATATGGTAAACACTAATGTATTTCATTAGGATGAGAAAATATTATCATTAGAAGTTGTAAATGAAATAAGTGTCCTGTTTTTAAAGATTATCAGGAGTGGTTCAAATATATTCTTAGTATCAAGAAGCTCAGAAACTTACTGGAAATCCCTCTGTAGACCATCCTTACCTCCTCCTGAGTGATAGATTGAAAAAACTTTCTCTCCCAAAGAAAGAAAATATTAAATATGAGACAGCAAGACACCTGTCCATAGAAGATATTATCACCTCTCAACTTCATTTTTTGGCATGGCAAGATAAAGGAACAGGATATGCTTGAGGGGAACAAAATTCTTTTAGAAGCCTCTATTTTTAAAAAGACAGGTCAGCATAAATGAATTTTTTATGAGTTGAATAATGATTTCCTTTATAACTTCTTCTGAGAGGTGTCTGAAGGAAATTAGGACTGCATCTTTTTTTTTTTCTTGTTGTTAGATTAGACATGTGAAGAAAATAAAATGTGGCCCTCTTTTAGAGTATAATTTTCTCTCCTTTTTTCCCCTCTGAACCTCTTTTTTAACTGACAGCTCAATAATAGAAACTATTTTATAATTGAATGTGATTTTTAAAATAACCCAAATGTCTTTAAAAACAGGCCAGCACTTGTGAAATGGTGTTCCACCTGAACGATTCCCAGAGTGGCTATGTCATTCTGCCTTAGTATACAATTCCTTAACCTGCAAGTCTATTGCTATAGAGGACTGTTGTATGGCTATATGTGTCACTAGTAAAACCCAACTAGCTACAGCATGACAAAGAACACATGTTTTACTCAGGGTCTTTTGTCCCTCCTCATGTTGTACTAGCTTACTAAAGAAGCCATACTTATTGCTTGTGCATGTGATTTTCTCCCGTAGGCTGCCTTGAAGGGCTAACATCTAACCAATCAACCAACAAGCACTGGGCTTTCAGGCCAAACTACAGACAAGAGCATATGGATTGGTCTCCTCCACCACTTAAAATATAACCACCACCACCACCACAACAGACAGCAAAGAGAATGGGAGAAAAGTGGATATAAAAACAGAGGTGATGGGGAGTTTCCAGGAACACCAAGAACAAGCAAAAACCACAGTCTCAGAAGAGACTTGAGACAGAGATGGGAGCTACCTTTCTGCAGAGACCTGAAGGGGCTACAAATTAGGAACCATCAAGGACAGAGGGTAGGTTAAGAAGGTGGGACAGAAACCTGCAGCAATTTCTCTCAGGGAGTGTCGATTGGCATACCTGTCTACTCATGCATGCAGTTTACTTCCTGGCAAAATCACTTTCTCTGCCTTTGGAATTGGGAAAAAACAAAAAAAACAAACAAACAAAAAACAACCCTGCAGCGATCAGGAACATTTTGTGGATGCTGATACTCCACAGAGGTCTTCTCTAGGGTTTTGCAGAGTATGATGGTGCCTGATTATTGGCCATTAATATATTCATTCCTTCTCCAAATATCTGTCCAGGTAGTCTTCTTAGGTAATGGGGATGTGGAAGTGAATTGAACAGATAAAGTGTGTGTTAAATAGGTGGGTAAGTAGTGTGGAGGAAATAAAGCAGAACTGGAGGAAGAGGAAGTGAGTGTGTGTGTAGGGGGGTCGGCGGGGGGTAAGGGGGAGTGGGGGGGAGGGAGTGTTACAACCAGTGGGAGCACCTCACAAGTACAGCCCTACAGAGCAGATTCTCCATTCAGAAGCAAGGTCTATTTTAGAAACATAATTATATAACAGGAAATATTCATGCTAGCTATATATCTTTTTGAAAATAACAGAATACAGAAAATCACTAGAAAGTTGAAACACAAAAACAGAGAATCCACATAAATAAAATAACTGAAAGAAAGTGTGATAATTTAGAGGAGAGGGTGGGCTGTTTAAAAGCCTTATTATTAACATTACAGTGATTCAGAACTGTATAGATGCTCTCAAAATTTGAGCATGCTTTTGAAAAATTAAAACAGAGGTACATGATTTTGATCCCTTTATATAATATGAAGGACAAACATACCAAATCCATCTCTAATAATACTGAATGACAGCAGAAAATTGAACGATGACTTTAACATTATATGGGAAATAATTCAGAACACAGAATGTTATACACAGTCAAACTCAATCAGTAACGGAAATTTTCAGACAAGCTAGCATCCCCATATGCAGTATCTGAAAAACAAAACATATTTAAAAAGAGGATTTACTCTAACAAAAATAGTAATACTAAGAAAAGAAAACCTTAAGTTCTGAGAAACGTTGGGAGTAATACAAGAAGGCAGGGTAGAGAGGTTCCATTTAATATCTGTGCCCAAGCCCAGGATGGAGCAGAGAGTCAGAGGGTTTGATTCTAACCAGGGAAATTCAACATCTGTGCCTTTTCCACCTGGGTAGTCACTCTTCATTGCCATCACTCTGAGCAGCGATGCCACCTTCCTGCTTGTCATCAGATCCCTATGTGTGCACAGAGATACAAGCTATAAACTAATGGAACATTACTCATGAGAAGGACATTGATGTTAAGTGATCCAATTGCTAGAACTGAAGGTATTTTCAGAAATATTTATGGAGTCATAGAACCATAAAGCTGAAAGAAAGGTAGGGCTATTTAGTGAAGAATACCTTATCTTAACTCATGCCTTTCTTTCTTTCTTTCTTTCTTTCTTTCTTTCTTTCTTTCTTTCTTTCTTTCTTTCTTCCTTTCTTCCTTTCTTTTCTTTTCTTTTCTTTCTTTCTTTTTTTTCTGTAGCCAGTGTGATTTTTGAAGCAAGGTTAATTGGCCAATAGAACATCAGCAATTTTTAAAAATCTATGCAAAAACATAGGATATTCAAAGTTTAAATAATCTCTGTTGCACCTACTAACTGGTTGTTCTCTATCAAGCTATTGTATGTGCCAGATGAAGAACTAGTTATAATTTTTGTCCATTATCCTCAATATGTGGGAATTGAAATGTCACTGTGACCACAACTTAATAATTATCATTGTAAATGAAATGTATTTTTAATCCAGAAAAACAAGGCACTCTTATCTCTTCTAATAGTTTTTTTTTATTTTTAATGTAAATGAACTCTTCTTTTTAATATAATAAGAGCAATCTATTTAGTTTAAAAACAAATTTATGTGTAATATGCATAAAATGAGGAAAATACATTCAATTTGTTATGGCAAAATTAATTACCCATGGTGTTAAAAAACAAAAAAACAAACCCACAAGCATAAAACTAGGGATGTAAAATTCTAGGGTTTTGATTACACATTTTCTACAATTTTTTAAATTCCTGCAGTATGTATATGTTCTAAATTAGTCTCTTTTAGATGCCATATTAAAAAAACCACACAAAAACAGTATTTGAAATATAACCAGGAAAAAAAGAAAACTGCTTACAACGATTACATTTGTTTCATAGGTGGATCATTATAAAGAATACTAGGAGCTCAGCGAGCGATTTGAAATCGCGCGGCACTGCCCACCCTCAAGTCATAGGTCTGGCCCTGCCTCCCACTCCAGCCCTTGAAGCAGCCGGGGCCGCTGCTGATCAGGCCCTCCCCCAGTGCAGGTGCGTGGAGGCCCCTGCTGTCCTGCCCCCAACGCTGTGTGTGCAACCTCTTCCTGTCAGGTCCACCTGTTGCAGCATCCAGTTAATTAGCATATTTCTCTATTATATATATATAGAGAGAGATTTTGAAGTCCTCTAGGTATATTATATTTTTGCAGTTTTTAGGATTAAATAAATATTTTTATTTAAATAAAAGAGGATCAGATTGAAGTCTTGATATTTAAATACAAATAATAGAAGAAAAATGCTCTTAAGTCTAGTCTTACTGATGTGCTCTTGCTTGGGCTGTTGATGAGATATGAACAAATGTAGGTGGGAATAACTCACAAAAAAATACACAATATTCAAAGTTCTGAGTTGGATAAAAGATAATGATACTCGTCTCAGAATGTCTCTATGTTACAATATTCCAGGATTTTTTGTTGTTAGTTTAGTTTCACTTGTTAAAGTGTAAATCCTTTCTTCCCCACCTACACCCTAAGCTCTCTTTCTGAAAGCTGGAACACATCACTCCCTTCCTGCAGGTCCTACCTCCAGTTCTTAGGATGAACCTAAACATATAATCAGCATTTAGCACACATTTTGGGGCTCAGCATCTTATACCTAAATTTGTGCACCTTTTTGAGAAACAGGTTTCTACGTGACCCCAATTATAAATACTGTCAACAGCTTAATAAATGGCCTGGTGAACTGGCTTGGCCTTGCTCTTATCAGTTCCTCTTAAATGAATTACAGACCTAGCCATAAATACTTTTCTTTTTCTCAATGCTTTATATACTGTCTGATCTGCCTCTTTAATGTAGATTGTTTACTTTATGATTTCCAAATATTGTGCCTTGTAAAGTCCCAGTCTGTTGATATTTGAGCTACTGGAACACTCTGTGAAATCATCTTAGACCATATGTGTCAGCTTCTTGAACTCGGGCCAGTGTTTGACATTTTCCATAGATATAATTCTTGCTTGACCAACTAAGATTTGAAGGCAGGAGCCCCTTTTTTTAAGAGAGCAGGAATAATTACAATGCTTGAACTCTAAATCACAGAAACTTTGGTTTTACCCCATAGAAAATAATTGAGTAAAGTCTGTTTAAGTCTCAAGATATGCCAATCCCTGACTTGCAATCACAAGCATTCAGACATTCGTGGAACACAAAAGCACCTTTTTTAAAAAATGGCTTTTTTTTTAAACATTAGTGAGAGTGTTTCTCACACAGTCTTATAAACTTTAGAGTACATATTGTGAGCTTATCATACAAGTAAAAAACGCTATTATAAAAGGCATATTCTTTGAAGTATTACTCTAATGGAATTTTCCTTGCAGTACAAAAATAAATCGGATGGTTTTAAAGATAATAAACCTGAACCAAACAATAATGAAACTGAACAATACAAACTAGGGACCATCTTTTCTTCTTACAACTCACTATCTTCCCAGGTTTTAATGATATTCTCCTATCAGGTAATAGGGATTCATTCAGGGAAATAGAAACCATATCGGTATTTCAAACAGAGGGAATTTAATACAGAAATTGATTTCACAGACATTAGAAGCTGAGAGAACCAAGTGAATGAGTAGAGGAACCTTAGGTTTTGTGAAGTCAGGAAACAGCTAAAATTGCCAGACTGGAGAGGTAGAGAAGGCACAAGGGTCTTACACTTTTGTGTGAGGCAGGTAGAGCTACTGTTTGGATCTCAGGGGGAGAACCTGTGGCTGGTGCACAGCTCCATGGAGGGCCAGGCCTTTCATGACTGCTGCTCCAACCACTAAGGTGACCACATCAGGCATGGCCAGCATGGTTGGTTCTGGGAGTGGAGTAAGAAGCTAGAACCTGGGAAATTAACCAATCCTCCCCCTCCCCCCCCTCCCCTGCTAAATAGTATAGTCCTTTGCCAGTGCCTCCTTGGAAAGACTCTAAGACAGTGGTCGGCAAACTGTGGCTCACGAGCCACATGTGGCTCTTTGGCCCCTTGAGTTTTTAGCAAAGGCCAGCTTAGGAGTACCCTAATTAAGTTAATAATAATGTACCTACCTATATAGTTTAAGTTTAAAAAATTTGGCTCTCAAAAGAAATTTCAATCGTTGTACTGTTGATATTTGGCTCTGTTGACTAATGAGTTTGCCGACCACTGCTCTAAGAGAATAGGACTACTGGTAAAAAGGGAGTCTGGAGATGTTGTTTGCGAACTCCCAGGCCCCATATCAACTGAAACAAGGATCAAGAGAAGGGCTGAGGGATGATATGTAAATAATATACAAATGATATGCATAGGCAATATGTAAATAACTAATATACAACAGCTATGCATAGGCAATATGTAGGTAGTAGATATATACAACCTTTAACCCTTTGCACTCACTTGCTTTTTTCTCGATTCCTTTATTCTAATGCTAACCATGTCGAGTCACACTTGACATCTGAGTGCAAAAGGTTAAACAATTAATCCGGCTCCACTGATTATGAAATTACTAGAGGCCCGGTGCACAAAATTTGTGCACGGGGGGGGGGGAGGGCTGTCCCTCAGCCCAGCCTGCACCCTCTCCAATCTGGGACCCCTCAAGGGATGTCCGACTGCCCGTTTAGGCCCAAACCCAGTGAGATCAGGCTTAAACGGGCAGTCGGACATCCCTCTCACAATCCAGGACTGCTGGCTCCCAACTGCGCGCCTGCCTGCCTGCCTTCCTGATTGCCCCTAACTGCTTCTGCCTGCCAGTCTGATCACCCCTTAACCACTCCCCTGTCAGCCTGATTTATGCCTAACTGCTCCCCTGCAGGCCTGGTCATCCCTAACTGCCCTCCCCTGCAGGCCTGGTCCCCCCAAACTGCTCTCCCCTGCAGGCCTGGGTCCCCTCCCAACTGCCCTTCCCTGCAGGCCTGGTCACCCCCAACTTCCCTCCTCTGCTAGCTTGGTCACCCCTAACTGCCCTCCCCTGCAAGCTTGATCGCCCCCAACTGCCCTCCCTTGCAGGCCTGGTCCCTCCCAACTGCCCTCCCCTGCTGGCCATCTTGTGGTGGCCATCTTGTGTCCACATGGGGGCAGCCATCTTGTGTGTTGGAGTGATGGTCAATCTGCATATGACTATTTTATTAGGTAGGATAGAGGCCTGGTGCATGGGTGGGGGCTGGATGGTTTGCCCTGAATGATGTCCCGGATCAGGGTGGGGATTCCCTTGGGGCATGCGGCAGCCTGGGCGAGGGGCCTGTGGTGGTTTGCAGGCCAGCCACACCCCTGGCAACCCAAGTGAAGGCCCTGGTATCTGGGGTTTATTTATCTTCTACAATTGAAACTTTGTAGCCTGGAGGGAAGCCAAGCCTTCTGTTTGCTCCGTGGCAGCAGCTATTTATGTTGGTATTTATGTTATCTTCTATAATTGAAACTTTGTAGCCTTAAGGGGAGGCCTGGGCCAGCCAGAGTGTGCAGAAAGCTGGGCTTCCTCCATCGCCGGGGGCAACCCTAGAGTCCTGCTCTTCCAGCTCCGGGGCTGTCGCCATTTCTGTTGGAATTTATCTTCTATAATTGAAACTTTGTAGCATTGAGTGGAGGCCTAGGCCGGCAAGGGCAGCAGAAAGCTTGGCTTCCTTCATTGCTGAGGAAACCCAAGCCTCCCTCCTGCTCTCTGTGGCTGTAGCCATCTTGGTTGGGTTTATTTGCATATTCGCTCCTGATTGGCTGGTGGGCGTGGCTTGTGGGTGTAGCAAAGTGATGTTAATTTGCATATTACTCTTTTATTAGATAGGGTGAGGAAGGCAGTTGAAATCCCATAGTTTGGGGCATAGTAATTTTCATTATGTGGTTCTTACCTATGTCTTTATTATACAGGCAGTCCTCGGGTTATGTCGGACTTGACGTACGTCGTTTCGTGGTTACGTCGCCATCTCCCATTTATTTATTAAAAAAAAGTTCCGTCATTTCAATGTATGTACATATGTGCTTTATGTTTTTTTTATTATTTACCATATTTACCACAAGTAAAGGTCAGGAATTGTTATCTTTCTTTTCATTTTTTTACTGTTTCACTTCATTACTGCTGTGTATGTGCCCATGTGAGTGACGTAGGTGCTTATGTAGGTGGGTCCCGACTTACGGTGAAAATCGCGTTATGTCGTGCCATAGGAACGGATCTCCGATGTAACCGAGGACCTACTGTATACTTTCACTATTAAATAACCTTATCAAGATCAAATTTTCTTTATGCTCAAGTGTAAGTTGCTAATAGCACATTAAATATTATTAGAAAAGAGCCTATAATAAAACAGATCAATTTAAAGTAACAACTTTAAAACCCAAAATATATTGCATTCACAACAAAATGATTTTACTTAGTAAAATATGTACTTTTATTTTACTTGTTCTTCAGAGGAAATAAATTGAACAGTTATTTAATTTGTTTTTAAAAGTTTCCATATTATAGTAATTTTTAAAAGCACTTCTCTATGAAAAGAAAAAGAACAGCTTACAAATGTCATACATCCATTTGCACTAATTTAAAGGATCACAAATTGTTTATTTTTGCTGAAGAGTTGTTTAAATTATAGTGTCTCTCATCTCACTGCCTTCAGAAATCAGTGTGATGTTGCATTATTCATATTAAACAGCATTTCAACAGATTATCAGGTTAAGTAAGAATAAAATAGATTTTTATAAATATTCCAAACAATTTGCTGACACTATTGGAAGACTTGTAAACATTACGGATTATAAGATGTTACTGCCATCTTCTGATGGAAGTACTTTATGAGGAAAGCAAAAATGTTTATCAATTAGTCCAAGGAAATTGTCTCCGTGGGTTTTACCTGTGTTTGGAAATGGAATGCTGGAAGAACAGATGAAATAAGTTATGTTAGTAACACATATGTAACTTCCTCACTGCTCCACTTTCTCAAACATATGACTAGCACGGTGCTGATTTCCTTTTAGGCCATTTTTTTTTAATACAACAATTTCAACACTGCCTGGGATAAGTTGGAATATAAATACTTGGAAATATTTAGTGATGCTTCCTCTTAAATTGGCAAACTTAAGTACTGCAACATAATGATTTAACTAATTGCAAAATTTATCAGTAGGGTTTTAATCTGGAGGAACAGTAAGTATATTTAATAAGAAAAAAAGGCCTTTGGGTTCATTGTCCTATTCCTAAAAAATACTATTCAAATTTTTGTTGTTTTTACTTGTGTTTGTTTTTTTTTTTAAATCCATAATCTCTGAAGTAAAAGTTAAAGGGGCATTATCATCCCATTTTTCAGATGATTAAATTAGAATACATGAAATTGGAACCAACTAATGTCTGGTTCTGCCATGAACTGGGAAGGATAATTTTATGCTAGTCAGATCTGGGCCCTTAGTTCAAAATTAGTTCAATGTTTCCGAATAGCCAGTTCCAGGTATCACACCTGTGCACCACTGTGTAAATTTCTGAGGTGATCAAATGCTGGATTCCCCTCTTTTTAGTTCCTCTATTGTTTCTCTCATTTTATCAGTTATAGGTTCAGTTATAAGAAAGTCCCTTTGTTTATAGTATACTAGTACTTTGAAATAGAAAACATAGGGAAGGGTACAGGGAGGCAATTATATGGTGACAAAGATGATTTGATTTTAGGTGGTGGGCACACAATGCCATATATAGTAATGTATCACAGAAATGTACACTTAAAACCTTTATTAACTTATTAACCAATGGCACACAATGAATTTTATAAAAATAAATAAAAACATTGGACAAAATTATCATAAACAGCAAACTCTGACATGCATGACCTGTGACAGCGTTAGCGCCTGGATAGTGTTCTAACTATGGAACAAAGATTGATGTAAAGCTTGTCAGAAATGTTAAAAATGCCTTTTTAAGGCACCCTTTCTTCTTTTAGCAGCTTCGTCATTAGCCTATTCCTCTAATCGTGTCCCATAATCTCCCCAATCCTACTGAATATTGCTTTAGAAAAGTACCTAACATGTTAAATTTAATTGTGAAAGATGGTCAAAACCCCCTTACACGTTTCCAAGGCATATCTTCATTTTAATATTTGTGACATTTTAAAGGGTTGCCTCTAACGATGGGAATTAGATGCCTGTTCCACTTATGCATGCCCAAAGAAAAGTCATTTTCAGTCTTGAAAAAGCAAAACTAGACCAAGGATGGTGATAAGTACATACTGTATCTTTATGAACATTTTAAAATATGCTCCCTATACACACACATGGAAAGCACATTTCTTTGGCTGAAAGACCTTCTAACCAGGGACCTGAGCTTGGTCAGTGGAGCTGGAGCTCATTGCGCTATGCTTAAACTGCAAAATCATATGCAGTTACTCTAATTAACATAGACTTCTGAGAATTGCATTAGGTTTCTCAGTTTAATTGGTGCCTGTGGTAGATTTTTATGGTATCTTTGCCTCTTTCTGCTTTGCTCATCAAGCAGATGTGCAAATGTGAGAATCATCGGGCCTCTGTCCTAGACTCCTTCTGTGCTCATTCTATATCCTTTCTCTTGGAAATCTCATAATCTCTTCTGTACCCATGTGTTCAATGTCCCAGATGCACCCACTGCTATCTTTCTTCTGGGCTTATAAAGTGCTCCTGATTGAAATGTACCCCTGATCTTCTAAAATCCTGCACTTAGGTGTTTTACATTCATTTTAAACCCTAAGTACTCAAAACTAAAACTTCAGATCTTTCTTCCAAGTCTAGTTCCTCTATAGTGGCTCTAATTTCAATAAATTGCCCCATTAACCACCTAAAAGATTAGAAATAATGTTTGCTACTTTAACTTCTCTCTCTAAAACTTCGCAATGATCTTAATCTCAACTGCTATCCCTTCCATATGTTATCCTCATTTCTCACCATAATGATGGCTTAAGTTGTCTGCGTCTCTCCATGCTGCTCTGTCCACCTTCCATCTACTCCCTCAGAGGGTCTTTCAAGCACAAAGGTCTCTACCAAGCTTCCTGATTGCTTGGAGTATGTATGATTGGACCCTGCCCATAGCTCATCCTTTGGGCACATCTCTCACTCTGTGTCTCTCTCGACCTTTATGCTGGATTTCCTCCATTTCCCTAAACAGAGTGTACTCTCTCACTTTAGGACCTACTGTTATGCACAGTTTCCTCTGCCTACCCTTGCACCTAACCAGCCTCTATTTTTCTCCAATGCCCAGTTGATTAAGGTATTAGATATGTGTCCTTATTTCTCCATTACCTCCCTATCCCCCCCACTCATGCCCTCACGCCCCCGTTGTCTGTGTCCATTGGTTAGGCTTATATGCATGCATACAAGTCCTTTGGTTGATCCCTCTCCCTTACTCCCACCCTCCCCTACCTTCCCTCTGAGGTTTGATGGTCTGATCGATGTTTCTCTGCCTTTCTATCTATTTTTGTTCATCAGCTTATGTTGACAATTATATTCCATAAATGAATGAGATCATGTGATATTTATCTTTCTCTGACTGGCTTATTTCACTTAGCATAATGCTCTCCAGTTCCATCCACGCTGTTGCAAATGGTAAGAACTCCTTCGTTTTTATCCCAGCATAGTATTCCATGGTGTAGATGTACCAGTTTTTAATCCACTCATCTGCTGATGGGCACTTAGGCTGTTTCCAAGGGACTGAATCCAAGAATAAATCCACGTTTTATCGCCAGTCACAATTCAATGCAAAAAAGACCTTCTTTCGTGCCATTGAAGCAACATTTTACTGATGACTTTTCGGTTTTCCATTTGTCTTTTGTTCAGTTGATGTGGCACCCATTTTCCTTCCTTTAAAATCTTTCCCATTGCTTGTAAATGATCAAAAATTGTTTGCTGAGCAACGTTTAATCTTTCTGCAAGTTGTTTTTGAGTTTGACATGCATCTTCACCCAATAATGCTTGTAATTGTTGGTCATCAAACTTTTTTGGTTGACCTGGACGTTCTTTGTCCTTCACATTGAGATCATCACTTTTAAAGCATTTAAACCAGCGTTCACAAGTATCTTCAGATGGAGCATGTTCACCATAAGCTTCCTGAAGTATACGATAACTTTCAGGAGCACTTTTCTTCAAAATAATGAATTAAAATTCCCACAAATGCTTTTTTTTTTTTTTACACGAAATTCGACATTTTTAAGTGTAAAAATATCTATGATGCTAACACCTTCAGAAAATTTGACATATAAAGTTTTGAAGATTGTTGTCAATACAACAAAATAGCATACATTCAAATTGCATATGTGTAACTCCATCTATTGAAAAAAAAATCCGCATTATCATTATTAACTGGTACACCTGGTATTCATAGCATATTGTATGTTTCACAGGTTTATTTTGAACTATGAACTTCCACATTTCCTCGTCTATATTATCTGCAATGTTTTAATACATTTCAAAGGTTATGAACTTCCAATTATGTTTAATGCAAGTAATTTTAAACTGTGAGTTTAGAATACATAAAAGAGGCATGTATTTTCTTTTTAAGATACTACCACATCATCTGCGATGTTGAGAAAATGAATTTACGTTCTCCACAAAAGTATGTTTCTAAATATCTTCTGAGCAGTACTTCTCATTTTTTATCCTCTTCTAAAAATATTTAGTTTCATCATTGAGTTCATATTTTCACGATGTTTATTCTCTACCTCCAGGTATTTTACCAAATTATCTATGAAATATGAAAAAGTCAATTATGTCTCCTAGTTATTAATAATAAATATAATATTAAAACAGTTTGCATGGTTTTATGAGAATGACTAAAGCTTTTTACTAATTAAAATATTAGGCTGCTTAGATAATTTTATAAGCGGATATTACACATACAGGATGTAAGATAAGATATTAAACTAAGAAAACTCTTGATAGTGCAAATCAGCAAACCATCCACTTTTCAGTAATGAGCTTCAGAAAATTAAACTAAAATCCAGACGATAGAAATGGCAGGATACCCGTAATATTCTGTGCTTATAGCTGAAATGTGTTTATTTGGGAAAATCTATTACCAGCAGATAAATAGTTTTAACGTTTACTTATTATTATATGAGCTTGTTCAAACATTTGGAAATGAGTTTGAGTCTTCAACAGATAAACTTATGCAAATCAGTCACATTTTATAACGTAGCAGATTGCATTGTTTATTAAGAACTAAAAGCCTGAAATATATCAATGTTCAAACTACCAGTCTTCAGTAGTAGCACACTAATCTAAACCATTGAGAACTAGTGTTTTATTTTGTTTTAAAATATCAGTTTAAGCAGAGCTTACCTTCCTCTTGTTATTGTATAACTTAAAAAAAACTGATCAAGTATCTTTTCAAAGCCTTGAATAATTGCCATACACTTTTCCAAAAGTTTGGATGGGCTCCCACCATTTTATCCTCTGAGCTTTCCAATGTCATGAAATATCTCCCTGAATTCCTTTTATGTGAAGTTAAGTGTCAATGCCACTTCCTCTGGGATATCTTTACCCTTTTATCACTTATGTCAATAACTTCACCTTCACTATGTTCATCTGGCTATAAATCAAGACTCTTTCCCATGACAGTAAGGCCAACATTCCCAAGGTCAGCTATTTCTGAATTCATCTACCAGTACATTTGATTTGATTTTCACTTTCAGCATCATCACCGTGGTTTTCTTTCTTTCTTTTTTTTTTTTTTTATGGCTGAATTTTTACCTTTGTTGGCCAATTTTATTTTTGGATTATCCAATTTTGTAACATGTCAGGTGGGTTTATCACTGGGAGCAAGAATGCAACACAAATGCATGCTTTGGTGTCTGTGTGTGAAAACTCAGTTATAAATAATGTAAAGGAGATTAGCTCAATTAATGCAACAGCAACATTTGCTGAAGTTCAATACTTACAAGTGGTTTAAAAAACTTACAGCAACAAATGCTATCTTTTTCCAAACTATCTTTACTTGGAAAATAAGATATACAAAAATGGTAAAGGATCTAAAGTTTGTGTGAAGAGACAAAAGTAAGAGTAGCCCGCTTAATATTAAAGGAGAAGACACTACACACTTTCAAGTCTTACTATAAAAGTACTATACAGTGATCAAGATAGTATAATTCTATTTTTAGTTTTTCAAAGATGAACATTTATGTTGACCTTTAATTATAGCCCTACTCATATGAAGGTACAGGAAGTAAAGAGTTATATACTGCAAAGTAACCAAATCAGCAATACAGAAAACTTCATAGTACCATGCCCACATGACCATAGGTCAAGGCATATAAACAAAGAGAACCTCTACAAATTAACCAAACTAGAAGCAATTTTGCTACATATTTAGTGTCCCAAAAATGTATCACACACTTTGAATAATTATACAGGCAGTGCTTATTAAAATACATTTAATTTTCAAAACTGAGCTATCAGCTGTTAAAATGTGTATACATTTTTGGGGGAAAACTGTACATTCAACAGGGCAGAAATAAATAATTCACTATGATGTTACCATTTGGTTTCCAGAGAGACTCTTTTAATTGTTTAAAGTATTACATATAGTATTACGTATGTCACCCTTTTCCCCTATTGATCTCCCCCCGGCCACCCTCACCCCCAGCACATGCCCTTACCTCTTAGTCTGTGTCCATTGGTTATGCTTATATGCATGCATACAAGTCCCTCTTTAAAGTATATTTGCTAACATCAAGCTCTTATGCATGGTCTAAAATAGTGCCATTGATTAGAAATATAATGAGAGTTACATATGTCATTTAAAATGTTCTAGTAACCACATTTTTAAAAGTAGAAGAAAACAGGCAAAATAAAATGACATTTAATTTAGCCTAATATTTAACCCAATATATCTAAAATGATCATTTTAATAAGTAATCAATGTAAAATTACTGAGATTTTTATATTCTTTTCTTTATACAATGTAATGGAAAGGCACTGGGGTATATTTTACATATACCCAAGTTGCTTCAAACATACTTTTAATGTCTGATTATCAAAATGATTTCCATTTAGCTTTCATATCCACATCGATGATACAAGTTCACCTTTTTGAGGAGAGAATGGATTTTACTTTGAAACAAAAGCATATCAATTTCAAAACTACATCTCTCTGACATTAACAGTTGTGTCAATGCAGTATTATCAACATTGAAGTCAAAGAATTGTTAACATTGAATCAAAATGCTAAATAAATCAATGTCACAAAACAAACATAATGCTGCCATTTACAATTACATAATTGTATCAATTAGCAATTAAAATTTAAGTCTACATATTAATCAATGTTAGAAACATGGGTAAAATGATTATTCTTGATTTATATTATGAAATGTTTTGTTTTCAACATAAATTCTCATACTGTCTATTTAGGTCTCTTTGGAGCTCATTTGTATTCAGTGTACTATTGGTGAGAAAACAAATTACACTGACATTTTTGTCTTGATTGTTGAATATTTGGCAAGCATTCCTTTTGTTTCAAGAAAATCTTGAATTGGAGTTAAAGGAACAAGCAAATCTTTATAGCACTCTTCCATGACTCAACCAATGAGCATTGACAAAGAACACAAGATCATTAATTTCATTGTCTTCTATTTTTCTAAACAGTTTTATAAACTGGTGATGATTCATAACATTTGCATATATACACTAAAAGATTTAACAACTATATCCATGACATTTTTCTAAGCATTTGCTTCAGAAAACTGAGCACAAATATATTCAATATGTATCATCTAGTGAAATAAAATAGGAGGGGAACATTAGTCTCTTGTTTTGAAATTCCAATAAGTCTTAATTTTTGGCTTAACAGAGAGAGTACCATCTGTCATGATAGAAACTAATTTTGTTTTACTGAAATTCTTCCTTGACAGATAAAATTTACAAAAATTACTATGCCACAAACTCTGTATTTCAGACTTCAAGCTTATAATATTTATTCATAAATGTGGAAGTCTTTGAAGCAAATGATGTTAATTGGGCAGTGTCTCTTTCGTCGCATGGTTAATCTAAAGCTAGAAAATTACTTGCAACTTGAATGTTGAACTAACTGATCTTTGACATCATTAGAAAAGTCTTGTATTCTGCAGTCAACTTTGCTAGTTAGCTGAAGATCTTTACCTTTTTGTGAAACATCTATTTTAGTCTGTTCCTCATAATTTCAAACAAAATGTTATTAAATTTTTAGCATTACTCTATCTAAAAATGACTTTTTTTGTGCAAGAATAAAAGATGGTCAAGGTTATAAGTTCAAAGCCTGTTAATTGTTTAAACATTTTTATTTCAGGCAATAAATTCCCTTGTGTTGCATTTATGAGAGAAAAATATTAACTTTACTATTTAGCAATTGAAAATAATTCTTAACATTGTCCATTTGATTACTTTAAAATTTTTACATAAGAAATAGCATTATTATTTTTCTCTGATGTAACAAATTTGCAAACACTTTCTTTCAGCATCTTTTTTCTTTACTGTTTTCATTATAGTTGTTTCTGCATCTCACTCAATTCTGCATCAGTTGTTTGCTTTCATTTTAAATAAAAATAATCCATACTTATTTCTTTACCTAAAAACATTTTAATTATAGTAATTAGTATTAATTACCAATTATAATTTGCATAGTCATAACTATTAATAATGCTCTCTGCCAGAAATATAAATATTAAAATAAGATAGTTATGACAGATCAGTATTTTAATAGAAAAGTAGTATAAAAGTTTCCTAAAAAAATGAATGCAAGAAGAAAATGCACTAAAGCATTTAACATGAAACAAATATCAAATTTTCTTCAAACAATGCTGTGACTTATTCTTACATTTCATTAATATACCTTATATGTACTCAACTTATATTCAACCTTTTATTTTGAAATACTTTATACTTGCAGAAAAGTTGCAAAAAAATACCACCATGTCTACTCACCTTTCTCCCAAACTTCTCCATGTTAGCATTTTATATTTCCATTCTTCCATTTTTTATCTCTTTCCCCTTCATCCCACTACACATTATTTTTCTGAAATATTTTAAGTCACAATCATGTTGTCTATTTCCCTCTAAATATTTTGCAGTGTATTTTCTTAAATATTTTATATAACCATAATATAATTATCAAAATCAGAAAGTTACCAGTGACATTTTATCTAATTTATAGACTATATGCAAATATCAACAATTGTTCCATTAATTCTCGTTATTGCACAAGGGAAAATAAATGTTTATTTTTCAGGACTGGGGTCCAATTTAGGATAAAAGATTTCACTTATTTCTTTGCTTTAGTCTCCTAAGTTTGCATTTTTTACTAATGTTTAATCTTTCACTCATTTTTATAATATAGAGTATATTCAAAATTTAATCATCAACTATAACATATAATTACTTTTTAGCTACCTGTTTTTCCCTCAAGGAAAGCACGCTTTGTGTTCTAAGTGTATGCATGGTCAAAGCCCACCATTGACGTTCAATGCTATCATTCTTCAAATTTATTATCATCAACACTAATCAACATAAACAGCAAAGTTCAAATGAAAAACTCACTCATAATTGAGTTTATCTTGCCAGGAACACACATAATCACCATTTTCTCCTTGGACAACTACATAGAACTTAGGCACGGCAGGTACCCCTGTCTTTTTCTTATAAAGAAAAGGCTAAAGAATATGTCCTGATCAGGATGACAGATAACACATTTTGGGTTAAAATAGGAGTATAGTAAAGATGGTCACAATCCTTCCTTCCTGTAATTTGTTTTCAGTGGCTCAAAGGGAAAGCAAGAGGAAGCACCAAGGGCTGCTTCTACAGCACTTTAAACCTCAAGACCCTCCTTTTCAACAAAGTCAGTAATCTCTCTGGGCAAGAGAAAAGACAGTTCTGCCCAGGAGCAAAGCACACTGAAAACTCAAGCGCCCAGCAGCAAAGCAAACAGCCACCCAAGTTCAACTTCTTTGCTCAGAAACTATGGATTCTTAAATAACCCAGAGTGTTTCTTTCTACTAAATTCTAAATCATACATGTAAATTGCTCTAGGATGAGAACCTCCGGAAAAGAGAAATAGATAGTTTTAAAAGAAAATATGAACTTAAGACACCAGGACAATTGCTCCTGAGAGGTAGTAGGTAAAACCTGAAGAGGGGTTAGAGGAAGAGGAAGAGGAAGAGGGGGGAGGAGGAAGAAGAGGAAGAGGAGGAGGGGGTGGAGAAGGAGGAGGAGAGTAGGGTGGGGGAGGAAGAGATAGTCAGGAAAGCAGAGTGAGAAAGGAGTGTTTGGGAGAAGCATGGGTAAAGGTGATGATGTAAAGAATGCATAGCAATGCAAAGCACTATGTTTCTGGTTGAGGTAAATGTTTGAGTATGTAGAGTGAGTAGTTTACCCTCCCTGAGGTGGCTGGACCTCACCCAAATACTTGAGGACTTGAATAAAACAAAAGGCTGAGGAAGAGGAAATTTCACCTGCCTGACTGACTGAGCTTGAACATTGGTTTTCTGCCCTCAGACTGGAACTTACAGCTCTCCCAAGTATCCAGCAGGCCGCCTGCAGATGTTGGGAGAATGGAAGTGGGTTATGGTAATCTGGCCTGAGCAGACCCTGAAGGCACAAGAAAGTAACACAAAGAGGTGGCTCAAATGCACATGGCTTCTATCCTGGCTACACCGCTTTCTCTAGCCCAGCCTGAACCTATGGCATCAGGGCAATTCCCTACCATCAGTCGAGAGAAGAAGAGATGACTCAGACTGGCTTACAGAGACCACTGGATAGTATGCAGACACCACTGGGAAGTGGACAGTGGCCAATCCTAAAGGACCCTGGTGAAGGGAGATACTTCTCGTGGGCAGAACCATAAGCAGCACACCTGATTGTTCACTTTGCTTGCTGTGAGAAATCGCCAGCCACCATTATGTATCGATTCATGCCATACTTTATGGCTTGGTGGGTCAGTTAACAGGCAATTCATGATGAGGTACTCAGGTAACATGGTAACTTGGGGATTGATAGCTATGCATTCAATCTCTGAGAAGGCCCTGGAGCAGGCTACTAGTAAGAGCCATTTCTCAAAAGGAGAGTAGTTATCTGTGAAGGATGTCAGGGCTTTGCTCCAAAATCCTAAATGCCTGCTCTGTGGTTCATCTCTAGGGCCTGCCAAAGTCTCCAGTCAGCATCCCTATCTGCCACTGACACTTCAAACTCCATTGGATCTACTGGATCCTATGGCCTGAGCAGCAGAGCAGCTTGCACAGCAGCCTGGACCTGTTGCAGAGTCTTCTCTCGCTCTGGGCCTCACTGATAATAGCAGCTTTTGAAGTTACTCAGGAATGGGCTGAAATAACACACCTAGGTGAGTAACACATTGCCTCCAAAATCTAAACATGGCTCAACAGGTACTGTACCTCTTTTTTAGTTGTAGAAGGGTCTGTAGGCACCCATTCATCCTTCACTTCAGAAGGAATATCTTGACATGTCTCATACCATTGGACCCTTCAGATTTCACTGAAGTAGAAGGCCCTTCAGTTTTAGTTAGATTCATTTCCCACCCTCTCACATGGAAACATCTGACCAATAAGTCTAAAGTATTTGGTATTTCTCACTCAGTAGTTCCAGTCAGCATAATGTCATCAATGTAATGGACCAGAGTGATAGCTTGCGAAAGGGAAGGAGATGAAGATGCCTATGAACTAGATTATGGCATCTACCTGGAGAGTTACTAGAACCCTGAAATATGTGAGTGGAGGTATATCACTGGCCAGCTGAATGCAAACTGGTTTTGATGAAACTATGCACAATGATGAAAACAAATGCACTTGTCAGATCAACAGCTGCATACCAGGATGTGTTAATTTGCTCTAGAAATGCAATCACAGCTACAGTTGGCCTCACCACTTGGCAAAGGTTACAATCAATCAGACATGGTCATTCTCTAAGATCCATCAGACTTTTGCACAGGTCAAATAGACATGTTGAATGGGGATGTGGTGGGAATCACCACTCATGCATCTTTCAAGTCCTTGATGGTGACACCAATTCCAACAAATCCCTCTAGAAATAAGGTATTGCTCACTTTAACCATAGACATCTTCTAAGACTGTGTCATAATTTAACCACTCACAGGATGAGATTCTACATTTAATTTTTAGCAATTTAGTACTGTGACTACAGGAGATAAGGGTCTCCTTCAAGGCACACATAGAAGCTTTCAGGGCACATATGTGGCACTTGAACTTGAAATTTGAATCCCTGGCCATATTTTATTTCACCACATTGCCCAGTGACATTAAGAACAACCAGTAAATCACATTGTATTCAATAGTTTGCTCAAATGTTTGAAAATATCACATGGCTCCTTTCTTTGTATAAATGGCTGGTTAGGGTAAACAATGGATATAATTTTTCATATCTCTATCACTAGATCATGTCACGGACTATCAGTGCTCTCTTTCCTGCTGAAAATAAACTCATGAATGTCTTTAAATCTAATCAAATTAAAGAGCCAATGCCAAATCCCAGAACCAACTCAGAGAACTCGTTTTTAAAATTCTGTTCCTCTAGAACCTCAGTACCAAATCTGTACTAGTCTGGGTTCTCTGGAGAAAAAGAACCACTAGGAAATGGACATGAATGTATGTATATTATACACAATTTGTCTCCAAGATCGTGGAGGCTGTAAAGTCCAGCATCTGCAGTCAGCAGGCTGGAGGCCCTGGAGAGCTGATGGTGTAGTTCCAGTCTAGGGGCAGAAGACCAATGTTTTAATCAGTCAGTCATGCAGATGAAATTTCCTTCTCCTCAGCCTTTTCGTTTTATTCAGGTCTTCAAGTAATTGGATAAGGTCCATCTACCTTAGGAAGGGAAAACTGCTTTACTCGGTATACCTATTAAATGTTAATCTCATCCATGAAAATCATAACAAACACATCCAGAATAATGTTTAACAGGGCACCACAGGGCCATCAAGCTGACAGATAAAATGAACCATCACTAAACTATTACTAGTCTAAATGGTAAATGTAGTTAGAAAAATGATCCCAAACCACCCAAATTATTATACCAATGACATCTACTTTCTTAAAAGTTGACTTTAATATCATTGACTACAAGCAATAAACTTTTTACAATAAAAATTATGAATAATGTATATAGTTAAAATAGTATAAAATTTCACAATATGCCAATTACATTTTTTCTGTATTTAAATTAAAAATATAAAATTTGTTGTTTGCTCTGAGTTTATTAAAGTCACATGTGTCCATCTATTAATTTATTGAACACAGATTTTCCTTTAGAATTATTACAGTTCCTTTTGCTTTTTTGGTACTTTCGTAAGATGTAGTATATAATATTTCAATTCTATAAGGTAATCAAAAGAATATTAAGTGATGTAACTTTGACATAATTTAAACACATTAACTGGTCTTAAAAAGTGAATATAATAAGTGATAAATAAAACAAGATTAAACAAACATAATACATTTAAAAAAATATTAAAAAAACAAACAAACTGATACAAGTGTTGGTCAAATATAAATGTTACTATTGTGAAACATATTACATGTGTAAGTAGTACCACTTCATGAAAACATCCATTTACAAATATGCTGTTTAATTTTATATTCTCTTGACAATATAAAATGATTTGAACATTATTATAAAACTAAAAGAAAAAAAAAAACTAGAGGTAAATAAACAGTCTCAGACTTTAAGGTATCACTGTTCATAAATGAATATTTAATGTTTAAAGCCCAGAAGATAGCTGAAAAGCATACCTAAATTTTTCCTTTAAAATTGTATATTTTCTTTAGGCATTGCACACTTTACTTTACATTCACCACTGGCATTGTCACTCGCAGATGTTTGTTACACCCCTGTGACCTGCTAACCCAAACTGGGCACAAGTTCCTTATGGCCGATGAGAGACAATGCTATTTGTTTAAAAGTCTTCTCATTTTCCTTCTGAACCTGGAGGACATCACCACCCTGCACCCTTGCATCTAGATACGGCACATGAATAGTTGTAGCCAATATAATACAGGAGAAACACAACATACAATCATGTGTGCTTTTCCAGATCTAATGTTTTATGAAAAACAATCTCCTAAGTAAATCTTCATTCTTCCCCTCCCATGGTCACCCTGGAGATCACATGTTGAGGAGAAGTATTCACAAATGAAAGGATTTTAGATTGCTAGGCCTCCCCATTAAAGAGAGCCATTGTAACCAGGCATATCTGCATTCGAATGTGCATAAATGAGAAGAGCTTTTTACTGTGTTATGTCCACTGAGACTTTAGTGTTATTATAGAACAATTACTCTAATATATTTCATTTAAAAGCTTAATCTGGATTGAATATTTTTTAAGAAGTACTAAAACTAAAGTAGTATTAAATAATTTGGGTGAATATGATGCATAAAAAGCTGTCCTGTTTGAAACACTGAAATTTCTCTCTGTTGGCCTTATATACCCTGTCCTATTCAGATACTAACCTGGAAAGTCTCCATTTAGTCACAAAAAGGATGGGACATTTCCCATGCAAATATCTTGATTCTTTAATTCAGAGTAATGCGACTGCTTCCATAAGCTATGGAACAATCTCTACTGATGTAGACCTTTCATACAACACACACACACACACACATACACACACTGATATTATCTAGGTAAAGAGACAATTAGTGTCATACTGCTCATTATGTAGGCTTTTCCTTTTCCATTTTTATTTCTGATCCCTTCTCAGCTAGGTGAAACCACACACTTAAAACTTTAGATAAGGCAATTAACTTCATCTTTATATGAGTTCAATAGAATGATAATATCTTACTAATAACATCAATGTTCCAAGGGTGGCAAGCACACAAAAATGAGCTATTCAATTAAAATTCATCTTAGAAGGTAACTCCAAATCTTACAAGTAAACATATAGCATCTAACACTGTTATCTCCTGAGTAGTTAGCTAGAAAAGACAAGTAATTTGTTACTTTTTATATACTGCCAAATAAGATATTTCAGTACCTGAGGTTCTAGAACATAACATCTCAGAAGGGTTAATTTAAAAAAAAATACAGTAAAATACTGAGTATGTAAAATATTTACTGTGTTATATAGCAGAGGTTTAAGAATGAGACATACATATATTTTATTATATCTTAATCAGAAGTTGTTAAGTGCCATTGATGGTTTTCCCTTTCAATTTTAAAAGTGCCCTTTTAACTAATTAGTATACTCAAACCAAACATATTGAAAAAAATATTACTTTAGCTAGAAAAAATACAGAAATTTAGATTATTGTAATACTGTCATGTGCATATGTGGTTTCAATAAAGTGAATCATTATTTTTGTTGCCTGCATGTACAAATGAGGCAAATAGAAGCAATTTACATAGAGTTCAGATATCCTTTAAAAATTATGTTCTGCATAATTTTAAAAAGTTACTTCGTTAAAAATAAAGTCTGACACCTTTCCACTTTCTATTTTCTGTAAGTTCTATTTAAAAGCTACCCTCTAAATTTCCTTGTAAGAATTTCAATTGGGAAGGAAGTTGATTCTGAATGGTGATAAATGTGGGAAAGTTATTTTAATTTTACACCAAATATGTTTTTATTGATTTTTAGAGAGGGAAGAAAGAGAGGGAGAGACAGAAACATAGATGAGAGAGGCATCAATGAGTTGCCTTTTACACACCCCCTCCTGGGGATCAAGCCCTGACTGGGAACCAAACCAGTGACCTCTTGGTGCAAGGGAAAGCATTCAATCCACTGAGCCACACAGGCCAGGCTACACCAAATATATTTTTAATAATTTTCCTTTTTTATTATTGTTTTTGCTGAACATTTATTCTATCTAATAAAAGAGTAATATGCAAATTGACCATCACTCCAACACACAAGATGGCCACCCCCATGTGGTCAAAGATGGCTGCCCCCATGTGGACACAAGATGGCCACCACAAGATGGCCGGGAGGGGAGGGCAGTTGTGGGTGATCAGGCCAGCAGGGGAGGGCATCTGGGAGGGATCAAGCCTGCAAGGGAGGGCAGTTGGGGGCAACCAGGCTGGCAGAGGAGGGCAGTTGGAGGTGACCAGGCCCACAGGGGGGGAATAGTTGGGGGGTACCCAGGCCTGCAGGAAAGGGCAGTTAGGAGCAAACAGGCCAACAAGAGAGGGCAGTTAGGGGTGACCAGGCTGGCAGGGGAGTGGTTAGGGGGTGATCAGGCTGGCAGGCAGAAGTGGTTAGGGGCAATCAGGCAAGTAGGCAGGTGAGCAGTTGGGAGCCAGCAGTCCTGGATTGTGAGAGGGATGTCCGAGATTGGAGAGGGTGCAGGCTGGTCTGAGGGACACACACACACACACCCCATGCACGAAATTTCGTACACTGGGCCTCTAGTATTCTATAAAGCATCACACCTAGCCTTGAGAATTTAATGGCATTCCCTAACCCAAGAAGTATGAAAAAGGCCTCTATGAATACAACAATGGGGAATTGAACTGATAATTATTAGGTACTAGAAGCAAGTAAACAAGTAATGGTTTCCATTTTTTACTCAGGTATGACCCTTTCTAGAAGACAGCCCCAATACCTTTTGAAAAAGTAAAATAAAATAGGACACACGCCTATATGGTGGTTAAAACACCAGGCATCTAACTATCAACTTATACCACAGAAGTATTTCAAAAAATCCACATCTTCTTTCTCATTCCCAACGTTACCTCCTCTGTGACTTTTGTTGTTCTATATCTGAATTACCAGATTTTATTTTCCTTTATTTTTTTTACATAGAGATGTTTAACAAGTGATCTCATCACAAATCCCTGGATGAAGGTCTCCTTTGCTCTGAAATTTTAATGCTCCTTACAATGTTAAATCAAAAATTGAGGAAGATTATGATACTTGAGTAGGGGTGGAGTTTTAAGATGTCAGCTATGGTTTTTCAAATAATAGGGTTGTTTTTTTTTTACAAGATATGCTTTTACCAAAGGTTTTCATCAGTAGTCATGCAGTTAACATTGGATTTGACATACTGGTCCACATTTCATTCTTTGAAAACTTAGCAAGAAGCAAAATGCTTTCCATAAATTACATATAAAAGTAAAATGTATTTATTACCTCAATTAATTAATACAATTGAATGAGCTAAATCAATTATAGCAACTGGATTTATATTTCCTCTCTAGATAAATAATATTGCTAAATATTTTTAAAACTATATATTTTACTGATTTTTTTACAGAGAGAAAGGGAGAGGGATAGAGAGCTAGAAACATCAATGAGAGAGAAAAATAGATCAGCTGCCTCTTGCACACCTCCCACTGGGGATGTGCCCGCAACCAAGATGCATGCCCTTGACCGGAATCGAACCTGGGACCTCTCAGCCCACAGGCTGACGCTCTATGCACTGAGCCAAACCAGTTAGGGCTGATATTGCTAAATATTTTAATAACATTATGTGGAAGCAGATAAACTTATTTTAATAAATTGGGAAAAAGAATGCCTGTAAATAATGAATTGAATTACTTCAAAACTAGAGGTTTTTTCCCTGAGACCTATAATTTATGCAGAATTCTGAAAAAGCCTTTCTGAGATTAGCAATTTTGTATAAAGTTGATCTACATTCCTGGTACTAAAATTCTGGTCTCTGGACATCAAAATTCTGTTTCATTTTTTCATGTTAATAAAATAATTTGTAACAACTTAAAGCTTGAGACAATAGGCATTGTGTTAAGTAATCCAATTGCAACACATTAAATTATTTTACAAATTAATATGGAACTTCCATTTCTACTGATATAGTGAATTAGATCATCTGAACTATCCTGATACTGTATAAATTAAAATATAACTTGCAATATTTTTCAGTGATTGCTACCAAATAAGGCATGAAGAGATAACCAGCCTTCCTCCTCTACCCCCCATTCAGTTAACGGTTAACGGTTATCTGACAAAATTATATCCTAAGTAGAGACAATTGCAAGATAGTTCTCAAGGGAATATGATCAGTGCAAAAGAAAATACACAAGCATAAGTACATCAGCGCTTCTACTACAAAAGAGACTAGACTGATTAGTTTTAAATGAATACCACAGGTGATAAAATTCACTCAACCAGAGCTTCTAATCAGTTTTTAGTGCCTCACTATCAAATAATCAGCATCTGGTCAAGGATCATCAGATATTTGAATAAAGTAATTGAAAGAAATTAAATAAAGCAAGCTAAAATAAAATAATACTAATAATTTGGTAGACAAAAATGACATAACATATTAAAGGTAATTAGTATGGTCAGAAAGGTAATAGAAGTTATTGGTATCCATTAATCAAGAAACACTTCATAAAAATTTGAGAAATTAGAGTAGAAATGAAAACCTCAATAAAGGCGGAAGGACTCTCCAAGACAACAGAGCCAGGAAAGATAAAATTTAAAATGGGAAAGAGCACATAAGAAATTAGAAGATGTGGGAAAGAGAAAATTACAGAATAGAGAAAATATTAAAGAAATATTTCAGAAACTTTTTAGAAAAGGAAATGATGTTAAATACTTGAATCCACATAAATAAAGGAAGAGCACTAGACAATGAATAAGTTTAGGTAAAATAACTTGTTTTACTTATTCTTAATTAACAGGGAACAGTTTGCTCAAAATCATAATGGCAACACTATATCCAATTATGTATGCTTATGTTTATAGAAGTGCTTGTGTATGCTTATGTGCATGTGAAATAAATAACATACTGACACAAGGAATAGGAAGAACTGGTTAGGATCACTTTGTTAAAGATACTCTTAACTACCCATGGAGTGGTATAGTGCTCTTTGAAAATAAATTTGGATTAGCTGTAAATGATATTGCAAATTCTAGGGCAACCATCAGAAAAGTAAGAAGTATAACTGATGCCCTAAAAAAAGATAGAAAATAAAATCATATAAAATGTTCATTTAAAATCAAAAGAGGCAGAAAAATAGTGAAAGACAAAAATTGGAACAAAGACAAATAGGATCTAGTAACAAGTACGGCAAATATTAGTCCAACTATATGAATAATCACTTTGAACACCAGTGGTCTAAATTCACCAATTAAAACACAGATTTACAATACCTATAGGTCTTTGAAAACAATACCTATATCTGTTGTCTATAAGAAATCACTTTAAATATAAATACACATATATATTACAAGTGGAGAAATATTTATTATACATAATTTTTTGAAAGCATGAATAGCTATGTTAATTTCAGATAGAGCAGATTTCAGAACAAGGAAATATCAGGGATAAAGAAGGACATTACACAATGATAAAGGTAAATACCAAAAAATGTAACCCTCTTACTGCCTATGCACCTAACAATAGAGCATCAATGTATGAGGCAAAAACGAATGGAAATGCAAGAAGTAAGTGAATCCACACTAATAGCTGGAGAATTCAAAACCCCTCTATTAGCATTCAAGAGGCAGAAAAGCCAATATGGACATAGTTGAACTTAATACCACCATCAATCAACTGCATGTAATGGCATTTATAGACTACTTCATGCAACAACATCAGCATACACATTGTTTTCTAAGCTTGCAGAGAACATTCACCAAGCTAGAACTCATGTTGGGCCATAAAACACACCTTAACAGATTTAAATGAATAGAAATCATTCATTGCTTTTAGAGTGCAATGGAATTAAACTGGAAATCAGTAACATAAAGATAGTTGAAAAATTTAAAAATATGTAGAGGTTAAATAACACTTCTAAATAAGAGATGGCCACAGGAGATATTAGAAGAGAAAGTTAAAAAAATATTTTTAACTAAATGAAAATAAAGACACCAAGTTATGAGTGCTGATTTGGCCCGGTTCATGAAATTCGTGCACAGGAGGAAGGGGATGAGGGGAGGAGGGAAGGGTCCCTCAGCCTGGCCTGCACCCTCTTGTAATCCGGGACCACTGGCTCCTAACCTCTCGCCTGCCTGCCTGCCTGATCGCCCCTAACCACTCTGCATGCCTGCCTGATTGCCCCTAACTTCCTCTGCCTCAACCCCCGCCCCCTCCCCAGTCTGCAGCTTCGTCCAGATGGATGTTCGGAATGATGTCTGGCTGTCTGGTCTAATTAGCATATTATGCTTTTATTATTATAGATATTTACAAATTTCTTTTTTATTGGTTTGAGAAAGATGTTCAAGTTTTGTGTCTGTTTATATATTTAAAATGTTGCAACATTTTTTTGTTGTTGAAATATAGAAAGAAAAACCATTCATACAGGTATGAAGTTGTAAAAACAAGAGTAATTTAGGGGCCTTTTCAGAAAATTGAGGCTCTTCCTTGATACTATATCTAAACTCAGAGTGATATTTATTTCAGAAAGTGTTTTAATGTGGAATCTAAAATTATACCAATAAACTTTTAAAACATTTTCCTAACAGAATTCATGGGTCTGTCTTGCACTTTGAATGAACATTTACCCATGAGTGATTCTGGCCTTTCAGTGAAAGAGTCTTTTGAACTCTCAAGGGTCCCCAGAACCTCTGTGCAAAAAAGGAAACCTAGAAGACCTACTTTTTCTCATTATTTATTGAATCTATGTGCAAAAAAATAAAACTTAGAAGACCTATTTTTCTCATTATTTATCCCACGTGTTTACTTTTTTTAAAAAAAGACAAATACAGTGGTTATGCTACATTCAATTGATTAAAAATATTTCAGCACAGATAATAGAATGTTGCACTTATACTACAACAGTCTGAGCTATCAACCAGAGTTTTTGTATGATGAATATGAGAAATGAGTTTTCATTGGTAAAATTAGTAATCAGAGTCAGAATTGTATGTTCTTTGTTGATATTAGAGGCATTCAAGACATGGTAGCTGGACAAAATACTGTAGAAACGAGCTCCATGCCTGTATTAATGGGACATAAGAACCCAGCAAGCTTTGTAACCTCTACTTTCAGAGTCATCCAACTCCTCACACAAGTTTCTAGTTGCACAATGCCAACTCCAAGATTAATCAAATCCTACCTGTGGAATATTGTTTTGTCTTCCAGTGACCCTCAATGCCCTGCATATCAAGGAACATGGACTCACCTCAAGCCTACACAATGTTTCCTACCCTTTACTGGCTAACAAATATTTAATGATGCTGGTTCTAAGGAAGACTTGCTCGGGTGAGATTGCTCCTCCTACTTTTTGGTGGCTGATTTTACTGCCTGAAAAGCAAATGTATTGGACTGAAGGAGGCAATGTTTCTCACATCTGTGCCTCGCATCTGAAAGGACAGTTTCAAAGTTTCCCCCTATGAATAGCAAATACCATATTCAAGTGCAAAAGGCGGTAATACAGAATGAATTTTGACTAAATAAGATGCTTAGGTGACTGAAATAATATAATGAACAAAAACAGGAGCCTGAGTCAGATAAAAAAGCTTAAAACTATTGAAGGAGGAAAAAAGGTAAAACAAAACGTGTACTTTAATCATTAACTAGTTGGATCCCCCACTTGTTTATGTTCTCCGCTTGTTTTTCTGCAACTTACAATTCATATGGAAAAATAATTAAAGATATAATTAGAGTTCAGGAGGGCTTCTAAAAATACATATACTCATAAATAGTTTTGACTCATTAATGCTAATAAGAAAAATGAGATTTTACATAGAATGTACCAGTAGTTTTCCATAAACCTGTCATATAGTCAAATTAGATAATTTACATTACTTCTGTTAACATGCTTGCATTAAGTATCACAGTTAACTTTTGAAATCATTTTTTAAATTCACAAGAAATACATAAACCTGATTTATGTTCAGTGGACCTATGATAGTTCCAATTTGTTTCACTCTGCCCCACCTGCCATCCACACAAGAGGTGCAACCGCCATTTGCTTCATAATCAGGAAAAACCTGGATCCGGTCCAGCCTATCAGAGAGCCAAGAGGCTCCAGGGGCAGAATGACGTAGCTGTTTAAAATAAAGCATCTTCTCTAAGCTACCTGATTCGGGACAAATTTATAGCAGAAGAGCAAACTGTGGGTTTATTAGCAAAAGGACACTGAGGGGCAAATTTATGTGTAACATTTGGCTAAACCAATTCTTCTCATCATTTTCAATTTCCCTGGGCTCAATTAATTTGCCACGATTTCGACCTTGGAATGTGTTTTTATTAATCACAGGACAAAATGTTCGAAGTGTCCCAACTAACCAAAGCAGCTACTTTAACTTCAATAAAATAAACTCAAGATCTCTGAAAAATGACAAATGAAAACTTAATAATGCAATGTTTGCATCTGTATATGAAAAAGGTGGTATGGTGATTTTAAATTTTGTTCAATAAAACTCCAAGACTTCCAGAAAATGCTAAAGTAAGGCTACAAAACTGGATTCAGATTTAAAAGTTATTCTTTAGTCTGTAAAACAAATAATTGAACAAACGTGTGATCTCTGAAATATTTAGTGAAAGGCAAATAAATGGGTTCTGCAGAATATTCATGGACACCATTGTATTTTAAATTGAACTGTAGGCATTTCCACTTTATAGGTCAAGAAGTCAAACAGTAGGTTCACTTGTTCAAATGTAATAGATTTAGCTTTATCTATTTGCATAACCTGTATCACTTTTCTATGCCGCTTGAGTCATTATACCAGTGGTTGCCAAACTTTGCTGCACATTGGAGTCACCTAGGAAGCTTAAATTTCTAATCATGCCTGATTCCCACACCCAGACATATTGATTTCAATGATATGCAGTTTAACCTAGGCATCAAGATTTTTTTAAAATTCCCAGTCAATTCTAGTCATCAGCAACATTTGGGAATCTGTCAGGTCCAGCCTGACGATTGAACCGGGCTGAGGTAGGGAGGTGGGATTTGAGAAGAGAAAGAAAGACAGGACAGTGGGATTCGGGAGGTCCACAGCTCTCGAGAAGCTCTGGCAACTTTTATTAGTAATACAGTGCTTTTTATACATAAGACACTAAGCAGGGAATCACTCACAAGGAAAACATTCTTTGTTTCTCTAAAATCACTACTGGAGGGATAAGTTGAAGGACAGGTTTCTTATTACAATAAATCTCACTAGTTGGGTACATATTTCTTGGTAAGCCATGAAAGTAGCTTTTATCCTACTGATAGCAGTCATATACACAAACCCTGGGAAAGCTCTGTAGGCAGGGGCTGCTCTCTTTATACTGATTAGTTGCCATCCAAACAGGCCTGGGAAATCTGTGCGGGTAGGGTGCCAGCCTTGCTAGCCCCTACAGGTGCAAGGACCGTGTCAGCTTACAGCCCGTTCCCCACAGGAATCGGTTTGCAATACCACTGTTTCTCTATCTTTGTTTAATTGAGAATAACCTAGGGAGCTAGTTAAATCTCAAAAGTTCACAAACACGACTGACTGTTTCAGAAAATCTAGGATGGTCTTGGATTTGACCCAAGAAAAGCAGAGAGTCCAACTACCATTTTAAGAGAGAGATATAGAGCAGTGGTTTTCACAATAGAAATACTCTAGCATTCACACAATTAAGCCGAAGGAATGAATAGAATATTATGCATCATAGAACTGTACACCTGAAACCCATATAATTTTACTAACCAATGTCACCTCAACAAATTTAATTAAATAAAGAACCAGCAATGAGACCCATATCTCAAATTTTAAAATCCACCCCCCCCCCCCCAAGTTTTAATGTGCTGCCAGAGATTATAAATCATTAGTCTACCGTTTCAATTAGGTATAGTGATAAAAGCCATGACTGTGGCAGCAACTATAGTTTGAGCCCTACAATACATTTAATAACCATATAGCATGAGACAAATATAGCATGAAATTTACTTAGCAGCTCACCATAAGGATTGAATGAGAGCTGATACCTCACCGATATAACTAATCTGATGATGGACTGGGAAAAATTAAAGTTATTAAACATGGTATTCAAGTCTTATTTTTAAAAAAGCAACAATGACACCACCAAACATAGTCAAGCCATTTTCTCCTTGTAGCTTAACTCCCAGCTAATCTGTTCTTACTCTGATGTACCATGCATGGGCTCTAGAGTCTGACACAATCAATACTAACGGATAACAATGAAAATTATAAATCTTCTAGAACCGTGGTGGGCAAACTGCAGCTCGCGAGCCACATGCGGCTCTTTGGCCCCTTGAGTGTGGCTCTTCCACAAAATACCACGGCCTGGGCGAGTCTATTTTGAAGAAGTGGCGTTAAAAGAAGTTTAAGTTTAAAAAATTGGGCTCTCAAAAGAAATTTCAATCGATGTACTGTTGATATTTGGCTCTGTTGACTAATGAGTTTGCCCACCACTGTTCTAGAAACACTTACCTCTGTCTTGAGAACATCAGCTGCTTTGGGTTTTCCTCTTACCTTACTGGATGTTTCTTCTCGTTATGAAGAGCTCCAGAGCTTGGTCTTGAGAACAATTCTCTTTAGCAGCATCCTCTCTCCATCCCAGTGACCTCATCCGTTCCTGAAGCTTTATGTGTGAACTGTGTGCCAGCACCTCTGAATGTCATTTCTGACACCAAGCCCAGAGTCAGGACTACCACTGGCTTCCACCTTCCTCATCCCCGCTTAGAACCATCCAGCACCCACCCAGTCCACTACCGCCTGCCTCTCCAGCTCCTCTTATTAGGAAGTTCCCAAGGTTCCTTGGGAGCTCGCTCTCCTTTGCTGCAGCAAACAGAATCACACTTAATTGGCTTCAGATGTGTTCCTGGAGGTCCCTTGCTCCTGGCTTGAGGTCTCTGATAGCTGCCCCATCCGTTTGCCTGTTTGTTATTCTCTGCTTCCCATGCTAAACCATAAGCTACATGGAAACAAGATTTTTGTTCTCTTCCCTGCCATATCCCCAGAATCTGATTCAAAGTAGATGCTCAATAAATATTTTTTGAATCAAGAAGGATGAAAATATCATCATATTGCTATGATTGCCCCTTTCTTCTCTGTCACACATCAGTTTTACAGAAACAAAAATTAACATCTTGCTCTTCCTTCACATGGCCATCAGAACCTACAGTCGGAAATGTAAAACATTCTGCCCCCTACAATAGACAAAAATAACAGAAAAAACAACAACCATGGTGTCCCCAAAATAAATAAGACCTTGAGACATTTTCTGTAAGTTACTAACTGAAACACCTTCATTTCTAATTTTGGCACGAGTGATACATGATAACCCTAGCAGTAATAATAATCATGTGGGGAACAACTTCTCTGCCACCATGGACAGACTAACCGGTTATCAAGTAGAGATTTCTACTTGCTCGCTTTTTAAACTTTGTTTCCTTTTAAGTTCTTTTATTTTTTTTATGTGTTAAGCCTATACATCCAAAACATGGATCCTCTTGAAAAAATAGTGTTTAAAATAAAGTAGTTTTCTTTCCAAAATTATTTTGTCTTGGAGTCTTCGTATAGCACTCCAAATACCATAAAATTAAAATCAATGAAACCGATATACAATTTAACTTATAAGTGAACAGTTTGATTTCCAAGTTCCTATTCTCCCCCAACTTTAGAATACAGAAATATAAATTGTCCTACAACTATATGGAGTCTCACAGCCGGTAACAGAATATGGAGAAGATTAGAAAATCTCTAATGTGATTGGGTTAAATGAAAGTTCTGCCCTTATAGCAGCTGCCATATATAACCCCAAATGGCTTGCTATAGGTAGACATTGACGGTTTCACTAATTAAAAACAGATGGACTATTTGAACACACGGTAGTAAAGAGCGCTACCATTCCTGAGTTTGGCTGTTAATGATAATAAGATCATTTACAACAGCAGGTGTTCAAAATGCCATCTATGCAAGTGGAAAAATATGTGTTGAAGCACAGAAAGTTTTTCTTTTGTCAAATCTGTTTAGGAGTTTTTCCCAAATTAAGAAAGTAGGCTCTGTTTGAAGGGGATCTAAATTGTATCTCTTATAAGAAATTCAACTAATTATTACAAAATTATAATTCTTGAATGGATTAATGTGGTGACATGTTTTGATAACATATAAATTGTTTATTTTTACAATCCTGTGCTTAATCTAGGTCTTCATAACACAACATTATAAGCAAAGGAATATTTCTTATAAAAGGCCCAAAATTTGAATATAACTGGTAAAATGAGGATGGAAAAAATGACCTTTTTTTTGTATGCCTTTGTATTAAGAGTCAAAAAATGCTTGAAAGTGTATAGTATTGTACAAATTTTGGCATTGGTAACATTTTAATGCTTATTACTAATAATTTCCATTTTTAATTAAGAGATGCAGGCTGGCACTAGGTACTTTCTTTCACTTAATGTGTGTGGATGTTAGCTGTTGATAAAATAGTTCCCTTGTGAGATGTACAATATCATGCCAGATTGTGAAAGTTCAAATGAATTGCTTTCTGTGTTTGAGTGACCTTGCCTCAGCCTTTTATGTGTGGCACGATTCTTTTTGACCATTACTTTGTTAAGAAAAAAAAAAAAAAAACACTTGGAAATAAAGTCGGAGGATGACTGCATGTCCTTTCAATGTCATTGTTGAACAGGCTCGCTCACGAATTATTTAATTATCTAGGAGGATGCAGCTGTGTTTTGCTTTGCTATTTATATTTTATTAGAGCCCTGAAACTGTGAAATTAAATGTTAACTTATAGGGTTTTGTCAGGTAGAAAAATTAAGCCAAAAGGCTTCAGGATTTCACTTTTAAGGCGTATAGGACATTTAACAGTTTTATTTCTATTTCAATTTTTTTTGAGGGGGCGGTCCTTTGACTATATAAATCTCTGTTCCTTGAATAATTCTTTGAATTACTGTACTTTTACCATCTCACTGGTTCCCTCAATGATGAATGAGATGGATAAAATTGTTGAAATATGATTATTCTATGTTTGTATCATAGCCATGCTTTTCGTAGCCATCATTTTTAAGAAAATTACACTTCGCCATGTTGGAGGTTCTCAGGAGTAGACCTGTCAGAGGCAGTTACCACACTGAGTCTTCTGAGAGCAGCCCCTGACCCACATCGTGCCTTGGCTCCCAGAGTAATTCCCAAGAGGCATCAGAACGTGAATCTACTGATTCTCGGTTTCTGTTCATTTTTCCTATATCTGTTTTTGACCTTGTTTCCAGTTCACGTTGGTTCTGTTTCTCGTTTATTCTGGGCCAATACCCGTCTATTTTCTGATGCAGATATAAAAAAGACCTTTCTCTTTCTCCTTATGCTATTTAATGCTCTGTTTTTAGAGACTTCTTTAGATCTGTTAAGTCAACATTATAATAATAATAATACTAAGATGTTATTCATGTTTTTCACTTTCACTCCCTCTTAAGTGTACAGGATACTTTTCCAAATACTATACAACCTGTGCTATTGCAACAAACCCAATGCTGAAGCAGATAGGATAATTTAGATGTTTTCTATTAAGGTAGACATTACAGAATTTTTCAAAAACAAGTGTACATGCCACTCTTATTAATGTTTTTTGTTTGAGGTAATAGTTTATTCATAAAAAAATATTTGTTATGCTTCACATAATGAACTTATTATCTCAATATGTATATAGTAAATTTTGACAAACATAGCGATAACCAACATCTGGCATTTTGAAAATACTCAAGATTGCAAGGTTGTATTAACGTGCCAAAGCTGTAGAACCACTATGGTATCCTATGCTATGTAAACTGACGGAAACATTTTTTTGAATGACGGTTGATTTTTACTGCTATCAAAAAATATTTGCACCACATAAACACATTTTAAAGAGCCTTTTTACATGAAAATAAAGTTTTTAGCATAGGTACATTAAGAGTCTGTCCTATCTTCATCTTTTATATAGAGAATCCCAAAAAATGTATACACACTTTAATAGCTGGTAGCTCAATTTTTAAAATAAAATATATTTTAATAATCACTGCCTTTATATAATTATTCAAAGTGTGTGTATACATTATTTGGGGACACATAATATTTAAAGAAATTAATTTTGTAGCCAAAGCCATATCTAGAGTGTTACTTCAAAATAAGGCTTATTTAATCATATGCGACCAACCCACCACAAAGAACAAAGATTGCAATTCTAACAAGTCCCAGAAGAAATATTAAAAGGAGCAGGGGCTAAGTCAGGACATAGTACCTCAAATGAACACACACACACACACACACACACACACACAACACAAAAAAAACAACCAAAGAGCCAACATTACACAAGGTAGTTTAAAAGCAAAACATTTCTCTAAAATACTGAGAGAAAAAAAAAATCAGCATTAAGCACATAAATAAAGACAAATAAAAAAATTAAATATTAAATTTGTAAAATCCCACACTTGAAGAGCTTCAGAAAATAAAATAAGAAGAAGAATTCTACAGGGAGTTCTTTAGTCATAAGAAAAATGATATTATTGTACATAGGAACGCATGGAGATTCAGGAGGACATAACAAGCACTGGGAAACTAAAATAGTTATATAAATCTGTATAAAACAACATCCTCATGGGATAGAAAGTATATATTGTACAAAAATTATATAAGAAAAGTAGCTAATAATGGTATACTTGTTTCTTGTATTATCTGGGACATGGTGAAAGTCATTTATATTAGGCTTCAATAAGTAAAGAATATGTATTTTCATTTCTAAACTATTCACTAAAATGATAGTAAAATAACTTATAACACGTTAATACTGAGAAAATATTTAGAAAAAAAAATTAAGTAGCAAAACTGAAACATAAAACTGATGGAACAAATTTAAATCTAAAACTAATCTTACATATTTGAATAAATTATAGATAACTAGTGGCCCGGTGCATGAAATTCATGCACATTGAAAGGGAATTAATTAGAGGAAATATTTTAATATTGCTATTTGCCCTTTCTCTATAATAAAAGTGTGAGAGATAAAAGGAAATGAGTACAATGTATATGAAAATAATACATAATTTTATTAATAAATAAACAACAAAATGATATAACAACATAACACGCTCATAATATAAAAACAACATTGATGCAAATAATGACTGATAAAGTGATTAAACTTATTCTAATATCTCCGTGTATACCACATTAAGAGTGAAAACACTTTCAGAGTGCTTGACTAATTTCCCTTGAGATAAAGTATTTACAACTTTAACTTTAACGTCACATCCTCTTCGAACTCGAGAGAAAACAACATATAATTGACCATGTGCGAAAATGGGTTCAGGTAGGAATATTCCTACTCTGTCTAGAGTTTGTCCTTGTAATTTATTAATAGTCATTGCAAATGCTGGCATCACGGGAAACTGTCATCGAATTAATTTAAATGGGAGGCCAGTGTCAGATGGGGACAAATCAATTCTTATCTGGTACCATTACAAAGACCCCATTTACTATTAAGATTTCTCAATAGCATGATGATTGCACCAACTTTCAATTTTAATTTATGACACAGCATTCCCGAAGGAGTAATACTATTAAGAAATTCAATGGGAAAAATTTCCTTTTCAGCATCATCTGTTGAGTCAATGGAATCATCACTCAAATAGGTGTGAAAATCTCCATCAAGTATATCCAAATTTCTTCATTTAATTTTTGAGTGTGCTCATTTTTTGGACAAAGAATTGCATGTTTAGATATATTTTTAATATTATCTATAGATATACTATTTCCAAAGGTGGCTTCAATAATAGATCCATTAAAATTAATTTCATGGGGAATTTCAATAATATCCATTCCTAAATGAAAACTGCTATCAAGTTTGCCATCTCCAAGTTTTACTAACCATTCACTATAAGCAGAATCCTCTGATCTCATATTTGTTTTAAGAGACAACTGTCTGAAACATCCCCAAACACTACAGTACTTTAAACTCGTTTGTACTATGGCCAATGGTATAGCATGGCAACACAAAAATCCCCTCTGAAAAGAACTTTCCCACCAAATGCAACATTCAAATTAGCGCCAGCAAGAGCTTTATATGTATGGCACGTGTGCGAGTCAAAGTTTATTTTTAAATTTCCAGTGTGCGTCATATGTACTGTTGGTTGGATGGATGGACAAATGTCGGTCACTTAGCCTTTTATCTATACAAATTGTGAGCCATGATTTTACCTTTTTAAAAAATTATCCTTTAATATCTGCAAAGCACAATGAGTAAGAATCTGAAGGTTTATGTGGCTTCTATTTGGTTTCTAGGACAAAGTTCTTTCCTTTACCCACCACTCACTTCTCCTTTTACTCTTGAATGTTAATTCCAACATAATTTTTGTAACACCTCTTAAAAAGGATCCCACCAAGTTTTTGATAGTCCATATGATAAAACTTACAGAAAAATACAGCAGGAGACTTTCATTCTCTCACTAACTTCTTCATATAACTGTAATTCCTCAGCCTCTAAAGAATGAAAAAGGAAAATAAAAGTGCCTTCTCTCATTCCAAGGCCTTTCTCAGTCAGGCAACCACAAAAGAAAGAATGAGCCTACAATTCATGCCATGTAATCTCTATCAGGCATAATTCAAATCAAATCCCATCAGGCAAAGTCTGGGATAATTAAAATGTATAAGAGAACAGTGGTGACCTGGGGGAGAACTTATGAAACCTTGTCTCCTGCTTTTGCTGAATATTCTTTTTGTTATGCTAGACTCCAAGCCCCAATCGGGGACCTGGTCAGGTGGCTGCAGTTGCTAACCCATGCCACCTGCCCCGGTCCATGATCCGTGATCGGGGACCTGGGCAGGCGGCTGCAGGCGCTAACCCACGCCGCCTGCCCCAGTCCGTGATCCGTGATCGGGGACCTGGGCAGGCGGCTGCAGGCGCTAACCCACGCCACCTGCCCCAGTCCACCATCTTGGCTTAGATCCCATTGGTGGCATGCGCTGCCCCCTTCCCCGGCCATCTTTGCTGGGTTAATTTGCATAGCCCCCTGATTGGCTGTGGGCATAGCGAAGGTACAGTCAATTAGCGTATTACTATTTTATTAGGTAGGATAATTAAAAGATTAAAGACTACATTTTTAATATATTGTTTATATAAGGAAAAAGAAAGGTTGAAAATAAAATGATGGGAAAATATATACCATGTAAACAGTAATAAAATAAAGCTATTTGTAGTTATATTCATATCAGACTTTAAACATTTTTGAGCCAAAGAGAATTATTTCATAATACCAAAATGTCCAATTCACCATGTAAGTATATAACATTTTATGTATTTAATAACATATAGTAAAATATTGAAAAATATGGTAGATATAAAAGAAATAGATAAATCAATCATCATATAGAAAATATGGATAAGCCTTTCTCTAAAACTGCTTTTTTGAAAATCTAAAAAATAAGCAAAAAGTATAGTTTAGACAACAAATACAAAATGTACTTGACAAATATAGGACACTGCACCCAACTACCAAATTCACACTCTTTAATAGTACATGGAATACTTATGTTCTCATAAAGTTAATTTCACGCCCAGATACTTTCGCTGCCACATATTTTAAAACATTTGCTTTTGCAGAGATTACCAAAGGAAAAAATACTTCTCAACTTTTTTCATGAGCCCAAATTATATTTGATACAAAACTGTCCAGACTATTATGAGCAAAGAACATTACAGGCTAATATATCTCAAGAATATGAAGAGATAATCCATTTAAAAAGACGGCAAATTAGAGGTTATTATATATGCAAATGATAACAAAAACAATCATCATGTGAATATTTCAGGAATGCAACATGTGTTTAACAGTAAAAATATATGAACTGAACCCTATTAAATTTTAAAATGATACCAATATATGCAGAAAAGTTATCAAATTATAAATAGATGTGAACTTTCTTAACATGATAATGGTTATGTACAAAATTTTTGTACAAAATTTATTTAATAGGAAAATATTGAAAGGCTTTTATGCTGTGTTTAGAAAAAGCTAAGGATATCCACTATCACCATTTTTATTCAACATTTCACTGGAGATTGTCATAAAAAAAAATACATGAATTATAAGATTAATATAAAACAAATGAAACCATTTACTTAGGGCCTGATATGTTTGTAAAATATATATATATCTGTGTATATATACCTATGTAAACATATTATAGTCAGACAGATAGACTATTACAATTCATAAAGGAAACTACATTTTGATATACAGAAATGTGTTTATAAGAAATATTAGCAAATGATTAGAAAATAAATTTTAAGTTATTATAGTTATATTATCAAAGTCATTAAATATATGTCTATATACCTATATGAACATATAAAATAATTCTGCATATACACTATTGAGAAAATAAAAGGTGAACAAAGGTATAAAAATAGTCAAAACAATTTTAAAGAACAAATTTGGAAGCCTTATTCTAATGACCACCAAAATCAGAAATCTGAAGTACTTAAGACAGCAGGGCATTTATGTAAGATAAAGTGCAGACCAATAGTATGGAATAAGAAGTCAAGAATCCATGCATATACAAATATTTATAATAAAATGCAGCACTGCAGAAGTTTATGGAAATATTGGCCTTTTCAATAAGAGGCATTAAGTGAATCATATTGCTCCTATGGAGGGAGGTGGGGGAAGAATCTTGGCTCAAACCTAATACTACATATTATTAGTTCCAGTGAATTGTAAATATAAGTGTGAAAGGTAAAATTAAAAATATTAAGAGATGAAAGATGATACCTTCATGATAATAGAGGGGAAAATGGTAAATTGAATTTTTAACTTAAACCCTTTCTCATCAAATTCCATCATTAAGAGAGTTAAAACACAAGCTACAGAGTAAGAGAAGACATTTGTAATACATTTATCCAACAAAGAACCCATATGGTGAAAATACAGAGAATTCCTACAAACCATTATGAAAAGACAAACTGATTTTAAAAGAATGAAGAAAAATACTACCAAAGAGATACTTCACAAGAGATTATATGAAATAAATATATGAAAGTTCTCTATACCTCTTTAGTCATCAGAGAGATTCAAATGAAAAACAGAATTAAATATCATTTGACACAAATAAGAGTTACAATTTTGAATTATACACCCAGCAGTTAAGAGTAAACTGGCTCAACTAGTTTAGAAGCTGTTTATCATTCCCAAATAAAGCTCAATGTAAATATATTCTATGACCAAAAAATTCTATTGCTTTATAGAAAAGTGTACATATGTTCACCAAAAGATATGCACAGAAATATTTTCGGCTGCATAATTCATAATAGCCCCCAACTGATAATAATGCAAATAGTAAACAACAGTTGAATGGGTATGTTATATTCATGTAACGAAACCCCATGCAGCAATGGAAGTGAATAAATTTGCTACAATATAACAATATGTAAGAATCTCACAAAAATAATGCTGAGAAAAAGCAGATACAAAAGAAAACATGCTCTATGACTCTAATTTTTAAAAGTTCAAAATTAGGCTAATGTACTATATTATAAAGCAAAACCATGTTTATCTTCAGCTGTAAAGATGCAGGTATTGACTGAATGGTGCAAGAGGGATTTCTGGATTGCTAAAAAAGGGTTTTTTCTTCTGGATAATTAGTATTCATGTGTGTTCAATTTGTAAAAATTAATTAAGCCATATAGTTATATTTTTTGTATTTTTCTTGGTTTATTATATTTCAACAAAAGATATTATTATATAAGTAGAAAAGACATTATCCTAGCTAATAAAAAGGTAATATGCAAATTAACCATCACTTCATCTCAAAGATCCATAGCCACAAGATGGCGGTGCCCAGTCCTCTCAACCCTGCCAGAGTCCCCCAGTCCCAGGGAGGGCGGCTGCTGAGAGTGGGCAGCATTCCACCCCAGCCACACATTCAAAATTCACCCCTCTAGCCTATCCTTGAAGTATAGTATATTTCTAAGTTCTTGCGCTGAGATATAAAAACATGAATGCCAGAGAAATGAGGAACTGACCTCATCTTAGAATCTTTGTATATTTGAAGAAGGCATTGTCAGACTTAAAGAAAATTGTGACTGGAGCAGACATTAAATGTAGCATTTGATGATATTATTCATGAGCACTGCTTAAATAAATAAATAAATAAATAAGCATGTAGGTTTATTTGTTGGTGTCACATTGCTATCACGTCTTGTATTTCAGTATAAAATATTAATATAAAAAGGTCACTTTAGATGAATTCCTAATTGTAGAACTCTGGATACATCATGCTGAGAGTGTCTATTCCCCAGTCTCTTCTCTGGCATATACATCGACTTATGTGTCCTTTCTAACCCTGAGATACCTCCTTGTGATAGCTTGTGAGCTCCGTTCAACAAATTAAAAGTTAAATATACTCGCTAAACTACTAGAATGGTCTTTTAATATGGCCATTACTCATTACAGTCCATAGGCTAGAAATAGTAATTCCCTAAGAGGCTTCAGACTTCATTGGAGTAGATGGTCACATTAACCATTAACACTGGCTCTCATTCCTATTTTTATTCATAAAAATGTATTATGATGAATATTAAAAATGTACTGACTACTCATCACTTCATTACCAACAATATGTTTTTATATTGTGACTCAAATTTCTGAATCTTAACTATATTCAAAACTGGAAACAATATGCTGGCCTCAAAGCAAACAAAGAAACTAATACTAAAATTGTAATAATGAAGAGAAATAATGAACTAATATATATATTCATATATATATATGAGATATCCTGTACCCTAGGCCCACTTGATGAATTACAAATTTAACACATTCAAAATTTATTACCCAATGAGATATGTCATTTCATCTACTTAATCTTTGCCTCAATTCTATATAGTAAATACACTGAGTGGCCAGATTATTATGACCACCTGACTTTTGTAGGCAAATTAGCCATACACTGCATCATATGGGATATGGAAGCCGAAGGCCTGTTCGAACACCTTTGCTGTCTGCAGTTACCAAGATAAAACGTCTCCAGTTCGCACAAGAACACAAGGATTGGACAGTCGAGCATTGGAAAAAAGTCATGTGGTCCGATAAATCACGTTTCCAGTTGCATCATGCAGATGGCAGAGTGAGAATTTCGCGGAAACAGCAAGAACTTGCTGATCAAGTTCATCCTGTCATGTTGATGGCATATCCCAATGGAGATGGCTTCTTCCAACAAGACAATGTGCCATGCCATGGTGCTCATATTGTGCAGGAGTGGTTTCAAGAACATGAGGGAGACTTTACCTTGCTTAGGTGGCCCCCACAATCACCAGATCTCAATCCAATTGAGCATTTGTGGGACGAAGTTAAAAGAGCCATCAGGCAGCTGGTTCCACAACCATCAAATCTCACAGAACTGGACAGTGCTATTCATCAGGCATGGTGTCAGATTCCTCGCATCACCTTTCAACATCTCGTGGAGTCAATGCCAAGAAGAATCACCACAGTATTGAAGGCAAAAGGTGGCCCAACAAAGTACTGATGGGGTGGTCACAATAATCTGGCCACTCAGTGTATAAGAGTAATTATTATCCTTTTTTAGCTAAAAATTTTCATCTAAAAACAATTACATTGTTTGAGGTCACACATCCCTTAAGTTATGGATTCATATGTCAAACCAAGTGCTATTTGACTCCAAAGTAATCATTTGAGTTGTGAATAGAGCTAGATTAGATTCCTACTAAAGTGGTTTTTTTTTTAGTTTGAGTGCTTGCATATTGAGAGACACATACAAATCTGACAGAATTTGGAGAGAGTACTGAAACAAGAAATAGAAAAATACATATAATTAAAATTTGTTGTTATTTTTTTTGGCTTCTTTTAATAACTTTTTAGCAGAATGGTGAGAATTTCCCCACTGTTTCTACCCACAGAAAAATGCTCTGGTGAAATATGTTAAAGAAACTTTCTTGGTTCCTAGAAAGCTATAACCCTGAAATTTTTAGACAGGTAATTATGACTTTAAAAATACTATCCAAACCTCTAGTAAAAAAAAATAAATAAATGTGAGAAGAAATAGAAATTTTGGAGAACATATTTTACTATGAAAGAATAAAATGTCATTCAGGAACTTTGGGATCTTCATGAAACCAGCATGAAAACCTGGTTCCTGTCTTAGTACCATGGTAGCCAACTCATGAAACCTCTCTGAGACTGTTACAACTGTATACAACAGGTAGCTTTTCCCCATCTCCTAGTAGTTTCTGGAAGCAAATATGACAATTACTTAAAAGCCCTAAAAGGTTATTTTCAAAACAAAATGGCATGGTGCTCTTAGAACAGTTAAGTGTTGTGAATATTGTGCAGTGCTACATCTTTGGAAATTTGAAAATGTTATGCTCCTGTTAAAAAATATTAAGGCAAATCCCTAATGTGGTAGATGTTGTCGGCTAAATGTTGTAGGCCCCTGAAATTCATAAGTTGAAGCGCTAATCTCCAATGTGGTGCTATTTGGATTTGGGGTGTTTGGGGGGTAATTAAGGTCAGATGAAGTCGGGAGTGTTTTGGCCTACATGATGGGGTAAGTGCCCTTTGAAGAGACAGCAGAGAGCGCTCTCTCTGAAGACAGAAAGAAAGTGGCCATCTGCAAGGCAGGAAGAGAGCCATCACCACTAACTGACCATGCTAGCACCCTGATCTTGGACTCAGAACTGTGAGAAAATAAATTTATATTTTTATGTCACCCAGTCTATGGTATTTTTTGATAGCAGCCTAAGACAGTAAGATATGCTACAATGATGATTCATTTCAAATTTATAGTTAGAAACAAAGCTAAGACTGCATTGGGTTATGTTAGATACTATAGATTTTTTTCTGTTTTTACAAATCAAAACTGATGTTGTGAATTTAAAATCCAGAACAATGACTCAGAACCAACAGAGGAAAATAAATAACACCATGGGTTTACTAGCAAGTGTAACAGCAAAGTTCTGAAGAGAGGGAAAATGTTCCATTTTCAGCCAAAATCACTCAAGTGTAACTCGATCAAAGATAATATGCAGAACGCTGCCTTCAGTGGAACCACGGGACCAGAAGGCATCAGATGGACACAAGCCAGTTCTGAGAACTACAGCTCATGGTACTTATCTCAGCAGTTCAAAGGCTGTTCTTTCCAACTCTTTTTCATATTAATGTCTACATACATTCCCAAAGCTGCCCAAATATCATTTATGTAGAGGAATACTGTTCCGTTTAAGACAGTGGACTAGAAACCCCACAAAAACTAGCATACTTTGTACATGGAGTGACTCAATCAAATTTAAAAGTACATTTCCTATTTAACCAGAATAATCAGAGTGCAGTGACAAAGAGAAAACATGATTATCCTGATTATGTACCACTGGGGAACAGAAATTAGTAGATGATACAATCATAGCTAATAGTTTGAAAGGAAATTATGTAAGTGACCTAGTCGACTTGAATGACATACTTAAGTCATTCTTTCAGCACATCATGGAAAACCTACTCCTTTCCAGGTATGGATTGACAATTGCTAATGCAAATGGCTCACATTATCTCTATTTTATACAAATAGGCCCTATTGTCTTCAAATGAAAGATTATAAAAGACAAAATTACATTATCTGTATTTGTTCATTAAGTATTTTTAACTTGTTAATTAGTACTTAGAAAATAAATTAATATCTCAAATGAATCCATGCAACTTACTTTCATTCTTTAACATATTATAAGTATATCCCTGCTGTATTTTTATTAATTGTTTAATCTGACCATTTATGAGATAGTTCATGGTTTCTATTAGCTTGTAAGTTAATTATAACAAATATTTCATAGTGCTAAGGAATATAAAAATAATATATTGAAAAATGCATTATTGCTCTGGATATCAGATGAGGATCTCACAGCTTTTTATGTTCACCATGTAGAATTATGAAGTTTAGTGAACCCAAAAGGAAGCAATTATTATGTTGTTATATAATCAGGATGGACTTTCCATTAAAAGAGGGAAACTGAATAAGTGATTCATAGTCTTATTTTAAAGACAATGTTTCACATGTAGTTTCAGAAATGAAATATTCCATTTCTTTCTACCATGCTTCTCACACAAAATTCTAGATTGTGAGTGTGACCAATTCCAAGTAAATACATTAAACAGTTGTCTATTAAAAGAGCAATAGGAATTGAAAAATTCATTTTTCTTGTGTAAAAATAGACAACTGTTTAATGTATTTACTTGGAATTGGTCAAATTTTTCAATTCCTATTGCTCTTTTACTTCCTATGCTAAATCTTATGGTCAAATTTAGTGTCTCTATTTGTACATTTTTAACTCCCATTTAGTATTATCTTACTTTCAAAACCACAACATAAATTTTTTCTCTAATTGCTCTTTTTATTTAAAAAATCATTTTACTTCAACATTATCGCAACTTTAAAACATTTATTTTGAAGTAGCTGTAGATTTAGTTAGTTGCAAATAAATGTGGAAGGAGGTTCTGTAGACCTTACATCAGCCCATCCCAATGGTAACATATCACACATCTTCCTTAAGTAAAGTACATCAAAACCAGGAAGTTGACGTTAGTTATTCACTCTTTTTTGCTGATCCTAAAGAGTTAATTAATTTCCTCTAAACCTTTTACATTTTGTATAAATTCATTTTTACATATGTAGTTGTATGAGTGTAAATATATGCATGTGTGAATGTGTGTATGCATAACTGCATGTTAAATATCTGAATATTAGCTATATCTTCCCTTTTTTTCACATAATTTCAACACTCACTTATTAGCATCACATTTAAAAAACATTCTTAATTAAATATCTTAACCATAACAATCTATATATATATATATAAAAAGCCAGCGACCAGAATGCCGTAACGACTAGAAAACCAGTCGCTATGATGCCGACTGCGGCCAGCAAACCAGCCTGATGCGGGGGGACCTGCTGGCCAACCTCCCGCGGCCCCTCCCCGCAGCCGGCCCTGCCCCAATTGGCCTCTACCACCCTGATCGAGAGCAGGGTAGCCAGCCAACTCCCCTGTGGCCCTTCCCCCTGGCCAGCACCACCCCCGATCAGCCCACCCCACCTCAATTGGCCTGCAGCCCCTCCCCCCCGCCAGCCCTGACCCTGATCGCCCCCCCTAACCCAATAGGGGGCAGGGGAGGCTGGCCAACCTCCTGTAGCCCCTCGCCCTGCCCAGACCCACCCCAGATCGGCACCCCCATGCCAAGCAGGGGCAGGGTCAGCTGGCCAACTGCCTGCAATCCCTCCCCCAGGCCGGCCCCGCACCCATGGGCCCTCACCACCTAGATCGGGCCTGTGGCCGCTCTCCCCAGGGAGCTCCATCCCAGATCGGCTCCCCCACTCTGATCAGGGGCAGGGCCGGCCGGCCAACCACCCATGGCCCCTCCCTCAGGCTGCTGGTCCCCGATCAGACCCCCATCCCATTCGGGGGCAGGGCTGGCTGGCCCACCACCCACAGCCCTGCCCCACAGCCGGCTCCCCCCAGTCAGGCCCCCCCACCCCAATTGGGGGCGGCGCCACCAGCCAATCACCTGCGGCCCCACCCCCCAGCCGGTCTGGCCCTCCTGATCAGGCCCCAATTAGGGTGGGCCGGCCAGCCAACCTCCTGCCATCTCCTCCTCCTGACAGGCCTGGCTCCAATCCACCCCTATTAGGGCCAGGCCGGCTGGACCCCACCCGTGCACTAATTCATGCACTGGGCCTCTAGTATTTATAGTAATTATATGATTGCCTGCCTTTTTTTAATGGTAGGTTTCTTAAAAAATTGACCTGAAAATATATATTCCTCATCCATATTTAATACAAATGTAGTGAATTTAATATAATCTCAGGTCTCCAAAAATATCCTCAGTAATATCACATTGGGAAAACACTTTAGGAATCTGTCTATTCTTGAAGAGTAGAGCAAGCTTCTCATGTGAAGTTTTCAGGAATTAATAATATTTAATAACATACTATGTCATTTTCCCCTGGAATTTTACTTAAAGCCTAATGTTTCACTGTCATTTTCAGTACTAGTTACCAATATCCTTGCATGACAGTTTATGAGGTAATTTTTTACACCATTAATTTTACAGTTTTCATGACAATGCTATGGCTAAATTTCATATTCCAGTAGTTGTAGAATCAATTACTTATAGTACTGATGGGAAATTAATGATAAAGCAAAGCTCCTATTTTTTTTTCCGTTTATTTGTCCGCTTAAATACCCTTGGATTTGATATCCAATGTGCTCTATTTTACATGTGCTTCCTTCCCCCTTAATTAGTCATGGGTAGGGAGGCACAGATTTTATTTTACACTTTGACTTTCTTCAAAATTGGCTCTGCTTATGAAGCATCATTAGTCTGGCAGCAAGTGCAAAGAGCCTGGCATCTTCAGTTTTGTGTCTGGATGAAAGGAATCTTAGAGGGGGAAAAACACATTTGCATAAGGGCAATATTGTCAGTTTTCAAGATGTTAGCCAAGAGAAGCGGAAGCAAATTAGGGGACAAATAGCATTTCATTCATTCAAGATTTAATATCTCTAGCTTGTTGAGATCTTCAAAAATGATAGGACACGTTTCCAGGCAATCAGGAACTGGACAAAGAAAATTATATCACTGGTCAGAATTCTTGATAGGACCCAAGGAAATATCGCAAGATTGGTGATGGTAAGTGAAAAGGAGGAATGGCAGGGCAGAAGGATTAGATTTTCATGCACAGTTAATGTTTCCCACATCCACAGAAGTTTGGCATTATTACTTTTATTTTCAATTACAAACAAGTGAAGTTTAGGAAAGTTCAGTAACTTACCTAAAGTTGTAAAAGTAGCAATTTCACCGTCAGGATACAAATTCAGTTGTGACTTTTTCAAAAACTCTACATAGCTCTTTTTCTACCACAACCAGAGACTTGTTTAAGTGGTGGTTTGTTTTCAATAAATCCTAAAAAAATAAAGATAAAAAGACATTATATTTCAATTAATGTCAGTAATAACAATGCCTACAGTTGGCTATTTTCTAGGAATATGACAATTAGTAAGAATTGAAAAAGTTCAAAGAAGTTCTAGTAACTGAATTACATGTGCTGGGTACTCAGTATGAACAGATATTTGCTATATCACCTATACCCGCTCACATAGCAGTCTACCAACGGGCATTTCTGCATTGTACAGCTGGGACTTTTCTTTCCATGTCATAACTGTTCACTCTGTGAGTGCTTCAAGAACTTCGCTTGGTATTTAGAAGATTGAGAGGAGGCTAGTAAGTGTTCAGGACTGTTGACATGGGGCAGAGTTTTGTTGTTGTTTTGTGTTTTTGTTTGTTGTTTTGTTTTTAAATCCAAGTGCTTTTTTTTTCCAGAATATGTGATTTTTGTTTCCTTTAAAAAACACACACACACAAAAGAAATGGACAAGCCCAGTCTTTTATCCCTATTGAGTCCATTTTCCCAAGAGATATCACTATTTGAGATAATAACTTAAATATTCTTACAGTGGGGTGTTAGGGAAAGGACATAGAACAGGACATTATTTTCCTGCCAGATAATAAGCAGATCCCACAAGCAGCATGTAACTAGTGAGGCTACTGATACCCTTGCCCAACAATTACAAAAACAGCTTCTGCGTTCACATCTGAAGGATGTCACATGATAACGTGAATGGCAAAGAATGGGACACGGGCATGCTCATTTTTAAAGTAGATCCTGGAATTTCCCAAAATGCACTCAGCCATCTCAACATCCTTATATCTATCTATTCCTTGTATCTCTCCTTACTGGTCAGGACCTGCTCCCTTGTGGCTCCCCTCAAAGCCCTGAGGACCTTCATCTTGGGAGTAATGGTCAATGTAGAGGTGTGTCCATCTCCCTCTTCTTGCTTTTTCATCTTGTGGTGGCATTATTTCAAAACTCCTCTTCCCACAGTGCCTTCCCTTTTAATTTTCAAAAGTCTTGCTTGGATTTTTTTTTTAAATAGACAAAAACAAACTGAACTTTAGTTTCCTCCTTTATTCTTGCTCTAACACTTCTAATTTCCTTCCAGGCAATGTGAATTTTTCTACCTACTAGAGGAAGATTCGGAAATTGTGGAAGAGAGAAAAAACATACAAAAGTCCACATTCTCAGATATTATATACCTACATGCATATATGTGTTTTCATGTAAGTGATAAAAGTATGCACACACATGCACATCAACAAATATTAAAATAAGGCACTAAAATATGAACTTCAAAGAGGGAAGGGACTGTGCCTACTTTCTCATCTTTGTGTTCTCAACACATTGAAGGGTACCCATCACAGAAGAAAAAAATATCTCTTAAACAATTTACATCCTGGTTGTATATTCTAGGTACTTGGTTTGTGTGTCCTGGATATTTCCTGTTGGCCTCTCAAGATCCACTTGCTATGCTTCACTATCCTCATACCACGTGGAGCTAACTCCATGGACTTTATCACAGGGCTCTCTGGCTTCCAGTTTCATTCAATCAGCAGGTGTCACTGGCAAGAGACTGGAGGAGGGAAATATTCATTCATTCTCCCTTCCTGAAGGGTCATCAGAGTTTGCCAAAGTCTCTGCCAATGACCAGAGCTTCTGTCAGGGGAGGTAATGCATCTATTAGAGCTTCTGCTCTTCTTTCTAAGTCTCAGTGACCGTTTCCTTCAGGTACATCTGAAGTCTACAAGTGGTCAAAGCTCCACGTAACTTATGTCAACCCTTGATAGTTCCCATTAATCCTAGCCATGTCTTCATAATAGTTCCATTATTAAACACCCTTCATTTAAAAAATGATTATTATAGGCATCTCCTATTGGGTTCATTTTTTTAATTTTCTCTGGCCTCTTAAATAAGACTTCTACAGTTCCCATTTTCACTCAAATAAACCATGACAACATTATAATAGTCCTAGTTCTTCCAGGAGCAAGAATTCTTGCTGCGATTCTCTATTTGTTAACATTCTATCTACCCTTCCAGCTCTAGGAACTCCTGCTGCATTTTCCCTATTCAAAGTAAAGAGGTGTCAGATGAAGGGCAAAAACACAGAAGATCATAGATAAAGAAAGAGGGTGTAAAACACGGTGCACACAAAGACTTTTCAAAGGTGAAGCATACCACCCTGCAGGAAAGAGGTAGGGGAATACAAAGTTAACAAACATTTCCGAAACGGCTGTGATTTCATTCCTTTCCCTTCACGGAATCTGCAGCTTTCCTTGTCAATTGTATTTGTCTACAGCAATAATAAATGTAAATCAGTGAAAAGAACCACATCTCATTTCAAAACTCCTTTCCTTCTGAATCTAGACAGACTTCTCTTTCCTGATCATTTTTCTGAAGAGTTTTAAGAGACCACTTTCCCTCTCAACACATTTCTTTTTATCCCAATTGCTGTTATGTTATCCTCCTCTGATTCGTCAAATTGGTGTGTTTTCAATTCAGACCACTTATCAAAGAACAATATTCTACAATCTTCTTCCTCTGCTCCCTTTAACTAGTAAGAGTTCCTGCAGCCTTACACAGATCTCAACGATGCTCTTCTTATTTATAATGTTTCAAGTTCTCAAACCTCTCAGGAGGAATGGGGTAATTGGAAGTGTGATGTAAGGCAGTGTACACACAAGTAAAATTACCTTCCCTGCCTCAGAGGGGACAGAGCGCAGCTCAGGGGTAAGTGACTGAAAAGAGGTTATTTCCTTCTTGGATAGCAGAGATCCCACAAATTAAGTTATTGTTCAGGGGTTACTTCAGTAGGAAGTCAGAGGCATCTATTTTTAGCCATGTTTCTCTATTCTTCTAACACAATGATATCTCCAACATTATTTCTAATGTATACCCCATGGAAAGAGCCTAGCCTCTTAGAAACCAAATTGTACCAAATTTATGAATAAAAGAATAAAAAAATATACCCAAGTCAATTTTGATAAGCTTTGAACTATATTGCTCATTTCCTAATTAAGTTCAAATGCAGCCTTGCTGAGGGCTTTATCCTGGTGTTCAATGATTTCTTTTGTTTTTAGTGTTGGAGCAGTCTTGCAGAAATCATTCAAGTAACTCTATCCCTGTGAGATGGATGTTTTAGTTACTTTGACGTTTAAGGGTTTAGAGGAAAGTTGAAAGCCACTTGCATGTTGATTTTGCAATTAATATATTGTTATAGTCGGATTCATTACTACAATTAATTACTCCTACAAAACCAAGAGCAAAATTGTCTCATGCTAAAGCTGATAAAACTGCCCACAAAATAAGTGAAATAATATGGATTTATCTCTTATTAAAAATAAACCTGATCTTAGAATTCAGATCAATTTAATGGTGTTAGTTATTGTCTGAATCCTTCACTCTGATTCATCAGAAAACATTAAGAAGTTTGTCAATATCCAATAGAAGTTTATAATTAATATAAATAGCTTTCAAAGTAAATTGTTTTTAAACTATTTTCACCGAACAATAAGAAGACAAGTTTTAAAATACATTAATAAATATAGAAGTAACAACTAATATGGATCACTTTGCATCAGGCATTGCTCTAAGTGTTTAAAATGTCATTTTATTGAATCCTCAAAATTACCCTAGGACAGTGGTCGGCAAACTCATTAGTCAACAGAGCCAAATATCAACAGACAACGATTGAAATTTCTTTTGAGAGCCAAATTTTTTAAACTTAAACTTCTTCTAACGCCACTTCTTCAAAATAAACTTGCCCAGGCCATGGTATTTTCTGGAAGAGCCACAATCAAGGGGCCAAAGAGCCGCATGTGGCTTGTGAGCCGCAGTTTGCTGACCACTGCCCTACGCTGTAAGTTATTATTACCTCCATTTTACAAAAATGGACAATGGGACGTAGAGGATTAAATAACAGGCCAACACAGCAGACCTGGCATTCATAAAAGAGATCTGTCCCTGCCCAAGACCATGTTTTTATTCAATATAGAAAATTTTAAATGTAATAAAAACTATTTTTTGTTATATAATTTGTAGGAGTTCTTTTCAAAGTCCCACAAAATTCACTGGCATATTTTAAATCAGAATTCAATTTTGTCAGCAAATATTTTCCTTTTCAATTTTTTGCATTAGTGCAAGTCCACCAATTGATGCACATGATTACAAGAGTTTTAAAATAAAAATGTATTTAGCATATTCAAATCAGTTATTTAATGACCAAGTACAGAATGTTTTCAATCCTAAAAGAACCATTTAACTACAGTTCCTATTTACAAGTGCTAGTTTTTAAAATGCAAGCTTTAATTGCTTCCAAAGTTTGGACTCTTAAATTTGAGGGAGTTCTCAATGTATTTACATTTCTAAGACCAATAAGCATAAATTATAAGACAAAGTTAGAATCAAAGGTCTTATCTCTTGACCATTACAAATGAGGGCAAATGTGTACAAACACCTGTTCAAATTCTCTTTCAAATCATTTTAGACTCAATCCCATTTTGTCTAAATGTTCTATCCAGGGACTGAATTTGGTTGAGGCCAATAACTGGTTATATTCTTTTGCTTTGTTTTACAATAGTCACATTTTTTTCTTCTAGAACAGTGTTTATTTTTATTTTCAATAAACATAAGTTAATTTTGATTAATGTTTCTTTCTGTAATTATTGTAGTTAACATAGAAGTAAGAAAATCTACTGATGAATTAGTTTAATGATAATAAATATGCAGTAAACTAACTAGAAGAAAAATGACAGATTGGGAGTATTTCTAATTCTTATTCAAAACAATGGCAAAATACAAAATATATAAGAAAACAGAAATTAAAATGCAAATGCTGGAAATCCTGAGAAATATACAAATGAAAAAAACCAACCAACTCACAGTAGAAAAATTAATGGCCAATAAATGTATGAAAAGATTGTTTATCAAATAAAAAAACGGAATATGAAATTGAAATAATAAAAATATTTTTAATATTCATGACTCAAAAATGAACAGATTGATAATATTTATTATAGGTGAAGTTTGAGGAATATATCCTTTTTAATCTTTAAATTGGCAAAATAAAGAGTCCAATAATGTATAGCACTTATGAATATATGGGAAATAATTTATCTCATATCATGTGAAACTGTGGGGTAAATGCGACATAATACCTTTGGAGGGCATTTAGTTTATGTGTAAACTAAATATGAAAATTTAATTTCCCCTAAAATTAAAAATAATCAAAACTTTTATTGATGTCTAATTTACATAGTATAGAAAAATAATGGCATTTGTATACAATCAAGCACATATGAAAATTCATTGCATCATTATATACAGTGATGGGCAACCTTTTGAGCTTGGTGTGTCAAACTTCGCCAAAAAACTGAGCATAACTCGGGTAGTGTGTCACTTTGAGGAAAAAACTACCTCCAAGACTCTAGTCGCAAATATTTCATCCTCAGGAGCAGCAAATGTTTCATCCTTGGCATGCGGCCGCGTGTCATCAGAAATGGCTACACGTGTCAGTGCTGACACGTGTGTCATAGGTTCGCCATCACTGTATTAGAAGCAAATTGTTTCAACTATCAAAATATAATGCTTTAAAAAATACTAGGAAATGGTTCTAATGAATGAAATAAATCTAAATACATTGATACAGAAAGATCTCCAAGATATGTTTTAAGAGATAAAGTCAATAATCAGAACTATATATAAAATACACTAGAGGCCCAGTGCATGAAGATTCATGCACTCAGGGGCGTCCCTCAGCCCAACCACCCTCTCACAATTCAGGACCCCTCGGGTAGGGTCCCTAGGCCTGGCCTGAGATCAGGGCCTATCGGGTCTTTCCTTCCCAGGTCTGCAGGAAGCTGGCCCCACCCCTGCCACTGCCACTGCTTGCCATCTGTGCAGCACTACCTCCCCTCCCCTGCCACCGGTGGCCTCCCTCTGCAGGCAACAGGCTGGGGTGCAATGGATTGGCTGGCCTGGGCCTCCCTCTTTCTTTGCTGGGGGGTAGGGCCAGCCATGCAAGGGGCTGTCTGTCTACCTGATTGCCCCTAACCACTGGCCTACCTACCTGATCACCCCTAACCACTGGTCTGCCTACCTGATCACCCCTATCCACTCTTCCTGCCTGCCTGATTGCCCCTAACAGCTTGCTTGGGGGCGGGGCCAGCCCAGTGAGGGTCTGTCTGCCTACCTGATCACTCCTACCGCTGGTCTGCCTACCTGATCTCCCCTAACCACTTGCCTGCCTACCTGATCACTCCTAACCACTGCTCTGCCTACCTGATCACCCCTAACCACTGGTCTGCCTACCTGATCACCCCTAACCCCTCTGCCTGCCTGATTGCCCCTAACCGCCTGCTTGGGGGCAGGTCCAGCACTGACTTCCAGTTGGTCAGCCTCTGGTTGTCGCAGGAGCCGACCGCCAGTTGCCTGCCATCCATCGCAGGCTCTCTGCTTTTGCCCAAGGCCACACCCCAGCGTCGCCAATCGGCCACCCCGGCCACCCCGAGTCCTGCCCCCCCCGCGCCTCCTGGCCAATCGTGGGCATAGCGAAGGTACAGTCAATTTGCATATTACTCTTTTATTAGGTAGGATTATACACATTTTTCTACATGTAGATATCTATTATGTATAGATACAGATGACATAAGTATAGATAAAACACATATTATTTTGATTCCAATGAATGCCTATACAAGAGCTCTTTTTTCTTGTTTGAGTTTTTAACAAAATAATTTATTCATACATTCTCTATGTAATAAACTAGAGGCCAGGCACATGAGATTCGTGCACTTGGGGCAGGAGGGAGGGGGTCCCTCAGCCCAGCCTGTGCCCTCTGGCAGTCCGGGAGCCCCCGGGAGATATGGGAGCACACTGACCACCAGGGGCAGCTCCTGTGTTGAGCATATGCCCCCTGGTGGTCATTGCGCGTCATAGAGACTGGTCGTTCTGCCATTCAGTTGATTTGCATATCAGCCTTTTATTATATAGGATATTTTAAATTGGACAAGAAAAATAAAAATGGCTCTTGTTAAGTTTATTAAAGTAAGGATCCAAACTTTTTTCTTCTGCGTAGAGTGGGGTTTTAGAATGACATACAAAAAAATCTTCATAATAAAATTTATTCTAAATTGTTTTAAGAAGAAATATAGGTAGACTGATTTTTCTATTCCTTTAAATATTGTCACTACTTTCCTAAAATAATATATAGTCAGTGGAATTTGTTGAAAACTGGAGCTAGAAAATCAAAAGATGCAGGATGTTTGCATTTGACAGTCTTCAGTCCTCTCTCAGCTCAGCCTGAAGTCAATGATCCAATGTTTCTGCCTTGTTATGTTCAGCAGGGTTACTTCAAAGACACACCACAAAGAAGATGATATGTTTTTGCCTTAAGTTTAACACACCCATCTCCTTCTTTAGATAAGTTGAAGTCCTGTTGGAAAAATGTTTTTCAAACTTATTTTGATGAACAGAATCATCAGGGAATTTTTTTAAAAATATAGCTATCTGGAAATTCTTACTCAGAAAGCCTGTGGCAGCTTCAGCAATCAATGTGTGTGTGTGTGTGTGTGTGTGTGTGTGTGTGTGCTAGTATACATGTGTGTGTGTTGTCTGTGTATGTGTGTTTCTGGGAGCTAGAAATATATACATATATGTATAATTAAGAGGTCCCTAGGTAATTTTGATAATTTCCAAGATTTTAAAATCATTCATGTTTTCTATAAACATTGTATATAATGAGTGGACTACCTGGTACTATTTTTCTTCCAAGTTTAAGTATACTATTGCTTGAGAGGATGATGGAATTCTGAATATTGAGATCTGTATGTTAGTGGTTGTTATGGATTGGATTGTATGCTCAAAAATGACATACTGACATTCTAACAGGCCCCTTCCCACTAACTAGGTACCTGTTAATAAGACCTTATTTGGTAATAAGGTCTTTGCAGATATAATCAAATTAAGATAAGGTCATTAGGCTGGACCCAAAAGAACAACCTCCAGGTCCCTCCCCCTGGCCAGCAGGCTCTGATCACCTGATGGCAAACAGGGAACCTGGGTGGCGGCAGATGCAGGAGGTACCAGGCCAAGGCCCCCACCTCACTGGTTGCCCACACAGAGGGTGATCAGTGGCGGGGGGCAGGACCTGTGAGCAGGAGGGAACGGCCAACCTCTTGGTCCCTCCCCTGGCCAGCAGGCTTCGATCGCACAATGACGAATGGGGAACCGGAAGTGGGTGGCTGTGGGGGGGGGGTGGGGCTGGCTGCTGGCGGCCAGGGAAGATGGCCCTGATTGCAGGTCAGGCCTAGGGACCGTACCCATGCATGAATTTCATGCTCCAGGCTCTAGTTATTAATAATAAAGAAATGCTCACAGAGCAACTGATTTTTTTTTAAAGTAAAGATATTATTTGTTTTATTTACTGGATACAAGTGGTCCGGTTGGAGCTGCTTACTTCAGTAATTTCAATACTCTCATCAAAAATCTTAGGGTACTACAGAAAATGCCCAGAAAAATTATATTACAGATTTTCCCCCACAAGATTATAGCATTAATAAGAAATAAAATCTCTTATCAATTCTTTTCATGTATGTGATAAATGCAAGTCAACTCTCTATTGTATATGTATAAACAACAGAAATTTAATCACCTTTATTTTTTCCAGCTTCAATTACTTTGAGGAATAGATCCACATTAGTGTAATGGAATCCCTGATCTCCTCTACCTGAACAGCTTTTCTCACCATAATTTTTAATTTTCCTAAAGCTACTAATCCATAAAGAGTCATTCTACTGTGAAGACTGCTAATTCTCTAGACAGAAATAATATAGAGTATTATTGTTTTGTCATGACACTTTTTCATTTAGTTTAGTCAGGCAACAAATATTTATTTACTTTATGTAAACACTGTGTTAAACTCTGAGAAGACAGGCTCAAAGGAACATAAATTTGGCTTTTTAAAAAACACCTTAATTCTTCCACAATCATTGAGTATATTCCATATATGCACAAGGCACTGTACTATGTATGCGTGTGTGCATACATGTTATTTTATATATAAAATTTATATATATAAAGTATATATATATATTTTTTATTATCTATCCTATCTAATAAAAGAGTAATATGCAGATTGACCATCACTCCAACACACAAGATGGCTGCCCCCATGTGGTCAAAGATCCTGCCCCCATGTGGACACAAGATGGCCACCACAAGATGGCCAGCAGGAGAGGGCAGTTGGGAGGGACCAGGCCTGCAAGGGAGGGCAGGTGGGGGCGATCAAGCCTGCAGGGGCGGGAAGTTAGGGGTGACCAGGCTGGCAGAGGAGAAAAATTGGGGGTGACCAGGCCTTCAGGGGAGGGCAGTTAGGGATGACCAGGCCTGCAGGGGAGGGCAGTTAGGGGCAAACAGGCTGGAAGTGGAGCAGTTAGGCATCAATCAGGCTGACAGGGGAGTGGTTAGGGGATGATTAGGTTGGCAGGCAGAAGCAGTTAGGGGCAATCAGGAAGGCAGGCAGGCGAGCAGTTGGGAGCCAGCAGTCCTGGATTGTGAGAGGGATGTCCAACTGCCCATTTAAGCCTGATCTCACTGGAATTGGGCCTAAACAGGGAGTCAGACATCCCTCGAGGGGTCCCAGATTGGAGAGGGTGCAGGCCTCTAGTATATATATAAAAGTCAAGTGACCAAAATGACCAGTTGCTATGATGCACACTGTGGCAGCCAACCAGCCTGATCCGGGTCCAGATCAGTCTCCCAAACCTCCAGCCGCCCCTCCCCCCAGCTGGCCCTGCCCCCCAATTGGCCCCACCCCCACCCTGATCAGAGGCAGGGCCGGCCAACTGCCTGCGGCATCTCCTCCCTGCTGGCCTGGCCCTGATTGGCCCCCATGGGGACGGGCTGGCTGGACCCCACCTGTGCACGAATTCATGCATCAGGCCTCTAGTATATACATAAATATTTATACAGAAATTTTCAATGTACATTTATTTTACTAGAACAATAGAGCTTAAGCTTTACTAATACCTAATATACATGGAGATATTATATGTACATATTTTATAAATAAACATATACATATTTAGTTTTATACTAAAATAATTGGGGAAATGATATGTTATCGGTTTCTCATACATCCATCATAGCAGTGTTTGTTGAATTTCAGTTAGTTCGCTCCTTTGAAAAATAAATTGCCTTTTATTCATTAATATGCCTAGCACAGTATTTAGCACAGAGTTCCAAAAGCTTGAATTAATTAATTTTTAACGTGACAGCTACACAAATATGGAATATACAGCCTTCTAAGGTAGTAAATTCCACTTTGCAGAAGTTGTTCAAACAGAAATGTTGAAAGAATATTAAAACGGTTCCAGAAAATAACATATTGGGTCTGATAAACTATGGGATGTTTTAAATTAATTTCTGTAGTAATTCTCTGTGAATGTATAATTACTATTTATTACCTTCTTTAAAATGGTATATGAATAGAAATGAATATATATTATGCCCCTTTTGTGGAAAACATGCATGTTAACAATATATTATTGTGTTTACTCTATTACCCAGTCATTTGAATATTTATTTTCCTTGAAACAATATGGTTACTAAAATGCGTGTTAGCACTCTTGAACAAAAATTGCCATTATATATCCTGTCACTTTCTGTAAGACTGGAAAACACCTACTATGACCTAACCAATCCATAAAGCAAATGATAAATACCTATGTTTTTTCAGATATGATTTGCACTTGCCAAAAGAAATGTAAAGGCTGACAGAAGAGGCTGAAAGAGACAGGAGGAAATAAAGGAAGAAGCAAAATAAGTCTAAGGAGACTGATAGGACCAAACTTTAAAAAACAATTGTCCCCATAAATACCCATGCAGAAGAGGAGGAGTTTACCTCGAAGTGCAAAGCCTGCATCTCGTTTCACACAAGAATATGGAATGGAGGTTCAATGGCTTTTGGCAGATGTCCTCCTAAATCTGGTCTCAGAGATGCAAGGGAGGCAAAGCTACACACGCAAATTGCACAGACTAGCAATTTTTACAGGAAGCAACTTGCTCTGTGCCACAAGGAAGAGCGCCCCAGTTGAACAGCCTAGCCCTAGAAGGTTAATGCAAGGCTTCCCTATCCCACACCAGAACCTCCTGCAAACAGCGACGCCAGAAAGTCCAGCTCCTTCACTTAGCAGAAATGAAAACAAACTGACAAAGAGATTTTTAAAAATACAATAAGAAAATATGTAAAAAATGAAGTGAATTTACTCAACAAAGATATATTTCCGCAGAGGAAAATATAATTATGATCAACACTTTACCATAAAGTAACTAAAAATGAATTGTAAAGGAGATTACAGAGCGGAAAATTAAGAATTCAGGGTCAAAATAATAAGACAAAAGGATTTGAAAAATGAGCTAGAAAACAGAAAAACAAAAATGAAGACTTAAAACATGGGAATTAATATGTCATAGCCTGGGCCCTCAAAACAAAATGAAACTGATCCTAAAGGAAAAGAAGTATGCAAACATGTCATTTGAGGGTACAATTTCAGGAATGCAGAAGCTAGAGGAAAAGGAAATGGGGCAGAGGAGAAGAGAGAACCAGAGTGGCAGAGCGTTTCGCTGAACTGGCCGAAGCTGCTTTTCCTGAAGAACACTTTCCTAGAGGCCTTCTTGGATCCTTGAGCCATCTGTCCTAAGGATAGGGAAGGAGGAGAATTTACCCTCTTAGTCAAAGCTTGCCCCATCGGGCCTCAACCCTCCCATGCTTCTGAATTGCACCACTGGGCTCCCCAGCCGCTGCTGTGAAAGCCAGTTCCCAACACAGCAATGAAGGCATCCTGGGCCCTGCACAGGCCAGTGCACGCCCTATCTGCCCAATGCTGCCTGCAGACATAGGCCTGGCCTGGTCTACACGGCTGACAAGCACACCCTGCCTGCCGTTCCTCATGCCCCCGCAGCATCAGAAAAGCCCCAGAGCTAAACGGGGAGCCAGGGAAGCAGGCATCAGGCTGCACACCATTGAGATTTTTGTCTGATTTTGTTTCCTAGATGTGACAGGAAAGACCTGGGAGCAACTACCAAAGCAAACCTTTAGAGCCTGTGACAGCAGCAACACTCTAACTGCCTGCTTGTTAGCAGAGGAAGCTCTGGCCAGGGATACTGTAGCCAGAAAGCAAACAAGGTCACAGCTCCAGTGTGGTGCCTAAACGGAGTCCAGCGCAGTGTGGCAGCTCAGAATGCATCCATAGTGTGCAATGACAATACAGACATAATGCAACCAGAAGCAATATAGACATAATGCAACCAGAATGCATGGGAGAAAGAAGGTGCCAAGGAGGCGAAGTTGGCTGATCGCCTCACTTACGTTGGAAGGCAAAGAATATCTCTTATAGTTTCCAAACCAAGTAACAGGAATATAAACATATTTAACAGATTCAATTGAAACACTTAGAAAGACTACATCATTTCTGAAATGGTATAGGAGAGAGATGGAAAAGAGGGGACAAGATTTTTTTTCGATGAAAATGAATGAAATTAACTTGCTTAAGAAATTTGGTAATACGGTCAAGATCACAAAATTATTAAGTAGCAGGATCAGGAAAGAAAATCAGGTTTCCTGAAATAGAACCCTGTATAGCACTATTTCATGTTTAAGAAACAGACAATAGACCTTAGAAAAATTTGAGCTGTCAGCAACAGGAGGCATGAACATGTGCATGCCCAAAAACATGGAGGTGTGGGTGAACACACACATTCACAGGCATACACCTTAAAATAAGCCAGAATTCATTATGAGTATTGTGCACCTAGTCTTGTTATTTTAATGAACTGTAAGTTCAAAGAGGGTAAAAAATCACATCTCCTACTTTTGTTTTATTTCAATTTGGACCTTTGACTTTCTAAGATAAAGCTTTCTTTAGACACTTAGGAGAGTTATGACGAAAGACCACTGTGTGCATGTGAAATGCTAAAGAAGGACTCTTCTACCACAGACATGGCCATATATTGAATAGCATCCTATGTAGATGAAATATATTGCCTTACTTAACCCTTTGCACTCACTTGCTTTTTTCTCGATTCCTTTATTCTAATGCTAACCTTGTCGAGTCACACTCGACATCCGAGTGCAAAAGGTTAAGATACTCAGGGAGCCCAGCCAGCTTGGCTCAGTGGTTGAGCGTTGACCTATGAACTATGAGGTCACAGTTCAATTCCAGGTCAGGGTATATGCTCCGTTTGCAGGCTTGATTCCCAGTAGGGGGCGTGCAAGAGGCAGCCGATCAATGATTCTCAATGATGTTTCTTTCTCTCTCTTTCTCTCTAAAATCAATTAAAAAAATTATTTTTTTAAAAAAAGGTATTCAAGGAATTCACAAAAGTTGCTGTTGATCTCAAGCTTAATGCCCTCTTCTTTAGGCAAACAAATGGGATTCAAAAATAGTTACATCTAACTTGCAACATGCATTTGGAACATAACTCTGGACTATGAAACGGACCTGCTAAAAACCTACAGTTTGAGTTTTCAATCTGGCTTCCAAACTTTTGGCAATCTATTATTTTTAGTTCATGTTACAGTCAAAACTAGAAATGTTATGGTCATTTGTTTTCTTTTTTCTGCTGTAAAGTATACTTAGTCACTTTATTAGTTCACTTGAAATATTGTTTGAATTCTTTCAGATTGACATATTGAACAAGGAAAAGGTGAACATGACCAGAGGAATAAATTTAGAAAAAATACAGACGTGTTAGAGATAAATGGCCAAAGAATCAAGTGACAGGCCTCCTTCATTTGGCACTGTTTACTCAGGCCCAGCCATTGGAAGCCTGATGGACACTTTGCTTCCGAGAAGTGTCAGCAGGTCATCAAGCCAAATCCTGGCTCCACGTTCTGTGGATATTTGCAATACAGGCTTGTTCCAAGGGTCACAGAAGTTGAGCTTGGCTTTTCATTTGATGCCAAGCTATATCAACAAATTTTAAAAAGAATGTACTGCACCCGGAAACCTTTGTGAGCTGCCTACACCGGAAGAATGGCTGCTTTGACAGAAGCCATTTGGTATGTGGCACAGCTAGACCTCAAGGGTGAGGAACAGCTAGTCTATTAGGGCTGATTTCTTTTTTTTTCCTCCGCAAACACAGAATCCCCATCCCTATTTGTCTTCTGGCCATGGCTCAGTGATTGTCAGAACCAGGAAAACAAGATCTGACAGGCTGATGGGTGCACTGAAAAAATAACAACGGAGTGTGATAAAGCAGCGACTCACCCAGTGGCCTGGGGTCCAGATAATGCCAGCGCAACGATGGCCTGAAACCTGTGTTTCTCCGAGGCTCAGAGCAGTGCATCCAACACTGGCTGCCCCTGCCCATGGGCTGATGTCTGGAACAACCGAGGGCAGGGAGAACCCAAAGAGTGTTTCAGGAACAAGAGATGAGGAAAGAGCTTCTCCTACGTGTTGTCATGTAGCAGTCAGTTCCCAAAGATCTCCGACGTCCAAGGGCCTTGCAGTAGAGACTATTGATTCAGAATGTCTTGTTAGGGGATCATATGGAAGAAGCAAGGAGGCACCTGCACACGTACAGAGACACATAGCTCTCTCCAACAGAGATGCTTAGCTAATGTCTCAGACTGGGCAGCGCAGGCAGCTGGATTTTTTCATTCACTGTTTTACTCTACAGGCAGCAGCCTGGCAAAGCAGAGATCATTCATCAGTGCTTCCAAGAACCGGCAGTTCAAGCCTTCCATGGAGGCCCTGTGACCACTTAACTTCATCTAGTTTCTGTGTTTTGGGTGGTGGGTTGGGTGACTACACAGGCTGGAGCGCGTTGGAAAATAAAAACAGTTGAGAACACAATGTATTGATGCTCGTGGAAGATCATGGGGCAGGCCTGGTTGCCTTAATAGGATGACTGCTTTCTCCCTATGAGAGGCAGGGTTACTTAGAATTTCCATTGGTGACACAGCCCCACCTTTGATGACCTGCACTGCTGCAGCCCTGCACCAAAGGTGCTAATACTTGACAGGTGCCATGGTTTCTGTGCTGTGTATACACCTTAAACACATGTACCCAACACCAAAGGAAACTCATGAACAATCAGCTGACATTATAAAAAATGGTTGCACTTTAAAGAAAAAGACTAGAAACCCACATTAGAGCTCCACAGAATTACTGTAAATCAGAATTACGCCCCCTCCCCAAGTTGAAATGGGCCCATATGGGATGGATGAAGTATAATCTCATCACAGAGTGCCTGCCAGCCCCCTATAGCGTAGTGGTTCAAACACAAACTCTGATGTCCAACAAATCGCTGTTAATAATCTCTCTACCACTCTCTATGTGGCTCTGGGAAACCCTAATCTTTTTAAGCATCGGAGAATTCATGTACCAAAAAAGAAAGACGGAAATCATCTCTAACTCACAGAGCTTTTATGAGGATTAAAGAAGATAATGTTGAAGTGCTCAGCATAGTGCCATATAGTACAAGAGCCTGAAAATATTAGTTATAATGATTATGATTACCATTGCTGTTTCAAATAAGTCATTTTCCCTCCCAGAAATTTCTTTCTAATATGAAGTTCTATTATGGGATGGCCTCCCAATTAATGGTGGTTACACTAAGTATGTAAAGTGTGTTTGGGACAGAGCAGCAGATCAAATCACAAGGCAGGCTAAACAGAGCATGCTACCAGCTCAGAGGAAGCAAGGAGGCCTTTGGCATATGCATGGTAGGACAGATTTTATGAAGAATGCACTGAAAACAAAAGAAATAAAGGAGGAAGACAAAACAAATCCATTCAGTAAATGTGTCATTGGTTGTGAGCCCTCACACCACAGGTTGAAGGTCCCAAATAAATTCAACACAAAGAAGACAGCCACACCTAGAGACTCCCATCCTGTCATCTGTTCCTTATTATAATCCGCAATCGCATGAGTTTCTCAAAGGTGAATCCCTCAGCTGTTATTACCTCTACATAAAATGCAAAGACATTTTGGATAGCACTTCAAATCCTCTAACTGAACCTGGAATTTCTCTCTCTTAGTCCATAGCCCTATGATCCTCAGTTTCTCCCTTGTTTATACCTGAGAGATAATTCACAGCCTGTACTGTGGTTGAGAGGCTCAGATGGGACCAGACCGATGGCAATGCTTTGTGAACTGTAAGACACTGCTGAAGGTTCAGTTCTGGGGAATCAAACGGCCATCAACCTACCGCCCTCTTCGAGCAGCAGTCACCAACCGGTGGTCCGCGGACCACTGGTAGTCTGGGAGGTCCGAAAGGTTGGTGACCGCTGTTCTAGAGCACAATGTCTGCAGTGCTACAAAAAATTGCCTGTGCCTTAGTGACAGAAAGATGTGAGTTCAGATCTGAGCTCTAACACTTACTGATTATGTGACATTGGACAATTATTTAAGGTATCTTTAAATTATAGTTGCATACCATTTGAAATGATGCTAATTCATACATATATATTATGTATTATATACGTATTTGATAGAGAGGTGATTGAATTAAATCATTTAATTAGAGGATTTTTAGCAAAAAAAATAGTTATGAGAGGAACTGAATGTGTCGGAAGTGTGTACTAGTGTGTATGTGTGTGTGTGTGTGTGTGTGTGTGCGCGCGCGTGTGTGTAGTGTATATTTCAGTGGCAGGGATGACAGGAATCTAAATAATTAGTGATCAGAAGAGTGAAGAATGTTTTTTAGCTTGCCTCAGCAGATAGCATACATTTGCAAAACTGTGTGTTTGATGGAAAGGATTTGACTGAAAACTGGGAGGAAAAATAGAGAAAATTCAGTTTTCATGAAAAGGCATTCTAACAACTGACACAAACACAAAAACTAAACAGTGTTTCTTATTAGCAAATAAATAAATAAATAAATAAATAAATAAATAAATCTTAGGATGGTTCCTAAGAAGCATAAGGAAAACCTCCTCTTTTTACTGAAATAGTCTTGATGGCCCCCCAAAGATGAGAACCTGTGGGTGGTGGTAACAATGCATGAGAGGTACCACTGTAAAGACAGGCTGGCCAGGGTGGCTATGAGCCAAGAGCTCTTAGGATAGCCCTCCCACCCCCAAACACTCACTTCCTTCAAAGTGCTGAACAGGTTTTGACCTTGTAGCCATGGAGCTAAAAATCACAAGTCACTTCATTATTCTTGGAACATATTTGTCCTTTCTTAAAATAACAAAGAAAAACAGAGAAACTTTCAATGAATGAAAAACATAACATCAGAGAGATGACATCTTACAGTACATAATATTCTACCCAAATATACTGTAGAAAAAGATGCAGTACAACTGTGAGGGCAATAGTAAAAATATTTTATGCAGGTGAAAAGATCTAGCCATATGCTATAACAATCCAACTCTAAGTAAAATGTGCATGCATCTTAGAGTTCAGGATACAGGTTAGCATGATATTCAGGAATGTGGACATCATAGGTTTTGGATAAGAAAGACACAATGAGACAAGTAAATCGTAACGTGCTTCCTATTCCACAAGATGTTAATATTTGGCCTTTGAGATGATGCATGACAGTACTTACACCTTGAGGACTAACTTCATCCACCTAGTTATATGGGAATGGCTAGTCATAACCTGATTTTCCTTGGGGCAAATATTAGAGTTAAGGCAAAGGCACTAACTAAAGAAAGATCAGAAAGGAAACAAAGAGACAAATGCTCAGGATTATACTTCTTGGGTCTGTACTGCATCAATTTACAATTTTTTAGCTATAGCATCACATTTACTATAGTCATGTCTAAGCTATACCTCCCAAATTGCTTTTTAGTATTATTTATGGAAGAAATTTCCGTAGGCTACCAAATGAAGAGCACATATGACAAATGAAACAAGCTATTATTTTTGAAACCTGAGAAGCACAAATTGTTTTCAAATACTTGAGGATAAACTTAAACAGTTAAATATATGTATAAGCAAAATACATTATCCTTTTTGTATGAATTTATAAATACATTGATAGTCTCTGATAGCTATTCCTATCTTTAATTCTTGTCTACAGTAAGGAATAGGAAAGAATTATCATGAGATTATGAAATTATGAAGGGAGGTGGAAATAAAAGGAGGGCTAAGAGAACTGTGAGACTAGACGCTGCCTGATTTGGCACCATTTCTTAAAAATAGAGATGTTACCAGGCCAGCATGGTTCACTGGTTGAGCATTGACCTATAAACCAGGCAGTCAGGGCTCGATTCCCAGTCAGGGAACATGCCCAGGGTTGCAGACTTGATCCCCACTATGGGGTGTTCAGGAGGCAGCCAATCAATGATTCTCTCTCAACATTGATCTTTCTATCTCTCTCTCCTTCTCCCTTCCTCTCTGAAATCAGTGACAAATATACTTAAAAAATAGAGATGTTAATATTGTAGGAAGATAGTTATCACTATAAATCATTAGGTGTCTCAGACTTAAAAGTAAAAAATATCAGCTATATCTCATGGTTTCCCCAAATTATTATTGAAAAAACTGGTGAGACAATGGGAACAAAAAAACTGCCTCTGGTTGTATTTTCATTTATTATTCTCCAAACACTTCATCGTGATTTGGCTCGCTTTTTAGTTCAAAAGATTCACATTCTGAACAAAAAGAATATATGATGATGGAACCAGCATATGCTTAGAATATTTATATAAGCTTGAATTTTAAGGGACATTAAGAAATTAGTTATTTTGACATTATATGTTCCAATGGGAGGAAAACAAAAGCAGATAGTCATAATTCCATATAATAAACAGATAAACAGTCATAATTCCATATAATAAAAACTTTTAGAAGGAAATTAAAATGAGTCAACTTTGAAATTACAAATTAATTTATTTTCTTAAAACATGTCTCATTCTTTCTTTAAATGCATCTATCACTTACAATATGCTCTAAGAAACTCAAAGTTCAACAATTAATAATTGAGTAAAAAATATAGAAGAATTAATTATAGTTGTGAAAAAATGGTACATATTAAAATGAAAATAAGAATCAAATATTTATCTTCATAAACGTATTTTATATTTCCACTATACTAATAGATTAGACATTCATTATTTTAAGTAATATAAATTATTTAATAAAAATTAGATAATTCATAAATCAAGGTTAAAGGTGTGATTGTATTGTGAAATATAAACATTTGATGATTTCAGTATGTTCATATGAATATGGAAACATTTTTTGTCAGAAGAATATAGTGATATTATATATAAAAACTTAAGAAACATTCATGCATTTTCTATATATCCTTGGTAAGTGTGGATTTATTAAAAGCAGGACATCTGACAAATTAAATGATTTGACAAAGAGTAGGGTCAGGTTTTTTATTAATAGTATCTCTGCTATGCACTAAAAGAGCATTGAGCTAGAAGCAGAGAAACATGGATATTAATTTGGCTTCTGCCATCAACTATCAGAGTGATCTGAGCAAGCTGCTGGATGTTTTAATTTCTTTATGAAACCATCAGAATTATTTAGGCTGAGTAGATCCAGAGGAATCAGAATCTGAATGTTTTTCCTCTTACTAAAAAAGATTTGTGCTATGTCTAAATCAGAGATTAGTTTTAGTTGGTCTTAGTTTTATATATTTGCTGTGGGAACTATTTACTACTAATTTTGATCAAACAAAAGCATTGGATTTCATGAAATATTTATTAAACTTTGAGAGTTTCTTGAGCGAGATTTGCATATCAGTGACCTGTTAGACTACTATTTTTTTTGACAACATTTACTTTAAAAGTGAAAGCACAGTCCTCCCATGAATACTTATTATTTACATACTATGTACCAAGCATAATGCTAAAGCTCCAGAGAGATACAGAATGACCTAGGTATTAAAAAACAAACACAAAAACAAAATTTGCTTGAATTCTTAAATGAAAAGATAGTTGGTATTTAAAAAGAAAAAATTAAACAATTGGTGATGAACTACTTCCCTCATCAATATAGTGAATTCTTTAAGTGTGTAGCATTGTTGTTTGCTTATTGGAAAGGAATGAACAATTGGGAAATAAATCATCTTTTTGACATTGCCCTTTTATCTTTATCCTGTTCAAGTACCTTATTCCAGGGAACACTTACAAAACAACAAATGCCACTTGGCATTTTGCTGTAAAATATCAGATTTGTTTCAGCTCTCAGTATAGACATTGTGTTTATAGTTTCAGGAAATGTAATTAATTATCACTATGTTGGCAATCATTTAAAATAGCCACGTCAACAAAGAGAGCTTATGACATTCAACTGATCCCATTTATTATTGTGTAGACTTCTAACATCTCTGTAGTTAATGGCCTCTCAGTATCTTGTTACCAAACCCATTTTTATAACTTTAATTCAACTAGATTTGAAAGAAATCCATTTGGAGACTCAGGCTAAAACCTAGTAAACCAGTTTTTTGGTGACTACATTTTCTTTTTCATCATTCCTTTTAAACCAGTTGAAATTTTAAGACAAAAAAATCGCCCTCATGGTGTAATTACTGCCTATAATCTCAAAGGCCAAAGAATACTATGAAACAACGAGGGGCCCAGTGCACGAATTCATGCACCTTGAAAGGAACTGTGGGCCGCAAGGCTGTGGTGGGCACAGGGGCGGGTCTTGGCCCATCCTCTGCACCCCTGCTTGACCCCTCCCACCATGGTCCCCTGGTCCCCTGGTCCCCTGTATTCCAGCAGTCCCGCTCCTGCTGTTGCCGCTTCCATGCACTGACTGCACCGACCCCACTCACACCCGCTGATGGTGCAGCGTGATTGGGGCCAGCACCGTCAGTGGGTGCAAGCGATGATTGCTGCCCCAATCACTCCTAAGGAGCAGGGGGAGGTGGAGAAGCCCACACGGATGACTGGGGTGGCAGCCGCTGCTCACACCCACTGATGGCACTGAGCGATCGGGACTGGCACCAGGCGCTGGCAGCGGGTGCGAGCAGCAGCTACAGTGCTGGCTGTGGGTGTGAGCAGTGGCTCTGGCAAGAGGCGGCTCTGGCACTGGCAGTGGGTGTGAGAGGCAGCTGCTGGCCCCGATCTCCCCTCAGGGAGCAGAGGGAGATGGAGAAGCCCTGAGGGGCAATTGGGGCCTGCAGCCACCACTCGTACCCACTAATGGCGCCGAGCGATCGGGACCGGTGCTAAGCAGCAGGTGAGAGCACCAGGCGGGACTGCAGTGCGGGAGCAAAGAATTTTCAGTAACCACCAGAGACTCGCCCCAATAACAGTGACTGGCACCCCACTTTGGTCTGGCACCCCCACTCACCTGCTCCATCATCCCGCCGCAGCCAATGCCCGACATGTTCTGCGTGCCCCCCCTGGTGGTCAGCACATGTCATAGCGACTGGTTGTTCAGTTGTTTGGTTGTTCCACCATTTGGTCTACTTGCATATTAGGATTTTATATATATAGATGGCATCAAATGATCACCAGTAAAAACTAGAGTAGTTGACTCTTATCTGTCCATGATCCTTAAGAAGAGCTAGTAAGAATACCTTTCCTATTGATAGAAAGTGCATGATTGCTGCATTGGTGTTAGGGAGAGCATCTTACTTACCAGGGACTGACTGACTTCCACTGGATTCCTTTGTAGTGATGGAGACTTCTCTGGGATTACAACCTCCAAGCCAAACATGTTTCTACCACCAACTCCAGAATTCCCCATGTCCTGCAGTAGCAGCGATATTCAGATACTTGAGAGTAACCCACCACCTGAACTTAGAGACATTTCAACAGCAACTCAAGTGCATAGTCCAAGTAATTTCCTGACACTGCCTCCAGCTCCCAACCAGGAACAGAAAGAGAATAAGAATTTGGATGATATTAAAATCAAACTTTCAAAGCCTCTGGATGCCTCCCATCTCCCTACAGAAAACCAAGATCTCCACTCTCCTTTTAGAAATCCCTGATATTCACCAGGTCCTGGCCCTCACTGATCCCCTTGGCCAGGAGGAGCAGCCTGGTTGTGAATATGTTGTCCTGGGGAAGAATAGCCTGAGTCTTAAGGACCAAGGAACACTTGAAAATGGGACTGAAACTGATGATGGTGGTTCATACATCGCTACACTGGTGAGGATATCCACCTTCCACAGGTCTTAGGTGATCCAAAGGCTTCAAGGTGATCAAAACCAAAGATTCCAGAGCTATCAAGTTGATCATGGGGCAGAAAAAGTTGGGAGTCATAAAGGCTTCCTTGGATCAAGCCAGGAAGAACAAACATAAAGCCTCTGAGCTGATCAGTGGTTCTCCCATGGCCAAAATCAAGCCTGGAGCCCAGATTGCGTGTTCATGGGAGAACTGGCAAATTGCAGCCAGAGACAGGGCTCCTGCGAATACAGCCAAGCATTCTAACAGCGAACCTCAGAAAGCTGCCCCAGCAGGATCAGCAAAACTAAGAGTCATGGGCAGGAAAAGACCGAAAGGACAACAACAACAAAACAAAACAACAACAACAAAAAATAAACTCCAGGAAAGCTGAAGAGAGTAAACACTCAGGGAGCAAAGTCAAGGCAGAGGAGAAACCAACCATTCCCGAGATGAAACAAAAGAAAAATCAACCTGAGCTGACCAAAGCAACCTTCAAAAAGCCACGAAGCTACCTAGCTATGCTCCTGCTGGAATCTGTCAGACAGTAAGACCATAAAGATAAGAACAGACACAATGTTTCTACCTTTAACACACCCCTAGGTATAGGGAAGTATATTTATCCTACATAATAAAGAGCTAATATGCAAATGGTTGTCACATACTCACGCCACCACACTGTAATGTCTCAGACACTCAACACTGGGGAGAGAGTAATGGGGACCAGCCAGGCACAAATGAGCTCATGAGAGAGGAATGGGGACCAGCCAGACTGCAGCCCAGGAGAGGGACAAGCCGCCAACCCCATGGTCCCGGACACCAGCGCCTGCAGGCCGGTTGAGGGACAAGCTGCCTGCTCTGCGGTTCCAGGCGTCTGGGCTGCAACCCAGGTGAATCTGTCCACCCACAGTCCCCTGCAGCTGCGGCCGGCCTGGGCGAAGTCAGCCTGGGTCCTGGGTGCCTGCAGCTGGCCAGAGGGAGGAAAGCCCAGGTCCCAGGTTCAGGGTGAGGCAGAGGCGGTTAGGGTAGATCAGGCTAGCAGGGGAGCAGTTAGGGGGGATCAGGGCAGTAGGGGAGCAGTTAGGGGTGATGAGGCAGGCAGACAGAGGTGGTTAGGGGCAATCATGCAGGCAGGCAGTAGAGCGGTTAGGATCCAGCGGTCCCGGATTGCAAGAGGCAGTCGGACATCCCCCAAGGGGTCCCGGATTGGAGAAGGTGCAGGCCAGGCTGAGGGGACTACCCCCCTCGCCCCCCGCCCTGTGCACAAATTTCGTGCACCGGGCCTCTAGTAATAAATAAGTATAAAATTACAACTGTTATAAAAATAAGTGACTACTATACTCTGAGAGAGCATAACCTCATAGTACCCTTCCAATTATTTCAATAAGAAGTATTATTACATTTTGAAGATGAAAAGGCAGGGTAATCTACTCAATCTCTATGCATCTAAATCTTCAAAAATGAATAAACCCAAAATTCAAACAGAAGGAATATTTAAATCCAAAGCTAGATTTCATAAGTAGTTTATCACGTACAATTATTATAGACTAGTAAATTAAAATTTTAAACTAAATAAGAATGATAAATCATTTTAGTATAGAATTTAGAGCTATATCTAATCAGGAAACCCAGAAACTATTAAATAAGCAAGGTAGATATAGTTATGAATTACAAAAGCTAAAAAATTAATAATAGCCTGGGGAAACAGGGAAATGTGTATAGGAAATATAGAGTTGACATTAATATGCAGAAAGTTTATACTAGCTGATTTTAAAAATAGAAACAATCCAATATAAATATCTGCAAAGAATCAATAAACATTTGAAAACAAGCTGAAATGCCCAGTAACAAGGGAAATATGGAGTCACCATACCGTGATATATCAATTTTTCACCCAGGAGATATAAAGATTAAGAAATGCCATACATTAGTGATAGATTATTCATTTATGAATCTCTACTGTTGTTGGAATTTAACCTTCCAATATCTTTTAGAATTATAAATGTGCATACTCTTTGATCAGTTTCACTTTAAAGAAAGTAACCAATAGAAATAAAAATATGCATAAATACTGTAAGAAATATGTATAGCACAGCATTATTTCTAACAGAGAAAGAAAAAGAATCCAAATGTCCTTCTACTGACCTATTATTCAGTGGTTAAATAAAACACTTTAAAATCATTCAATTAAAAAATTAAATCAATTGACCAATCATGAATAGATGGATGGAAGAAAGTTTGTTATGCATTAATGAATAAGAAAGCCAACTTGCAAAAAAAAAAAGTGATGAATGACCGTTTTTTTAAATAAAAATAATTCACAAGAAAATACAGTATGAATATATGTTTATATTAATGCTTACATTCTTTGTATGTGAGTATGAAGATAGTAGATGAGGTGGGATGGGTGTTAATGACAATTTACTCATGCTAAATAAGAAAAAAAGAAATGTTTAGATAGTGCTGCCAAATGAAGCATAACCAACTTGAAAAAAAGATGGCTACAGAAATATTTACAGACACCAGGCAAGTAAATAATAGAAACAATAAAAAGAAAACAGAAAAATGCATTAGCTTGAAATAAAATATGTATTTAGGAATACTGATACATTTTTACCAAATGATTTGTGACCTAGAATTATTTAATATAAAAATGAATTGAGTAAGTAGGAAACAGATTTTATGATGATACAGAGACAATAATAAGGATAAGAAGGCTAAGAAAATCAGACATGTACTAATTAGGGAATAAGTGTCAAGGTCCTTCATTCAAAGGCAGTAGCCAGGTACACAAATATAGTTGAACTTATTGATGCATTTAATTTATGAAGAGTTCACCATGGTGAACCATGGGATGCCTCAATAAGAGGCTACTAGAAAGAACTTACAGCATTTAAACTTGTGTTAGGTGTTTTGGGGAAAGGCTTTAAGGAAGCAAAACATTATGCTGGATTGGATTCTGTTAGATAGCAGGTTAATTCTATGATTACTATAATAATTTTTACCAGAAAGACAGAAATAATAAAGTGAAACTAAACATGCAATTGGAAGGTAGCAACAGTAATTTATATTAAGTAGGAAAGTAAAATATTTAGCCATTTTTATTGTATGGATAAAGTTCATGTTTTGTCTGCATTCAGACATGATTACAGAGGAGTCTTGATTTTGTGTTCAGCTATGGTCACACAGAGGCCTAAGCTGATGTTGGCGTTCTGTCAAATTGTTTGTGCTCACTAGCACAACACCAAGTCCAAGTTGTGATACAAGTCCAATTCCTAGAAATATCAAGGTCTAAGCAATAATGCCAGGCAAGTTCAGACTGTCTGGAAGTGCTTGGGTTTTTTGGTTTGTTAGTTTGTTTTTCTTTTCTTCTTTCTTTCAATTAATAAATTTTATTTTTAGAGCAGTTTTAGCATCACAGAAAAATGGATCAGAAAGTGTAAAGATCCCCATGCCCTGCCCTCAGACATGCACAGACTCCCCCAGTACGGACACTCCAAGGGAAAGTGGTAAATTTCTTAAAGTTGATAAAACTACATTGACTGTTTCCAAATCATAGTTATTGTAAATTGTGCTGCTATGAACATAGGGGTGCATATATCCTTTCTGATTGGTGTTTCTGATTTCTTGGGATATATTCCTAGAACTGGGATTACTGGGTCAAATGGGAGTTCCATTTTTAATTTTTTGAGGAAACTCCATACCGTTTTCCATGGTGGCTGCACCAGTCTGCATTCCCCCGGAGCAGTGCAAAAGGGTTCCTTTTTCTCTGCATCCTCGCCAACACTTGTCGTTTGCTGATGACAGCCATTCCTACAGGTGTGAGATGGTACTTCATTGTTGTTTTGATTTGCATCTCTTGGATGATTAGTGACTTTGAGCATGTTTTCATATGTCTCTTGGCCTTCTGATGTACACTTTCGAAAAGTGTCTATTTAAGTCCCTTGCCCATTTTTTTGATTGGATTGTTATCTTCCTTTTGTTAAGATGTGTGAGTTCCCTATGAATTTTGGAGATTAGGTTCTTATCAGATATAACATTGGCAAATATGTTCTCCCATGCAGTGGGCTTTCTTGATGGTTTCTTTTGCTGTACAGAAGCTTTTTATTTTGATGTAGTCCCATTTGTTTATTTTCACCTTAGTTTCCATTGCCCTAGGAGTTGTATTGGTAAAGATATTGCTACGACATATGTCTGATATTTTGCTGCCTATGGATTCTCCTAATATTTTTATGGTTTCCCATCTTACACTAAGTCCTTTATCCATTTTGAGTTTATTTTTGTGTATGTTGTAAGTTGGTGGTCTACTTTCATTTTTTTGCATGTATCTGTCCAATTTTCCCAACACCATTTATTGAAGAGACTGTCTTGACTCCATTGTATGCTCTTGCCTTCTTTGTCAAATGTTAATTGAGCATAATGACTTAAGTTGATTTCTGGGTTCTCTGTTCTGTTCAACGGGTCTATATGTCTGTTCTTGTGCCAGTACCAGGCAGTTTTGATAACAGTGGCTTTGTAATATAGCTTGATATCTGGTATTGTGATCTCTCCAACTTTGTTCTTCTTGCTCAAGATTGCTATGGCTATTCAGGGTCTTTTTTGTTGTTGTTCTATATCAATTTTTGGAGAGTTTGTTCTATGTCTGTGAAATATACTGTTGGTATTTTAATGGGGATTGCATTAAATCTATAGATTGGTTTGGATAGTATGGACATTTTAATGATGTTGATTCTACCAATCCATAAACATGGTGTGTTCTTCCATTTGTTTATGTCTTCCTCTATCTCTTTTTTCAATGTCTTGTAGTTTTCTGAGTACAGGTCTTAGTTAAGTTTATTCTTAATTAAGTTTATTCCTAGGTATCTTAAGTTTTTTGTTGCAATGGTAAATGGGGTTGTTTGGAAACAGCCTAAGTGCCCATCAGCAGATGAGTGAATTAAAAAACTCTGGTACATCTACACAATGGAATACTACTCAGCTGTAAAAAAAGAAAGAACTCTTACCATTGCAACAGCATGGATGGACGTGGAGAGCATTATGCTAAGCTAAATAAACCAGTCAGAGAAAGATAAATATCACATGACCTCACTCATTTGTGTAATATAATGAAGAACATAAACTGATGAACAAAAATAGATCCAGAGAAGCAAACTTCAGAGACAGACTGTCAAACTTCAGAGAGAAGGCAGGGGAGGGGAGTGGAGGGAGATCAACCAAAGTACTTGTATGCATGCAGACACAGACACTAGGGGGGTGAGGGCATGCTTGGGGGGTGGCGGTGGCCGGGAAGATGTTAATGTGGGAAAAAGAAGACATATGTAATATTCTATGTAATACTTTAAATAATAAAGAGTTAAAAAAATAAAACACAACAGAACAAAACAAAATATTTTAAGGAAATCAAGATTTTTAAAAAAAGCTACATTGACATGGCACTCTCACTCAAAGTCCATAGTTTACATTAAGGTTTACCCTTGATGATAACCTATGGATTTTCCCAACATTGTAATCACATGTATGGATCACTACAATACCAAACAGAATAGTTTCACTGAATTAAAAATGTTCTGTGTTCTTCCTATTCATTCCTTTCTCTCCCTAACCCTGGGCAAGCACTGATCATTTCAGCATCTCCATAGTTTTATCTTTTGTGGGATGTCATACATTTGGAATCAATACAGTATGTAGCTTTTTAGGTTGGCTTCATTCACATAATAGCATGCATTAAAGGTTCCTCCATGTCTTTTCAGGGTTTGATAGTTCATATTTTTTAATGCTGTATATTATTCCATTGTCTGGATGTACCACTAGTTTGTTTATCCATTTGCCTACTAAAGCGCATTTTGGTTGCTTCTAAGTTTTGCCAATTCTGAATAAAGCTGCTATAAACATATATGTGCAGTTTTTGGCATGGACATAAGCTTTCAATTTATTTGCATAAATACCAAGGAGTGTGATGGCTGTATCATATGGTAAGAGTATGTTTACATTTATAATAAATGGCCAAACTGTCCTCCAAAGTGTCAATCTTTTCATTTTACTACATTTAGTGGAGTGACACTGGTTAACAAAATTATAATGGTTTCAGGTGCACAATTCTACAACACAACATCTGTATACTGTATTGTGTGTTCACCACTCCAAGTCAAGTCTCCGTCCATCACCTTTTACACACCCCCATGCCTCCTCCACTGCCCCCATTCTCTTCCCCCTGGCAATCACCACACTGTTTTCTTGTCCATGAGTTATTTTCCCTTTTCTTTTCTTTTTTGCTCAATCCTTCTACTGCTCCCCAACCAGTCCACCCCCTAACCATGGCAGCTGTCAGTCTGCTCCCTATGAGTCTGTCTCTATTGTGCTTGTTACTTCATTTTTGTTCATTAGATTCCACACATGATTGAAATCATATAATAACCTGTCTTTCTCTGATTGGCTTATTTCACTTAGCATAATGCTCTTCAGGTCCATCCTTGTTGTCACAAAGGGTAAAGTAAATTTTTAACTCTGATTAGCAATAAATGAGGGGACCTGTGGCTCCACTTTCTTGTCAGCATTTGGTGATGGCAGTGTTTTAGAATGTTGCTATTCCAATAGGTATGTAGTATTACCTCACTGTTTTAACTTTCAATTTCCTAGTGACATATAATATTAAACATTGACAAAGATGTAGACTAATTTGTCATCTGTATATTTTATTTGGTTAGGTGTCTTTCTCAGAGCTTTTGCCCATTTTTTAGTCAGGCTACTTGTTTTTTACTGTTGAGTTTTAAAAAATATTTTTATATAGTGATTAATAGTTCTTTATCAGATATGTCTGATAAAGAAGATAGGGGTGTATATATCTTTTCAAATTAGTGCTTTGGATTTCTTTGTATAAATTTCTTCATATAGTAGTTTTTGGTTTAATTTTTTGAGAAAACTCCATATTATTTATATAGGAGCTGCACCAGTTGACAATGCCACAAACAGTGCATGAGGATTTCCTTCTCTCCTTGTTAATGCTTGTTTGTGGATTGATTGAAAATAGCCATTCTGACATGTGAGATATGATATATCATTGTGGTTTTTGCATTGATATTTCCCTGAGGATCACAGATGTTGAGCATCTTTTCTTATGTCTGTTGGCCATCTGTATGTTCATTATAGCATTATTTATAATAAACAAGATGTGGAAGCAACCTAAGTGTCCATTGATAGACAAATGGATAGAGAAGTGTAAAGAAGAAGTGGTACATATATACAATGGAATATTACTCAGCCATAAAAAAGAATGAAATCATGCCATTAGTGACAATATGGATGGACCTAGAGGGTATTGTGCTAAGTAAAATAAGTCAGAGAAATGCAAATACCCATTTGATTTCACTCTGTGTGGAATCTGAAAACATAATGAATGAACAAACAAAACAGAAACAAATTCATAGATACAAAGAACAGATAGATGGTTGCTAGATGGAAGAGGGGCCGGGGTGATGGGTGAAAAGGGTGAAAGGAATTAAGAAGTACAAATTGTCAGCTATAAAAAAATGTCACTGGGATATAAAGTGCAGCATAGGGAATATAGTCAATAATATTGCAATAACTATGAATGCTGTCAGATGGATACTAGACTTATTAGGGTGATCCCTTTGTAATGTATATAAATGTCTAATCAATGTTTTGTATGCCTGAAAGTAATATAATATTGCATGTCAAATGTAATTAGAAAATATATTATTTAAAAGATGGTGTGTTTGTTGCATAAACTGAAAAAGGCTTCCATGCCAAGCATTTAAACATGGTGAGTCAAACAGCAAGGAATTATTGGAAGGTTTTGCATAGAATACCAGATAAGGTGTGTTTTTCAAGAGAATTCATATGCCAGGCATGCTCAGAGGACATACTTCAGATAAAGAGACAAGTAGGAGATAATGGACACAGAAGACAAATTGTAGTTTTTTGAGTCCTCCAGGAATAAGAAGGTTTTTTTGGTCTAATTTTTCTTCTAGCAACTTCCTGACATGAATGCTATATGGAGAATATTAAAGCATACAGAAAGGACTGTTATACTCAGGATTGACTTAAAACATTTAAGAGCTGTGATTTGCCCCAGTCTTTAGCTCCAAATCAAGTAGCTTCAAATGCATGGCAACTGTTGTGACAAATTATGCGACCTAGGATAAAGAATGAAAGTACTACAGCAGTTCAAAAGTTGCCTTTTCGGATATTTTAGCTAGAAAATAACCAGTGCCCATGTCTTAAAACACGGGTGGTTTAACCCAGGGCTACAAAACTAAATAACTGTCATTCTTTATTATGTAACTTTCATTTGGTGTTTGAAGATTTTCAGTATATCTTTGAAGTACTAAAATTTTAAAAAGAAAATCACTCTATTATTTTACCTAACACCAATGTAATGCCTGGGAAATTCCAGGCGCAAAAAAAAAATATAACACACCCTGTTTCATTCTGAAGAACCTTAATCCCGCACTAGCCTGGGGCTTTAGGATTGTTTCCTCCAACAATATTTTCAGGTCTGAGCAACTTGCAATCTAAAGTACTTTATGGAACTATAAATGGTTGCTTTACGGGGGAGGGGATGTAAGAGATGAATAGGACTATGTGCAATTTTTCATGGAAATAAGTACAATCTTCCATCATTGCATACTTTCTGCTAAGTTTTATATTCTAACCCCAAACATTCTATTTTCTTCACCTTAAATAAAAATGCATTATGTGATAAAACTGTAAAGTGGGCTAGGAGTTTAAAGATTACATCATTAGTCCTAGTTGGTTTGGCTCAATGGATAGAGCGTCAGCCTGCGGCCTGAGGAGTCCCAGGTTCAATTCCAGTCAAGGGCATGTACCTTGGTTGCAGGTACATCCCCAGTGGGGGGTGTGCAAGAGGCAGCTGATCGATGTTTCTCTCTCATCCATGTTTCTAGCTCTCTATCTCTCTTCCTTCCTCTCTGTAAAAAATTAACAAAATATATTTTTAAAAAGATTACATTGTTAGTCCCATTTTTCTTTTCTAATAGGATGTCAATTCTTAATTTATGAACAAAAATGAAGAGCAAAATCACAGTCCTAAAAATATGACATTATGATTTTTAATAGTATATTACATGATATATAAATATTCAGGGAAATAATTACATTATTTTATATAACCCTTGATTAACCAATGATTTATTTAACTGCCTTAGAAAAGTATAACTGAAACCCTGCATTCTGAATCTTATAAAAATTACCTTTTAAAAAGCAAATAGAATTGAACTGAAATGTTATAAATACCAAATATAGTCCAACAATATAATCCAGCCTCTGATAATGAAATCACATCCTAAAATTACTTTCTCTCCTTTAGATTCCATATGTTTACTAGTAAAATCAGACTTCCTTAAGCCTAGAATCACAGTAGTTTATACCATTAATTTAGAAGAAATATACCTGCCTTTCACTCATGTTTTTATTCCAATTTTAATGTCTACTTAATAATTAGTTTTCTATACAATTGCTTAAACATCAAACATCTATTCAGCTCAGATGCATTGCTTAATTGTCCAAAAAATTCAAGTGTACAGGGTAGAAAAAATATTAGGATAACATAATGAAGACCTTATCAAGTAAATATAAACAAACAAATACTTTATCATCTCCAACTGTCATCTCAAAAACAATTTTCCAGACAAAATAATAGACTAAGAGTGGTTTCATCAGTTTATAAGTAGTTCAAGATTGATACTGACAAATCACTAACAAAGGGGTTAGGAATAATGAGGATCAGAAGGAGAAATAAATAGGTTCAGTTAAATGTTTAAGTTTTAAAATTTGGCATCCAAATAATTTCAGTAAGAACATATTAATGGTTTCATTTCTTTGTTTCTTCTCCCTTCTAATGATCACATTATACACATTCTTCAAAGACCAGCTCAACTGCCACCTCCATATGGAAACTCCAATCTCTACACCTCAAATAAGAGCTAATCTCTATCTCATCTAATCCTGTGCCTATCCATTTCTGTATCTTTGTCAAAGATATTCTACAATTTATATTTTTAAACAATAGGACATGGGTTAGTACATGAACATCATATTTGTGACTGACATTGTAAAAAAAAAAGTGGTGAAATAGCCAATTATTGCTATCTGCTAATAAGCACTTGCTATTTTAATTTAATGGATGTCAGAACCCTTGAGCAGTTTGCCCAGCATAATACAAGTAGGATCTGAATTCAGGAAAACCAATCTCCAAATCTCATGTTCTCTGTACAAATATACTTTCTCTGATTCTGAATAAAACAAAATAAAATGGACTACCTTAAAATAGTTCTTAGAGTCATTATGGTCATATAATAATATTAGTCTTATAAATTATCTGACTTATATCAATAGAATATGTTCAAATTTCACATGAATAAAGTAAAAACATTTATACCCCAATAGAACTCAATAGAACATGTCAATATTATGTCTGCCTAGATTTGCCTGGAAGTAAAACTTGACTATATTTCTGTGTAACTCAGAAATTCTACTAAGTGAAACAGAATCAAATGAACAAAAGTTTCATATTTTTTCCTGTCCTGAAATGATTGTATTAATCAACAGCAAATGAAATGAGGGAAGAGCAAATTGTGATTTCTTCTTCTTACCAAAGGCACCTTTTGTAGATGTTACTGGTGTGTTTCTCATTGTTGGCTGTGGACCAAATGACAAACTCAAAATATTGTGTTTTCTTCCTCCAAATAACCTGACCCAGAGCACAAGCTGACAACAGGTGGAGGACAGTGCATTAGTGGCCTCAGGATCTGGGGGACTAGGACCACCAACATGCTTAACTATATTAAAGGAACTACTGGGGTACTCGGTTTTCTTTTAAAAATATTTTTAAGTGACTTCCTTCAAACTCAAAATCATATTTTAAGGAACCGCAAACTCCTTGTTATTTTATCCAGTAATTTCTCATTCAATATTATTTCTTCCTCTTACTTTTAACTATTTTAAGAAATAAATAGTTAAATATTTATCTCCTTTTCCCCAATTGACCCCCCCACCACCACTCTCACCCTCGAGGGCAGGCCCCCACCGCCCCAGTGTCTGTGTCCATTGGTTATGCTAATATGCATGCATACAAGTCCTTTGGTTGATCTCTAACCGCGCCTCCTCTCCCCTGCCTTCTCTCTGAGGTTGGTCTGTTCAGTGCCACCTTGTCTCGGATCCATTTTTGTTAATCAGTTTATGTTGATCATTATATGCCACATATGAGTGAGATGATGTGATATTAATCTTTCTCCAACTGGCTTATTTTGCTTAGCATAATGCTCTCCAGTTCCATCCATGCTTTTGCAAATGGTAAAAGTTCCTTCTTTTTTATAGCAGCGTAATATTCAATGGTGTAGATGTACCAGTTTTTTAATCCACTCATCTGCTGATGGGTACTTAGGCTGTTTCCAAATCTTAGCTACTGTAATTGTGCTGCTATGAACATAGGGGTGCATATATCCTTTCTGATTGGTGTTTCTGGTTTCTTGGGATATAATCCTAGAAGTGGGATTACTGGGTCAAATGGGAGTTCCATTTTCAACTTTTTGAGGAAACTCCATACTGTCTTCCACAGTGGTTGCATCAGTCTGCATTTCCACCAGCAGTGCAGGAGGGTTCCTTTTTCTCCACATTCTCGCCAGCACTTGTCATTTGTTGATTTGTTGATGATAGCCATTCTGACAGGTGTGAGGTGGTACCTTGTGGTTGTTTAGATTTGCATCTCTCAGATGATTAGTGACTTTGAGCATGTTTTCATATGTCTCTCGGCCTTCTCTATGTCCTCTTTCGAAAAGTGTCTACTTAGGTCCTTGGCCCATTTTTTGATTGGACTGCTTATCTTCCTTTTGTTAAGTTGTATGAGTTCCCTGTAAATTTTGGAGATTAAAGCCTTATCTGATATAGCATTGGCAAATATGCTCTCCCATGCAATGGGCTTTCTTGTTGTTTTGTTGGTTTCTTTTGCTATACAGAAGCTTTTTATTTTGATGTGTCCTTATTCTTCTCATGATGCTTTGCCAGTTCAACTCTACATGAGCTAGAAGTTGAGGGCAAGTGGCTGAGAAGAGGAATTAAACAGAGCAGGAGGGTTGATAACAAACCACAACATTCTTACCCATTCCTTTTCCTGGAAAAAGCATATCAGGCTGAAGTAGAGGGTTCAAAAAGACAGTTGAAAATAAATGTGAGAATAAAGCTTCATTTTAGAATTCTCTTAAGTTATAATTACAGAAAATAAAATTGTTTTGATGTTTAAAAGTAGACATGTTACGGGGTCTGCTTAGGATGTCAATGGTAGGATGGAAATTAACATCTGATAAAGACTATCCTATCTAATAAAGAGGTGATATGCTAATTGACCCTCACACTATCACAAAGATGGCAGTGCCCACAGCCAATAAGAAGTGAATATGCTAATTGACTGCCCCACCCTCAAATATGGCAGGGCCCACAGCCACAAGATGGCAGCACCCAGTCCCCTCAGCACTGCTGGGGCGCCTGCCTCTGGAGTTCCCCAGTCCTCTCAACCCCCCAACCGCCTAGGGACGGCCCGAGACGCAGACAAGCTTCAGATGGCAGGTACCCAGCTGACGCCCAAGGCGCAGGCAAGCCTTAGATGTCAGCTGCCCAGCCACCCAGGGCATGCCTGAGGTGCAGGCAAGCCTTGGATGGTGGCTGCCCAGCCGCCCAGGGCCACCCAAGGCTCAGGTAACCAGAGCCAGCCAAAGCTTGTGCTGCTGGCAGTGGCAGTAGCAGAGGTGTGATGGGGGCGTTACCTTCCCCTGATCGCCAGGTTGCCTCCTGCCCCTGAGAGCTCCTGGACTGTAAGAGGGGGCAGGCTGGCTGAGGGACTCCCCCCTCCAGTGCATGATTTTTCATGCACCAGTGCCTCTAGTTTGAAATAAGTAGTCAGAAAAACATCAAGCAATTCTCATAACTATCCACCTCACCTATTCAGTACAGTCTTCTCTTTGTATCCTCAGGGGATTAATTTCCAGAACCCCTGTGGATAACAAAGTTCATGGATGCTCAAGTCCCTTATATTAAAAACTATAGGCCCGGTGCACAGAATTCATGCACGGGGAGGTGTCCCCTCAGCCCGGCCTACACTCTCTTGCAATCTGGGACCCCTCGGGGGATGTCTGACTGCTGGTTTAGGCCTGATCCCACAGGGATCCCACAGGGATTGGGCCTAAACCATCAGTCAGATATCCCTCTCGCAATCTGGGACCACTGGCTCCTAACCACTTGCCTGCCTAATTGCCTCTAATCACTCTGCCTGCCTGCCTGGTCGCCCCTAACTGCCTCTGTCTCAGCCATCCTGTGGCGACTTCATCCTGAAGGACATCTGGAATGATGTCCGGAAGGTTGTTTGGCTGTCCAGTCTAATTAGCATATTATGCTTTCATTATTATAGATGGTATAGTATTTGCATATAAACAACCACATCCTTATGTATATTTTAAATCATTGCCAGATTACTTATAATACCTAATACAATGTAAATAGTTGTTATACATGTTATTTAGGGAATAATAGCAAGTAAATAAAGTCTGTACACATTTAGTACCGACACAACCATTGTATGTATAACTACACAGTGCACATCAGCAACAAGGTAATATTGTGTTTTTCAAATATTTTTCATCCATGGTTCGTTGAATCTGCAGATGTGAAACCCACAAATATGGAGAGCTGATTGTGCCTGTTAAGTGGGGAATATGGTGAACTATAAAAGATAACTTAGAGCAATGCACCAATGATTTTGAAACTTTATTCACATACAGATTAATGTTTCATACTGTCAAAAAAACTCCTATCATTTGATATTGCCTCAAAATGCTTTATATAAAGCATTACATTTGAAATGTTATAGCAACACACACATTAGAAACCTTCACTTCTTTTAAATAACAACCTAGGAACCAGTTATTTCTATCTTAAAATTGAAGTCCAAACCTAACTTAACAAGACAACTTTTCAGACAAATAAATAGCTAGCTATTCTAGGGGAGATTTTCTTATAGGGGTTTAGGATGTAAAACGCATACTTGAATGCATAGAGGGGGGAACAGGAGGAATGTCCTAGAAGTAGGCTAGATAGGACTAAAATAAACTCACCGAGAAATAGGGACTAGTCTCCTGCTGGGAGAAATTTATAGGTCAAATCATCACCTCTTGAGGGGACAGTTAAAACCCATGCATGCCCTGTCCAGACTTCAGTGTACATGTATCCACAAAGGACCAGCAGAAATTGTCACAACTGGAGGGTTTTTATGTCAGTGGTGATAGCTGTTCATCTCTAGTGAGGGGAGGCCATTAGAGTGATGTGCAGCTCCAGGTTAAAAAAAATAAAGAAAGAAATGTCATGGGGCTGGGGAGAGCTCTGGGCAACATGCTTGACTTTCTGGAACAAACCCCTGTTCAAGTGATAAACATTCAACAGAATCTGAGGATAGACAACAAGTGAGGCCAGAATATAAGAGCTGGGGTTAGGAGCAGCAAAAGAAGTCTGCTTATAGGTATTTCAATATATTTTTTAACACTTTATTGGATTGTAATATAAAATGAAAGTGCAAACATTGTGTCATCTTGATAACTTTTCCCAAATTTAACATACCTATGTAACCAGAGCTCAAACTAAGAAATAGAATATTATCAGGGCTCTTGAGGTTTCTTTAATGATCCCTTCCAGTCATTACAATCTCCCCAAAGTTCCCATTATCCTGACCTCTGAAAGAATTAAATAGGTTTTACCTGATTTTTATTCAGTTTTTTTTTTAAATTAAATTATGCAGTCGTTATGTGTTTTTTTTTTTTGCATTTGGCTTCTCTGGCTCAAGAGTATTTTATAAGATTCATCTATATTTTTGTGTGTGGTTATAGGTCATTGATTCTCATTGCTGAATGATGTTCCATTGTGTCATATACCACAATTTATCCACTGTTCTCTTACTGGGAACCAGGGTAATTCCTACTTTGAGCCCATGACAAATAGCACTGCTATAAACATGCTACCTCATGTCCTTTGTTAAGCATATATACCTACTTCTCCTGGGCATATAGCATATAATTGCTACATCATGAGGTATGCAATTCAGCTTTAGTAAATGTTGGCTGCTTTCTCAAGTCTTTTAAATAACTTATGCATCCACAGGAATGTAGGAAAATTGTGTTGACTATACATCTTCATCACAGGTGACTTTTTCTGTTCCATTTTAACCATCTGGGTGGTATCATATTGGAAGTTCAATTTGCATATCTTAATGACTAGTAGCCCTGCGCACGAATCCGTGTGCCAGTAGCTCGCCAGTAGCTCGCTGCTGCCCTCCAGTAGCTCTCTGCCCACTTCCTTGCCCTCCTGTAGCTCCCCCCGCCCCCCCCCCCTCCCCCCTCATAGCTTGCTGCCCTGCCCCCTCCTGTAGCTCTCCACCACCGTCTGCTTGTAGCTTGCTGCCCCACCCTCCTGCTGATCCGTGATCCAGTCATTATGTGGTTGGTCATTATGCTTCATGGCAAAACGACCATTTGCATATTACATCTTTATTATATAGGATAGTTGGACAACTTTTTCTACTGTATTGGCTATTTAGAACTTTTCACTATTGTGTCTTCAAATTTTCTACACAAAGGACAATGCCAATTCAAAGCAGGACATTTCAAACATTGATCTGAACTTGAGAGCTCCAAAATAAGATTTTGAAGAAAAGAAGAAAGCTGTTTTCAGTACACTTACTGTCTAATTATGATCTGAGAAGATGCATGAGAGTAATATGGGTGAAATTTTCAGCAAATACCAAAATAACTCTCTAGTTGCTACAATAGCGCTGATTTCCACAAGATGACATCAAGCTGTTTCAGGCTCATCAACAGCCTGAGACACATCCTATCAGTACACATGGGTATAATAGCCTTCCTCTCAGTTATATCCAAGAGAGTTATTTGACTCCTGCATGTAGAGGAATTCAGGGATGTATAGACAAATTTGAAAATGCTCATTGTATGTACCCATGAGTTAGACACTAAGACAATCACTGGTTGTTTTCATATATTGATAGCATTAAAGGTAATGTGTTTATGTATATCAAATATAATATTTTGCATATATTACATGGAAATGTATATATAATATAGACTGGTTGTTTGGTATTCTGATAGTATTAAAGGTAATACACACACACACACACTATATATATATATATATATATATATATATATATATATATATATATCCTGATTATTTTGTTTTCTTCTACAGTCTTCAAGGTCTATCTTTTACACTTTCCTGACTATTTATCATCCAAAACATACTTCCAGAAAATAGGACAAGTAACATTCTGACATTTGCACATTTGCAGCATAGGTTGTTAGCTCATTCCAACTAACATACTTCAATCATGTGAAATTTCACAAAATGTAACCAATTGATGCTCAAAAGCCATGATGAACCTTAGGAAACTAGTTTGTTACACAACCCAGACAGTAAAACTCCATGTATTTAGGAGTTTAGACAAAAAAAAATGAGACATTTATTCATGCTCATCAATATCAATGTCTTTTTCAAAGGATCAGATACAAGGAAAAATAGTAAAATAAAATTTTCAGCAGTTGGTTCAAATTTATTAGCTCCTTCTTCGGCTCAAAAAAATACATGGAAAACAACATTTTATACACAGCTAAGACATGCATTTTCTATCACTGTCAATTATTACCTTTGTAATTCAACTTTATTTAATGTCTCAGCAATATTTATAATGGGGAACATCTGTATTATTTCAGATGCATTTGCTCACAGCTGTTCATGGTACTGCTTGCAGCTGTGGGATAGTTTGCTTGGTAATGTCTGGGTTTCCTATTTTATCTATGAAAATAAAAATATGAAGCCCAGATGGTCCATATTAATTATGCTTTAGAAGTGTTAGCTGGTCTCTTTCTCAGCAGGACTTCCACTGATCTCAGTTCGGTCATGATCTGATACTGGTAGCTATGATGCACACTGACCACCAGGGGGTAGATGCTCAACGCACAGGCATGGGAACATGGAACAGACTGATTGATCTCAGAGGGAAGGGGGGAAGGCAGGAAGAGATTAACCAAAGATCTTATATGCATACTAGAGGCCAGGTGCATGGATTCGTTGCTGGTGGGGTCCCTCGGCCTGGTCTGTGGGGATAGGGAAAAAACTAGCCCGGTGCACAAATTTGTGCACCAGTGGGGTACCTTGTCCTGACTTGTGAGGATCAGGCTGAAACCAGCTCTCTGACATCCCCCCAGGGGTCCCAGATTGTGAGAGGTTGCAGGCCAGGCCGAGGGACCCCACCGGTATATGAATACATGCACCGGGCCTCTAGTATGCATATAAATCCCCTGGTTAATCTCTCTGACCACCTCTACCCCCACATTCCCTCTGAAATTGGTCAGTTTGTTCCATGCTTCTATATCTCTGGATCTATTTTGTTCATCAGTTTGTGAGATCGTGTGATGCTTGTCTTTCTCTGACTGGCTTATTTCACTTAGCGTAATACTCTCCAGGTCTCTCCATGCTGTCTCAAATGGTAAGAGATCCTTCTTTTTTACAGCTGCATAGTATGAAGATGTAAATTTTAATTCTATGTTTTTCAGAGACCTGAGTTTTCTTGAGGAGCAGAGCTGGTGTCAGGCCAGGAGTGATTAGAACAAGCAGAGAGAGCTCAGAGTCTTTGGACCCTCTTTCACATGTTGGAGTTGTAAGAAAATATTTATTTAAATAAAATATTGTTCATTAAGCCTCTAAGCACTGGTAACAACAATCCCCTTTTATTTTCTAATGATCTTTAAATCCCTTCTTTGAAGAAAAGGCACATGGTTCTCTATTTAAAAACTCTTACTTTAATGTCAGTCAGAACCAAGATTTGATCATGGCTCCACTATTATATCAGCTTAAGAGGAAAAACAAAAGATCTGTCCTGATCACTTCATCTATTTTAAAAAAAAAGACAGGGAGCGGAGGAGAAAAATGGCGACGGAATAGAGTCGGATTTGGAGTCTGTTCCTGGGGCGGAGAGTCGGAGCAGCAGAGGCTCGCAGAGGGAGTGTATGTGGGCAAGCCAAGGGACAGCTAAACTCCAGGAGAAGGCGGGGGAGTGCTGGGCAGTGTTCCTCTGACCGCGCAGCACCCACAGGGGCTGGGTCCCCTCCTGGAGCTGCGGGCTCGCCGGGCGCCTCGCCATCTTGCAAGGAAAGGAGGATTTTAGTGGAAACCTGACTTTCCGCGACAACTGCAAACACTGAACTGCTGGGAGCACCAGACCACCGGTCCCCTATCAGCGCAAACATTCGGATTCAAAGAAACTCTTCACTGCACCACGGAAAGGTCAGATTTCCTCTGAAATAAGCTGCGGTTTCTGATCCCCGCGGTGGGTGAGGGAAGCGCTGGGTGAGGGAAGCGCGGCAGCCGCAGGACCGGCAGGAGCCGGGAGGTCTGTGCCTAGAAAAATCGGCGGCAGTTGGAACTGCCTGATCCGTGAATGAGGAGGGGGGTCTTCTGAGCTGCTAACAGAAGTGACCTCTTGAAAGCAACTCATTTTAATCTGACGAGGAGGGTCAGACTAAGAATTTTCAAAGGAGTGCAGGCTCCTTAGTCTGGGGCACAGACCCACGGTCCGCACACCTGGGCTCTTTCCGACTCTGATTGCTAAGCCCAATACATAGACAAACCCAGGTGGAAACCCTGAAAGACTGCAGGGGGAAGGTGTTTTTTCGGAACCTGGGGCCAGAGCTGCGTGTGACCATCAGAGAGGCAGCTCTGAGGCGCACACCTCCACAAACCGGTAGTGAGTGCCATAGAAGGGGAAAAAAAAAAGAAAAAAGAGCTAGAGAGGCCCGGAAGTCAATTCAGAAACACTGCCACCCAGGGGCTGAAACGCTAATGGTCTCTGGTGTAATCAAAAATAAATACGAGAAATTAAGACAGGGCTGGCTTAAAAAGCAGGACTGGCTTCCAACACTGAGGAGCCCTGGAATGAAGCTGAACTGAAATACCGCCCAGACTGGGAAAAAGGCGTACCAAACAGAATAATAGAGGAAGTGAATGACAGCCGCTACTGCACATTTTAGTCTTCCTATTTTTTAATTTTCAATTCTTTTTTCAATTTTTTAAATTTTTTATTCTCATATTTTTTATTTTCATTTTTTGCATCTTTTACTTAAGAAACTAATATTTTTTTCTTTTTCCTCACTTGATTTTCACCTTTTTAATTATTACATTTTTATTTTCAATCAGCACTATTATTACTATTATTTTACTTTTTTTTTTTTTTTTTTTTTTTTTTAATGTCATTTGATTTTCTCTTTCTTTTATATTTGGATTAGTGTCCTACATTCGATTTGCATCTTTCCCTTACAATCGCTTTACCCTATCTCAAAGCTAACATTATGCCATCACTCTCCTCCTAACCTTTCCCCTTTTGGTCCCCAGTTTATCTTAACCCTTTCTGGCTTTAGATTTTCCCTACTTTTTCAGTTTACTCCCTGCTAAAACTTCACCCTACTTATATATCTAATTCCCAACCCCCTGCTCCAAATCCATACAAACCTCTCTCTACGCTACCTTTAAAAAATTATTTTTCTCTCGGGCCTTTTGTTGTTGTTTGCTTGAATGTTGATTAGATTGAATTTTTATGCTTTTTTATGAGATTGTTTTGATTATTCTTTTTGTTGGTTTGGTTGGTTCTTTTGTTTGCTTTGTTTTTGTTTGTTTTTTACTTCTGTTTTCCCTTGCCTCACTTGATATTAGCTGCTGTTGCAGTTTGTATTAATCTCCAGGCTCGTGTTGCTGGAATTTGCTGGGAATAGTGGTTGTTTTAGTGGAGTTTACTCCCCATATATATAGTTTGTTCCCCTTTTCTCTCTTAGTATCATTCTTGTCTCTCTTACTTTTTTTTTTCTTTTCTTTTTCTTTTCTGTTATTTCTTTTCTTTCTTTCTGCTCTTTTCCCAAGTTCAGATTCACACTCTTTGTTGTTGTTTTTTTTCTTCGTTGTTGTTCCTTCTTTTTACTCTCCCTCTTCCACTCCTATTCCCTAATTTGTCTTTCTCTGGTGGTTACCTTTATTGGAGGTTATTAATATCGTGAATACAATTCTGTTCAGTGCCTTGTCTGTTGTGCCTGGTTGTGTTGTATTTTATACCTTTAAATCAACGCCAGAGAGAGAAATCTATATAACCAGACATCCGGAGAAGAGAGACCATGAGGAGACAAAGAAACAGCCCCCACAGGAAAGAGAAGCAGGCATCACCAGAAAAGGAAGTAAACGATTTAGAGGCAAACAACCTATCAGAGAAAGAATTCAGAGAAATGGTCATAAAGTGGCTGAAAAGGATGGAAGACAAATTCGACAATATGAGTAAGAACCAAGAAGAAATGAAGAAGAACCAAGAAGAAATGAAAAATGACATCGCTGCTGTAAAGAACTCAATAGAAAGCATCAAGAGTAGACTAGATGAAGCAGAGGACCACATAAGTGAGCTAGAAGACAAGATGGAAAAAAATACCCAATTACAACAGCTTCTAGAAACAAAAATTAGAAAGATTGAGGAGAGCGTAAGGGAACTTCGGGACAATACAAAACAAAACAACATCAGGATAATAGGGGTGCCAGAAGGAAAGGAAACTGAGCAAGGAATAGAAAACCTGTTTGAAGAAATAATAACAGAAAACTTCCCTGATATAGGGAAGAAAAAACCCACACAAATCCAAGAAGCTCACAGAGTTCCAAGCAAAATGAACCCCAAAAGACCGACGCCAAGGCACATTATAGTTAAGTTGGCAAACACCAACGACAAAGTAAGAATCTTACAAGCGGCCAGAGAGAGACAGACAGTTACATACAAAGGAACCCCCATCAGACTAGCAACTGATTTCTCAACAGAAACTCATCAGGCCAGAAGGGAATGGAATGAAATATACCAAGTCATGCAAAGGAAGGGTCTAAATCCAAGAATACTGTACCCAGCAAGGCTATCAATCAAAATTGAAGGTGAAATCAGGAGCTTCAGAGACAAAAAAGGACTAAGGGAGTTTATCACCACCAAACCAGCAATGAAAGAAATGCTAAAGGGTCTGCTGTAAAAAAAAAAAAAAAAAAAAAAAAAAAAAAAGAAAGAAAGAAATAGGAAGCAAAGAAGGTACACAGGGGTATAGAATAAAAATGGCGTCAAATAAGTACCTATCAATAATAACTTTAAATGTAAATGGATTGAATGCCCCAATCAAAAGACACAGGGTAACAGACTGGATAAGAAAACAAAACCCAGATATCTGCTGTCTACAGGAAACCCACCTCAAAAAAAAGGATGCATACAGACTGAGAGTAAAGGGATGGAAAAAGGTTTTCCAGGCAAATGGAAATGAAAAAAAAGCTGGGGTTGCAATACTTATATCTGACAAATTAGATCTCAAAGTGAAGGACATAACAAGAGATAATGAAGGCCACTTCATAATACTAAAGGGAGAAATCCAACAAGAAGAAATAACTCTGGTAAACATATATGCACCCAATACAGGAGCACCAAGATACATTAAAAAACTCCTGGAAGATATCAAAGGAGAGATTGACAGTAATACAATCATAGTAGGAGACTTCAATACCCCACTATCACCATTGGACAAATCCTCTAAACAAAAAATCAGCAAAGAAACATCAATCCTAAATGACTCACTAGAACAGATGGAATTAATCGACATCTTCAGAACATTTCACCCCAAAGCCACAGAATATACATTCTTCTCAAGTGCACATGGGTCATTTTCAAAGATAGACCATATGTTAGGACATAGGCAAAGTCTCTCCAAATTCAAGAAGATAGAAATCATATCAAGTATCTTCTCAGATCACAGTGGCATAAAACTGGAAATCAACTACAATAAAAACAACCCAAAGAAATCAAACACTTGGAGACTAAACAGCATGCTATTAAACCATGACTGGGTTACCAAAGACATCAAGGAAGAAATAAAAAACATCATGGCAACAAACGACAATGAAAACACAACAATCCAAAATCTATGGGACACAATGAAAGCAGTCCTGAGAGGGAAGTTCATAGCTCTACAAGCCTACTTCAAAAAACAAGAAACAATGGTAATAAATTACCTAACCCAACAACTCAAAGAGTTAGAGAGAGAGCAACAAGATAAGCCCAGTGTAAGCAGAAGGAAAGAAATAATAAAGATCAGAGCGGAGATAAACGACATAGAGACCAAAGAAACAATACAAAAGATCAACAAAACCAAGAGCTGGTTCTTTGAAAGGATAAACAAGATTGATGGACCTCTAGCCAGGCTCACCAAGAAGCAAAGAGAGAGGACCCAAATAAACAAAATCAGAAATGAAAGAGGTGAAATAACAACAGACCCCGATGAAATACAAAGGATTGTTACAAAATACTACGAACAACTCTATTCCAACAAACTGGACAACCTAGAGGAAATCGACATATTCCTAGAAAAATACAACCTTCCAAAACTCAATCAGGAAGATTCTAAACAGCTCAACATGCCAGTAACTATGGAAGAAATTGAAGCAGTCATCAAAAAGCTTCCGGCAAACAAAAGCTCGGGGCCAGATGGCTTCACAGGAGAGTTTTATCAAACTTTCAAGGAAGAACTAAAACCTATCCTCCTCAGACTATTCCAAAAAATTCAAGAGGAAGGAATACTTCCAGGCTCCTTCTATGAAGCCAGCATCACCCTAATACCAAAACCAGATAAAGACAACTCAATGAAAGAGAATTACAGGCCAATATCCCTCATGAACATTGATGCCAAAATCCTCAACAAAATTCTAGCAAATCGGCTCCAGCAGTACATCAGAAAGATCATACACCATGACCAAGTAGGATTTATTCCAGGAATGCAAGGATGGTACAATATCCGCAAATCAATAAACGTGATTCATCACATAAACAAATTGAGAGATAAAAATCACATAGTCATATCAATAGATGCAGAAAAAGCATTTGACAAAATCCAACACCCTTTCTTGATAAAAACTCTCAACAAGGTGGGAATAGAAGGCTCATACCTCAACATAATAAAAGCTATTTATGATAAACCCACAGCAAACATCATACTCAATGGGCAAAAACTAAAACCATTTCCCCTAAGAACAGGAACAAGACAGGGATGCCCACTCTCACCACTCCTGTTTGACATAGTACTGGAAGTATTAGCTATCGCAATTAGGCAAGAAGAAGAAATAAGAGGCATCCAAATTGGAAAAGAAGAAGTGAAGCTGTCCTTATTTGCAGATGACATGATATTGTACATAAAAAACCCAAAAGATTCCATCAAAAAACTAATAGACTTAATAAATGAATTTGGCAATGTAGCGGGATACAAAATTAACGCCAAGAAATCTATGGCTTTTCTATACACCAATAATGAACTTACAGAAAGAGAGACTAAAAAAGCAATCCCATTTACCATCGCACCAAAAAAATTAAGATACCTAGGAATAAACTTAACTAAGGAGGTAAAAGACCTATACGCAGAAAACTACAGGACACTGAAAAAAGAGATAGAGGAAGACATAAACAGATGGAAGAACATACCATGTTCCTGGATTGGTAGAATCAACATCATTAAAATGTCCATACTACCCAAAGCAATCTACAGATTCAATGCACTCCCCATCAAAATACCAACAGCATATTTCACAGACCTAGAAAGAACTCTCCAAAAATTCATCTGGAATAAAAAAAGACCCCGACTAGCCTCAGCAATCCTCAGAAAGAAGAATAAAGTAGGTGGGATCTCAATACCAGATTTCAAGCTGTATTACAAAGCCACTGTTCTCAAAACAGCCTGGTACTGGCACAAGAACAGACATATTGATCAATGGAACAGAATAGAGAACCCAGATATCGACCCAAACCACTATGCTCAATTAATATTTGACAAAGGAGGCATGAACATACAATGGAGTCAAGACAGTCTCTTCAATAAATGGTGTTGGGAAAACTGGACAGATACATGCAAAAAAATGAAACTAGATCACCAACTTACACCATACACAAAAATAAACTCAAAATGGATACAGGACTTAAACATAAGACGGGAAACCATAAAAATACTAGAGGAATCCACAGGCAACAAAATCTCAGACATATGCCACAAGAACTTCTTCACTGACACTGCCCCTAGGGCAATGGAAGCTAAAGAGAAAATTAACAAATGGGACTACATCAAAATAAAAAGCTTTTTTACAGCAAAAGAAACCATCAACAAAACAACAAGAAAGCCCACTGCATGGGAAAACATATTTGCAAATGCTATCACTGATAAAGGTTTAATCTCCAACATCTACAGGCAGCTTATGCAACTCAATAAGAGGAAGATAAATGATCCAATAAAAAAATGGGCAACAGACCTAAACAGAATATTTTCAAAAGAAGACAGAAGGAAGGCCAAGAGACACATGAAAACATGTTCAAAGTCACTTATTATCCGAGAGATGCAAATCAAAACAACAATGAGGTACCATCTCACACCTGTCAGAATGGCTATCATCAACAAATCAACAAACAACAAGTGTTGGCGAGGATGCGGAGAAAAAGGAACCCTCGTGCACTGCTGGTGGGAATGCAGACTGGTGCAGCCACTGTGGAGAACAGTATGGAGTTTCCTCAAAAAACTGAAAATGGAACTCCCATTTGACCCAGTAATCCCACTCCTGGGAATATATCCGAAGAAACTAGAAACACCAATCAGAAAGGATATATGCACCACTATGTTCATAGCAGCACAATTTACAATAGCTAAGATTTGGAAACAGCCTAGGTGCCCATCAGCAGATGACTGGATCGGAAAACTGTGGTACATCTACACAATGGAATACTATGCTGCCATAAAAAAAGAAGGAATTCTCATCATTTGCAGCAACCTGGATGGAATTGGAGAACATTATGCTAAGTGAAATAAGCCAGTCAATGAAAGAAAAATACCACATGATCTCACTCATTTAGGGATAGTAAAGAACATTATAAAGTGGTGAACAAAAAGATAGATACAGAGACAGTAAAGCATCAAACAGACTTTCAAAGTACAGGGGGAAAGTTTGGGAAAGGTGGGGGAGTTATGAAATCAAACGAAGGACTTGTATGCATGCATATAAGCATAAACAATGGACGCAAAACTCTGGGGGGGGAGGGCATGTGTGGGTGTGGGGTGGGGGGGGTAATAGTAAGATATGTACACATATAATACCTCAATAAAAATATTTAAAAAAAAATACAAAAAAAAAAAAAGACAGGTTTATAATAGTTAATGCCTCATAAGATAACTGTGAAAGTAAATTAAGTAATCCACATAGAACACTTAGTAAAGATCTTAGACACACAGTAAATATCAGTGCTCTTTCACTTTTTGTCATGCATAAATATGTACTTAATAGAGCAAATGAATTAATAATACCAAAGTGAAATTGATTGCTATCGATTATAGCATTTTTATAATAACAAAAAGTCAAGGACTACCATCAAAACACAAGGAGCCTGTGTCAATTTCCTAGAGCTGCTATAACCAGCTACCACATACTGAGTGGCTTTAAACAAGGTACATGGATCATCTCACAGTTCTGGAGGCTAGATGTCTGAAACCAAGGTGTCACAGGGCCATGCTCCCTTCAAAGGTGAAGAATCCTGCTTTGCCTCTTCCTGGCTTCTGGTGGTTGCCAGAAACTCTTGGCTCTTCTTGGCTTGCCACTTTCTGCTTCTGTCTTCAAATGGCCATGTTCCCTCTGTACGTGTCTTTGTCTCTAGCTCCCTCTCCTTTCTCTTATAAAGACAGCAGTCATTGTATTTAGGGTTAATCCATACCCACCATGACTTCCCTTAACTTGATTACATCTCCCAAGACCCAATTTCCAAATAAGATCACATTCACAGGTACTGAATGTTAAGATACCAATATGCCTCTTATGGAAGGCAGAATTCAACCCATAATAGGCTTCATGAAGATATAGACAGATATTGAATTTAAAATGTTAAATAATTTAATGGAAGCATGCATTTTATGAAAATAATTAGACATTAATAAAGGTAAGTTGACAAAGTCTTGACATAATATGAAAACCATCCTATCTAATAAAAGAGTAATGTGCAAATTAACCATCACTCCGCTACACCCATAAGCCACACCCATAAGCCACGCCCACCAGCCAATCAGGTGTGAATATGCAAATAAACCCAACCAAGATGGCTACAGCCATAGAGAGCAGGAGGGAGGCTTGGGTTTCCCAGGCAATGGAGGAAGCCAAGCTTTCTGCCTGCCCTTGCCAGCCTAGGCCTCCACTCAAGGCTACAACGTTTTAATTATAGAAGGTAAACAAATCCAAACAGAAATGGTGGCAGCCACGGAGCTGGAAAGAGTAGGAGGGTAGGGTTGCCCCCGGCAATGGAGGAAGCCAAGCTTTCCGCACACCCTGGCTGGCCCAGGCCTCCGCTTAAAGCTACAAAGTTTCAATTATAGAAGATACATAAACCCCCAACAGAAATGGCTGCTGCCACGGAGCAAGCAGAAGGCTTGGCTCCGCTCCAGGCTACAAAGTTTCAATTGTAGAAGATAAATAAACCCCAGATACCAGGGCCTCTGCTTGGGTCAGCAGGGGCCATGGCCGGCCTGCAAACCACCACAGGCCCCAAGGGAACCCCCACCCTGATCTGGGACACCCTTCAGGGAAAACCAGCCAGCCCCCACCCATGCACTAGGCCTCTATCCTATCTAATAAAAGAGTAATATGTAGATTGACCATCACTCTAACCCACAAGATTGCTGCCCCCATGTGGTCAAAGATCCTTCCCCCATGTGGACACAAGATGGCCGCCACAAGATGGCCAGCAGGGGAGGGCAGTTGGGAGGGACCAGGCTGGCAGAGGAGGTAAGTTGGGGGTGACTGGGCATGCAGGGAAGGGCAGATTGGGGGACCCAAGCCTGCAGTGGAGATCAGTTGGGGGGGACCAGGCCCTGCAGGGGATGGCAGTTAGGGGTCACGAGGCCTGCAGGGGATGGCAGTTAGGGGCAAACAGGCTGGCAGGGGAGCAGTTAGGCATCAATCAGGCTGGCAGGGGAGTGGTTAGGGGGTGATTAGGCTGGCAGGCAGAAGCGTTTAGGGGCAATCAGGAAGGCAGGCAGGTGAGCAGTTGGGAGCCAGCAGTCCTGGATTGTGAGAGGGATGTCCGACTGCCCGTTTAGGCCTATGTTAATAAGTTACAGTGATTCTTAAATTTGTTTAAGAAGCTATAGTGCTAGTGTTCTGTTAAAAAGTCCCATTTGCTTATACACAGTGTATATGCACTGATAGAAGAAATAATATATCCTGTAGGAAATGGAGCCACTACAAAAGGCATTATAGCTAAATCAGAAAATTGTCTGTGAATACAAAGCAGCTTGCTAATGTTCTAAATGGCCATTCCTCTAAAGTAATAGTGATTTTTAAGTGCCACTTAAAATTTCTCCATTTTATTCTTAAGTAAGTCAATTTTTGATTGGTACTTTAATTGATATGATTTCATAGTTAGTTTTAATAGACAAAAGCATTGATATTATGGACTGCTCAGCCATGTCTTCTATGAATATATCATTAAGGTCAGAGGGATATGCTAAGCTATTAAGGTATTTCAATAAATTCTTAGTAATAGTATCTAAGAAATTGACTCAATTAAGAATAAGGTTTTCAACATGAAAGTGCACGCTTTTGGTTTTCTATCAATATATCTATACCCAATACAAAAGATCCACTCCATGGAGGTTGTCAGAGGCAGATTGCTGGAACATTTGCACCCGATTCTCCCAGAATTCATTGTTGGTTATTTCATGGACTCACTGCATAAATACCAGTATAATCCATGATTTCTAGCATGTACCAACTTTCATCCTGTAAATACTACCATCATGGTAAATTTCAAGCTCTCCAACTCAGCTTGCTAAATATTTAATAATCCTAAATATTTAACAATCAGTTCTTACAAGATTAAAAGAACAGCTCTAGCACAACATGTCCAGATGTCCCAGTCTACCTCATGATTAAAACTCCATGAACATGCTCAAGAGCCCTTTCCAGGAACATGTGACCTCCGGAGCTATAGATCAATGGGACAGAATTCATAGATGGAATAACCAATCCCTTGGAACCAGGGAAGGAGGAGGAAAGAGATGTCACAAATGCAGACTAATTTAAATACTTCAGAAATGTATAAGCTCCATACTTGTGTTTACAGACATTCCCTTAAGTGTCTCTTCAATATTCATATCTCTCAAGAGGCCTTCCAATAATCACTTCCTAACACCCTGGAATGAACATTCTTTACCAGGTGCTCACAAAAGCACATAGAATGTTTCAACTCTCAGTAAAGGGTAAAAAATGTATTATAAATAACTGTTAATATCTATTTAAATATCTATCGGGACTGACTATGTGCTCCCCGAAGGCAGGGGAAAGTCTTATTTGTATGCCAGAATCTTTCAGAGTCTCTGGTATATAGGTGATCAATAAAATAAAGCTGGGTAGAATGGAGTATTAAAAATATTTGTACAGTTTAGGAAAAGAGCTAGTACTTATAGGATTCTTACCTCATCATTCAATTTTAATTCTTCAAAGAAAAGAGGAGCATTAATTTATCATCCTTATCAGAATGCCAAGTAAACTGAGTTTCCTGCTATTGTTTATTGCCCTCCACTCTAAATGTTGATGGAATTTCCTGTTTGAAGGTGAACAAAGCTTTATTCAATTATCTCTATGGTGAACTTTCAGAATCAGAGCTCCAGCTATAATTTTAGTATATAGTTTCTGTGACACGTGTAGACACCATTCCAACAGGAGTCATATCTTATGATGAAAGTGTCAAGTTCACACATACTGATCTATTGCATACCAGTACAGCATGCAATTGATAAAAGTGGCCTGTCAGTGAAAGACTGATGAGAATGTATTTTATTTCAGGCCTTATGCCTAGCTAATGATGAGAAATAAGAAAAACAGAGGGCATAAATGATGAATTTGCTGAATTTGTTTTTATATCATTCTATAAAGTAATGTTTCCATTAAACTCAAGCATGTTGTTTTCATTCTTAAAGTTCACTTTTTTCTTTTTTTTTTTGTCATTTTGTTTCCTTTAGGAGAAAGTGAAGGTAAAACCATGAATGAAAGAACTTTGGATCATGCTATAACCATTTTTGAAATATTTTTCATTCAACATGTATGATCTAGTGATGTGTTAGCAGCCTCTGCATATGATTTTGAACTGCATTTAAAATAACGTTAACAACAATTCTTGGCTTAAACCTGGGTTACTGGGGGAGAACTCTCAAAAGAGCAGTTCATGAAACACAATCCTTCAAACCCCAGAAGTTACAGGTTAAGAATCAACATAAGCTAAAATATCTAAAATACCAATCCACTTATATTTTATACATAGACTATATAGGAACATTTTATATGGAATTTTTTTTCTAAAAGGAAGTTTATGACATACCTAGTCTATAGAAAATAGAAAATTTTCTCCATAATTTTAAGTAAAGATAAATGTTTGATAAAAATAGCTTGTAGGTAAATAAAATTACATAAATTATGCCACACTGTATTGATAAAAGAGTAAAAAGCAACATTTGTCAGATTAATGTTGGTTGATTGGTTTATTATTAACATAGAAGGTTTTTTATGAACTTTACACATTTGACATTTTAAAATATTATATACCAAAACTTCACTCCTACTCATATGAAAATCTAGAAACCTAGGAATTCTGATAATTAGGAACTGACCTAGCTTAATTATTAAGCCACAGAGAGAAAATGCATGATTCAGAAACCAAAATAGGTATCAATTCCTGAAGACGAGTTTAAAGTAAAGCTGACAGTCTGATAATAGAAATTAGCTTTAATTGCAGAGCAAAGAGAAATTAAATACTAATACAAACTTATTTTAGCAATTTGGCATTTTTATTGAAAGGTATTAATATTGAATCACTAATTGTATATTCCTTATTAGAAATGGACATGTTTATGAAATTTTCATTTTTATTTAATCTAAAAACTCACTTTGAATTAATTATTTTATAGAGTTTCTTAATTTTTTTCTCAGTAACCCTATTATATATCTATATAGGATACCACATGGCATTAAATCTGACTTTTTAATCAGTTTAGATGTTATTTATGGTCTAGAAACTGACAGAGATTCAGAACATGTCAGAGTTGGATGAATTCTAGGAATCAAATTGTTCAACATTTACCTGCCAGAAGTATTATAATTTAAAAGTTTATAGAAAAATTAAAATTTAGAAACCATATTATATTTAAAATACAAAATGTTAGTACTGTTAGTTTAGCATAAAGTATGACATGTATCTTTAATCAAATGTCCAACAAATGTGCACAAAGTAGTTTTAAATTAAGCTGATGTTGTGAGATTGCTTTCAAAATAAAAACACACCAAAACCTGTAATATTTTACATTTACTACAGCAATATATGAGTATTCTTTTATGTATATGTAGTTCATATAACATGAATATTTGAGACTTTGGATGTGTGTTCCCTTACTGGTGGATATTTTGGCAGTTCCTAATTTCTGGCCTGCAAATTAACTATAACCTTCAGCTGATACCAAACATGGGTTCGTGCTCTCAGAGCTGCCAGTTCATCTGCAGTGTCTGTTTAATAGTCAAAAACACTCAGTGGTAATGTTCCATATTAACTCTTTTTACTGATTAGAAAATAAGGCTCCAAGAAATGATATCATTTCTCAAGATCATCAAGATCATATGTGGAGAGCCAACATTTGTATATAGGTCTAGGTCCGTGGTCGGCAAACTGCGGCTCGCGAGCCACATGCGGCTCTTTGGCCCCTTGAGTGTGGCTCTTCCACCAGGCGTCCTCAAACTACGGCTCGCGGGCCACATGTGGGTGTTTTTGCCATTTTGTTTTTTTTTACTTCAAAATAAGATATGTGCAGTGTGCATAGCAATTTGTTCATAGTTTTTTTTTAAACTATAGTCCGGCCCTCCAACGGTCTGAGGGACAGTGAACTGGCCCCCTGTTTAAAAAGTTTGAGGACCCCTGCCTTCCACAAAATACCACGGCCTGGGAGAGTCTATTTTGAAGAAGTGGCATTAGAAGAAGTTTAAGTTTAAAAAATTTGGCTCTCAAAAGAAATTTCAATCGTTGAACTGTTGATATTTGGCTCTGTTGACTAATGAGTTTGCCGACCACTGGTCTAGGTCATTCAAATAACTATGTTCTAATCAAAGCCTTTTATAATATATAACTAATTCACAGAATTTCATTGTTATATTACTTATTTTTTATGTTTTCACAAAGCAAATATTTTTTCTGAACATATAATTTATAGCAATGATGATGAATAACATTCCCTAAATAAGCCAAATATCCAACAGATATAAAGATTTATTTACAAAAGGAGACAATGGGAAAAATATTTTTACTTGTTATAAAAGTCTTAGATATAAAGAAAGATATATTTTTGACATAAAATGATAGACTGTCACTAATTCAGTTTAAGACTATCAGATGATAAAAAAATAAACTCCAGGGATTGCTAATGGGTAAGAGAGACTCAAGTTCATCACCTTCAGGTCACAAGTTTGAATTATTGCAAACCTAATGCTGACTGGAAATCACTATGCTTTGACAGTTATGTGGCTTTAATTTTTTTTTTTAATCACAAAACAATAAGAATCAGCATTTTCATCTTTTCAAAAAAAGTTTCAGTTGCAAAATAAAAGATAAAGTGGTGGTCAGATTCTTCCCTCTCAAAACCAGAAAAGTTTCTCTCAAAACAAGAGAAAACATGTTCTCAATTAATAGGTCTTATATTTGAACAATAGAAAAATATCCAGGCCCTGGCTGGGTAGCTCATATAAAATGAGTATATTAAAAAAGTGGTTGGCCTCACAAATCTCACTGATCAGGACAAAACCAATGAGAATGTATATGCCACAAATATTACCCAACAAATAATTTGTATTATAATTAATAACTCATAGAACCCCATAAGAAAAAAGCAGTAGAATAGGTAAAACAAATACATAGATGCCCGATGGAAGAGAAAAAAATAAATAGCCATCATTTATAAAATGATCGATATCATTAGAATTCAGAGCAATGCCATTTAAAATAAGAGCATTATATCATTGCAAGTCCACCAAGCTGGAAAAATTAAAATGTTAGATAATGAAATTATTAGTCCAGGTATAAAGCGTCAAAAACTCCAGTTCATTGCAGGTAGGAGAGAACCTGCACTTTGGAAAACAATTTCACATTACCTAGTAAAACTTAATAGGATCATTCCCTGAGCCAGCAAATCCAAAAGTGCATAACCTATAGAAACCCTTGTTCCTGTTAACACAAGCCCTGTACAAGAATGACCATAACAGCAGCACTTATAATAACAAGAAACTGGAAACAACTGAAATATATATGGAAAGGAGAATGGAAAAATGAGAAGTGGTGTATCCATAAATAGAATACTGTACAGCAGTAAAAATGAATGGACTATGCATTATAACTGCATTTCAAAAATAAGTATTGAGTGATAAAGTGTGTCAGAGGAATACTATATATGATACCGCTTACAGAAAGTTCTAAAATGTGCAAAATTAACATATGTTTTACTAATAACTACACATGGAGTAAACTATAAATAAAGCAAGGTGATGGTAACATTAAAATTACTGATTATCCTTGGATTAAAAGTGTGGGATCTGATTATGAATGGCTACACAGAGACTTTCAATAGATGATATCTGTATCCTATTTCCTAATAACTTTCAAAAATAAATATTAACTGGATGAATAAATATATGCACAAAGGTGTGAAACCAAAAGATATAAGGCTGTCACTGATAAATTCTGTGATATCAGTGATGTCACTCCACCATTCCTTGTCAATTAAATGAGATTTTATGGGATCAGATCCAGGAATCTCTTATAATTTTAATATTCTTTATTTTCATATAATAACTTATGTGGCAAAAGCTATTTTGATAAATGTAGGGAATGCATCTACAAATAATTTAGAAGTAGAAAATTAACATTTCATGGTTTTCTACATCTATTAAGCCTTTACCTAATATTTTCTCTGAAGCAATAAATACCTAATGAGACACAAGGAATTCATTCCACTTCTATGAACAAAATTAAGAAATGTTAAAATTATGAATTTATGTGTAGGCTAATGTAATACATCTACAGATATCAAATACTGTGGTTATTGGTGCAAGCAATGAGAAATTTGCAAGTACTATGTCAAGATGAAATTTTAAGAGTAATGAGATTTTTATATTCACAGCCAACATCCTACCATGAGGAAATAATCTTTGCTTTATTCTACTTTTATTTAAACTTTGTTTTACTCTCTAGAAATTATCCTGTATCTTGCTGGAAAAGCTCTATTGCCAACTTTACATCTGAAATGAAAGATGCATGATCAGAATTTTGTAGGTGTACTAAGTTTAATACAATATGCAGATCAAAATATACATTTGTTGGAAAGACAATTATTGAACTGAATTAGTTTCTTTATTTGGGAGGGTGGGTTAATATTTCAAAGAGAATGCTGAACAGAGTTTAATTTTGAGATATTTTGGCACTAATGTTGAAAATATCCAGTTCTGAATCCATACCTGGCTTCTATTTCTTGTCCACAGAAGAACAATATGTTGCTAATCAGCAAAACAGATAGGTGAATACTGATGGAACAGTCCCTTTGCCTTTTAGAGGAAAGACAGTTTAGTTTGATAAATGACACAAGGAATAAGAAGGGAAGGCTGACTGCCTGCAAGTAAAATAATTCTGCTCATTGTAGAATGGAATAGAGCCAAGAATTCAGTCAATCCAGTTAGCTTCGGCCTCCTTCCCTCCGTACCTGCATGGATATTAATTGACAGCAGTATTGAGGTCATCATCATTACTGCAATCAAGGAACAGTGGGAAAGTTGTGGCCAACTGAAACAAACAAAAAAAATTGTTTCTGGAATTGCAGATTTGATACATTTATAAGGTCCTTGGTCTACGGCAATCCTTTTTAAAAAGTTCCTCTTTTCTTTTTCCCCTCCATCTCTCTCAAATTGAAAACAATTGTTCTGCTTTAAAATTTAAAGGCCTTTTAAGACCTACTGATCAAGATCTAAAGCAATAATAATAATTAAATATCTAACAAAAGCCCTCCCTCCACCCCCCAGTGTGGCTCAGTGGTTGAGCATTGCCCCAGGAACCTGGAGATCACAGTTCAATTCCTGGTCAGGGCACATGCCAAGTTTGCAGGCTTGGTCCCCAGAAGGGGGTCAGGCAGGAGGCAGTGAACTGATGATGTTTCTCTCTCATTGATGTTTCTATCTACCACTCTCTCTTCCTCTCTCTCACTAAAAAACAATAAAAACATATTTTTTAAAAATATCTAACAGAAATGATCAACTCACAAATCTCATAAAAAATTTATTAAGCCAATTTTTGATAGCCAAAACCTGCCTCATCTTTAGTTTTATCTCTGTTTAAATATATCCCTCCACAGAAGAGATGAAGCTCATATTGCTATAAATTTATTCTACACTTACATTTGAACTTTTTCATATTTCTTAAAAATATATTATGAGAAGGAGGGCATGTATGGATATTGAATAGGAACTGAGAGGAGAGATTACCCAAATGTAAGATTGCCTTACAGATTTTTCTACAGCCAGTAAAATAAGTAATGTTGAAGTTTATAATTTCATTAAGTTGAAATAAAGCAAGTTCAAAAACACTTGCCAACTACTGTATGGTACATTTAATTTTACATTCTTTGGCAAGAAGAAGCAATAGTTCCTATGATATAATTTAAACATTTGTATTACTACATATTATTCATAATACAGGCAGTCCTCAGGTTATGTTGGACTCGACGTATGTTGTTTCGCGGTTACGTTACCATCTCCCATTTATTTATAAAAAAAAAAAGTTCTGTCATTTCGACATATGGACATATGTGCTTTATATTTTTTATTATTTATTTACCACAAGTAAAGGTCAGGAATTGTTATCTTCCTTTTAAATTATTTTACTGTTTCACTTCATTATTGCTGTGTATGTTCCCATGTGAGTGACGTAGGTGCTTATGTAGGTGGGTTCCAACTTACGGTGAAAATCTCAATATGTCGCATGGTAGGAACAGATCTCTGATGTAACTCGAGGACCTACTGTGGTATATTTTAAATAAATAGTAGTATGTTTAATTTAAAAAATTGGAAGGTGGCAGTCACTCACATTTTACAAATGTAGAAACTAGGGTTGATATAATTGAAGTCCATCACTAGCAAGTGGCAAAGCTGAGATGTGCTTTTTATCTCCAAAATAATATTTTCCACTTGCCAGGTTTTCAAATCCAGCAAGCTTTGTATTTAGTCTTATCAATTAAAACCATCTCAAACTCCAAGATTTAAAAAAAGTGTAAGATAATTCTATTTCTGGAATATATATATATAGAAATGTACTTTACATATAATACAATAAATGTGTAGCTATATCTTCCTAGTCTCTCTTCTGAGCCCCCTCCCTAGTGGACGAAAGGGCTCTAAGTGGGTAAGATTTAAATTTGCAAATCTCAGCATTTTCAGGTTTTAATGGTCTCTCTTTCCAAATTGATTCTTCGAGTACAAATACAGATGCTAACATTAAGTTCTATAATAGAAGTTCCTACCTGCCTGAAGCCAATTCCAGCATGTCAGCAGGACTGAATCATCTGGAGATGGCTGAGGGCATTTCCCCAAACCTGAAAAGGTTGGATAAATTGATTGCTTGCTGACAGACAGCTGAGGGCATCTTAATCTACATGTTATTGCCTCCTAATGGCTAAACACCTGAACAGCCATAGGCAATTCCCCAATCTGACAATCGATTCTGTATACCTAAACCTATCCTTTGATGTGTATATCTACCTTGCCTTAGGACAATTTGTGTTAATAAAAAGAAAGGGGTCCTGAGACAAGAGAACTTGATTTCTTCAGCTAAGCTCCTCTGGCCCCTGAAATGCCTTCCAAAATTATGTTTAGTCTCTGGACTCTTGAATAATTTACACACAGTGCTTCTCCAGATTCCTGAACCCTTCTAGATGCTGGATCAAGACCACTGGTATTACCTACCCAAGAGCCTAACTGGGCACCAGAGAAAGTGTCTAAGTCCATGTGCTCTGGCACTCTATGCACTGGATGTCATGTTCTACTTGTCAGTGGGAGCAAGTAGAAGTAGAGTTGGGTGCACTGGACTAGGTTCTCCAAACCATGATCCCTTTTCTTATACCTTTTGATGTTTAATGGTATCTACTGCCAACATCCTGACACATCACTGCTCTTCATCATCAAGATCCTACTGGAGCAGACTCTATAAAAGACCTCTGTGAAATAGAAGTTCAATCAATACTTCCACCCTCCTCACCAAAGCAAATTGGAACATCTAGATCCCAGCACACAGGATCTGGGAAGCCAGGAGCTTATAGCCAGTCACTTTATACCATTGCTACTATAGCACTTCTTTCTTGCCAGACATACCCACCTGCAGGGCTTCTCCCAGAATTCTGGTGCTCACACTTGGTTGATCACTAGAATGATCCAGGAGAAGTTAAAAAACACTATTCCTCAGCCTACTCATCAAGACTCGTTTCATTAGATTCTTTATCATCAGAAAAACTAAATCATAAATTCAAGGGATGGAATGCAACATTTGTATTTTTTAATATTCTCCAGTTGAATTTTATGTGCAGCCAGGACCACTGTGCTAAAGTCTGGCAGCCTTCCCTGAGCTGCTTCAAGGGAGTCATCACACCAGTCCGCCCTGCCCCATGTTCTAGGACAGCCTATAGAAGTCTACATGGCTCAACGGTGCCATGTGCCCCTTCTGCTTTACCACAGATTTCACCAGAGAATACAAAAATAAGACTGCAAGTGTAACCTGTTTACAATACATTGTTGATTAAGCTTCACACCTCAGTGTTTTGTAAGCACATCTTAAGAAAATACTCTTCATAACAGAAAAAAAAAATACTACCCATATCAATTGCTTATTAGAGCAACTTAAAAGTCATACCTAAGCATTTGTTTACAAAATAAATCAACTTAAATAAATTATGGAAAATAACCACCTAAGTAGATTTAAAATTGTTTGGTCAAAATAAATAATTATGTTACATATATTCATTTCAGGCCCATCCTAAATGTAAATCATAATATAATGAATTTGATGGTGTAAAACATGATCAAAAGAAGAGTATTAATATGCACTTGAAATCTATATGATCCTATTAACCAATGTCACCCCAATAAATTTAATTTTTTAAAAGCAATAAAATAAGTCAATGTTATATTACTCCTCATATAAATCCAATGTATTTTCTAATTGATGCTCTGCTTCAAAATCTTCAACCTGTTAAGTGTGATTCTAATAAATGGATTGCTTGTGATTGTCAAAGGCAAAAAAAGAGAAAGAAAATGACTATTAATGTAATTATTTTTTTAAATGAAAATATACCTGAGTATTTTCAAGAATAAAAATGTTTAAGCCTGATTTACTTGGAAAATTACATTCATTTATAATTCATTTTTCACACTACCAAAACACCTTAATATATATTCCTTAAATATCTATTTGATCTCCTGACCGGCGTGGCTCAGGGTTGAGTGGTGAGCTATGAACCAGGAGGTCACAGTTTGACTCCTGGTAAGGGCAGGGCACATGCTTGGTTGTGGGATGGATCTCCAGTAGGGGGCATGCAGGATGCAGCCAACCGATGATGATTGTCTCTCATCATTGATGTTTCTCTCTCTCTCTCTCTTATCAATAAAAATGTTTTAAAATTTGTTTGATCTTTAAAAGAAAATGCTATGGCTTTCTGTTCTTAATTTATCATTCTTGAAATTTGATGAGGTTGCTGGTTGCTCCTAGACAAAGGTAATTTCCTGTGGAGCACTCCTTATGCACAGGAGGTAGCATCTCAGCACTGGTTTTTACTTTTAGATTATTAGCTAGAGATTAGATAAGATAGTTTCCACATACCAAATACTACGTAAACCTATTTTGTTCACATATCACCCACTTAAACATATAAGTGTGTATGTGTGTGTGTGTGTGTGTGTGTGTGTGTGTGTGTGTGTGTGAATTTCTATTAGATATGTCTGCTTCACTTGGATCAAACTTCAGGACTATTGAAAAGATGCCTGTTACCATCTATGGTCTCCTTTGAGCAATTTTGCTATCACTGTGATGCCTCCAAAACACTTTCTCCTGCTTTATCCAGCTCCATTAAACTGAGATTATTTTGGTTCAGTTATCAATCCAAGAAACTTCCACAGCACTCTGAATGTCTATATATCCACCCTGTTCCTCCACCAAGGACAGGTGGTCATGTCTCTTTTCCTCTTAGGAATGGTCCCAAGGTTCAGATCTCACCTGACCATCAAGGTCAGTTTCTGGCTGCCCAAGTTATTCATAGGGAATACATCCACTCAGCTCCTATTATTTACTATTATTTCTGCTTCTCCACATCTTTTCCTTGGAGAATATTAGATTTTTACTGTAAAAAATGAAAAATTTTCCTGTTCTGCAGTCCTTGTAGTTTTCCAAGTTGATACTGTCATTGATATTCAATTTTCCCATATTTTAAAGGGGCCAGACTTCCAGTATCTCTAAATTTTTTGTCGTTTTTATTATGAAACTAGAGACCCTGTGCACGAAATTCGTGCACTCGGGGGGGGGGAGGTAGGGGGTATCCCTCAGCCTGGCCTGCACCCTCTCGTAGTCCGAGAGCCCTTGAGGGATGTCTGACATCCTTAGTGTTGCCACAGCGGAGGGATAAGCTCTGTGGGAGTGCACTGATCACCAGGGGGCAGCTCCTGTGTTGAGCATCTGCCCCCTGGTGGTCAGTGCATGTCATAGCAACCGGTCATTCTGCCGTTTGGTTATTTGCATGTTAGCCTTTTATTATATAGAATGTATGTGTACAACAACCTATATACAATAAATGTACAACTCTACATACATATAAATATACCTACATACATATCCATATAAAATGCTTCTCCACATCTGCTTTTATACAAGAGCAAATGGCATATCATCTAAGAGGGAAACAAAGGATTTAGCTAAAATAAATGTACATTTTTCTTCCATTTGGATTTTTTAATTAACTAGTTTACATTGAACTTCCACACACCAACTTTTAAAAAGAAAAATAATATTGTTGTTATGCACCTATCACCCTTCGCCCCAAAAATCTTTGTAAAAACAAATACCACTGTGCTCAGCAACTTCATGTTATTTGTAATTGAATTTGAAAAAATGTTGATGTTTGGAGAGTTCAAGTTAGGAATGCAGCAGTTGTTCTTATTGATAGGCATACAGGTGTGTGTATGCAAGCTATGGTCCTTCAACGATGTTGCTACTATTATTAGATATATAAAAAGATGACTCAGGGCTAGGATGAAATTTTCCTGATTTCTTTAAATGGAATAATTTGTTTTTCCTAACTGAAGGCTAGACTGTCAGCAAAAAAAGATATGCCACTTATGTCAGTATTTATAATGATACTAGGTTTTCTGTGACTTACCTATCATAGTATACAGGTGTTATTTTTGGAATTTTATTTAATTACAAATAACATGTTATAATTTCCAAGTTTTTGCTATTAAAATAAAGCAATCAAAATTATTTTCAATATCAGACAGTTTTAATACAACCCAATGTCCATTAATTTAGAATTGAGAAGTTGAAACAATCTATAATTTACACTTTCTAAATGCATTTGCAGTTTGATAATATAAACTGCACTTAAAAGAAAAATATTTAGAGCCCAGCAGGTGTGGCTCGGTGGTTGAGTGTCGACCAATGAGCCAGGAGGTCACAGTTAGATTTCTGGTCAGGGCACATGCCCGGGTTGCAAGCTTGATCTCCAGTATTGGATATGCAGGGAGACGTGCAGGAGGCAGCCGATCAATGATTCTCTCTGTCATCATTGATGTTTCTATGTCTCTCCCTCTTCCTTCCTCTCTGAAATCAATAAAAATATATTTTAAAAAAGAAGAACATTTAGAGAACTCAAGTATATCATAAGAAACTTAGTAGTATTTTGCTACCATTGTAACTGTTTAGGCAATTGTCCCTCTTTCCAACACCTTTATTTAAAAAAAAAAATTAATGTTATTAAAACTGAGAGACTTATTTAGTAAGTGTGATGTAATTTAGCTTCTCACATTTGGCACAAATCTCACTAATTTGTAAACAGTGACCTGATGAATTGTAGGATTTTTTAAAGCAACACTCAAGTGTTTCTTTAAATGGATATGCCTATTTCTAAAATATTCTCTCAACTGTTATCAAGAGCTGATCATTATAATGTATTTGTAATGTTATTAAATCCTCTTTAAGGATTATTCTTAAAGCTTATTTTGAAATAAGCTTCTTTAAATGTAATTGCATAACGATATATTATAATTAATTCACACTGTTCTTTAGATCCTCATTTCTTGTGTATAAATGCAACAATCATTCTAGTATAATATTCAAGAGACATTAAAATGCAAACATATGGTCTTCCAAAAGAATCTAAATCACTTGGATTTTTCCATTTCCACGACTTTGTAAAGTCTTCTATTATTGCTTCTAGTCTAAGCTCATTCATTACTTCCTGGTATTAGTACATTCAATATTTAAATTGCTAACTGCACCATCATTATGCATGTATGTGCTGCTTTGTTTCACTGCTGATTCAAAAAAGATTTTAACAGAATGACATTTTAAAAATACTTTTTCCTCCCTTTGGTATAACATTCTATTTGCTTTTTAATAATTTCTCTGGATTTTTAATATATATTTTTTACCTTGCAGAAACCTGTTTAAATGGATTATGTCTGATAATAAATTATTTTCAACTAAATGTGATCTAAATCCTTTAATACAAATGATACAAGGACTTTACTCAATAGTGACATTTAAGACCTTGAAACATTACCAGATAAATGTTTCAAATACTTTATTTGACAATGTTATATTTGTCATATAGATTTTTATGCTTAATTTAAAAAATCTAACTTACCAAGCTAATTGATCCAGAATTCCAAAAGTTTTTGTCATCCAAAACTTTTTCCTGATTATAATACTGTTCATTTCATGATGGCATATATTATTTATAGCATAAATGTCCTTATATTTTGAAATAACACTTAAGTAATATGTAAAATGTGTCCAACAATGTTCTAAGCACTTTTAAAATAATTCACTTAATTCTTATTTTACAAATAAGGAAGGCAAAGCAAAAAGGAGATCAAATCATTGAGCCTAAATCACATAGGTAAAAGGCAAATAAAACCAGGATTCAAATTCACACAAGCTGAGTTGAGAATTTTTCCTAATCAATTAAACACTATGCTCTATTGTCTGAAAGAAATTTGCACAACAAAACTGAGAAGACCAGTACTGTCTGCCATAGTTCTAAATTAAATTCTAATCTTTATGAGTTTGGGGACCAGCAGATTAGATGATTCAGACTATAAACCTGGGTAGGGAGCATCTGTGTTTTCCCCTCATTAGTGGTGTCCTGGCTGGGGTGGACAGGTTTATTCTTATTCATCCTTTAACCCAGAGTATAGACTTTGCATGCTATTTTTTGAGGAGAGACTCTTTTATTGGACTCCCTGTGCTCCATGAGCCTCCTGGGTCCCAATTTTTGCAATGCTCTGAAATGGGAAGTTGAAGCCCACCTTGGCCAATGTTCTCAATTTGCAAAACTAGTTTCAGAGCTCTACTTCATTCTCTGGCTAACTACTTAGATTTGGGGAATAAAAACTCCTTATATTGTCACCTACTTCTCCAAGCACTTAATTTACATGTTTTTTTAAAAATTTACCTTTAGATCAATAATTTTAGAAATACAAAAAATTAACTAAATTGAGTATTTAAGGTAATGGTAGTAGAGAGAGACCAGGAAACATGTTCAGAGACAGAATGATAGTATTTGGAGGAGACTTAAATTATATATAATTACTAGAGGTCCGGTGCACGAATTTGTGCACTGGTGGGGTGCAGCTGGCTTTCCCCAATCAGGGCCAATTGGGTCAGGCCAGCTGGGGGGAGGGGCCATGGGCGGTTGGCAGGCCAGCCCCCACCTGGTCGAACTCCCAGTCGAACTCCTGGTCAAGGAGACAATTTGCATATTAGCCTTTTATTATATAGCATTGAGAAAAGTTGCCCTCTTTTGCTCCTACCATGTGCTTGGAATGTGCTGTTATTTTAAGGTCTCATTGTCATAGAACATAGCATCTCAAAGCTTAGTGATTTAAAACAATAAGCATTTATTTGGTTCATAAGTTGGCAGGTTAGCTGGGCAGTTCTTTAGCTCTGGGCCAGGCTCAATTGATCTTGCCTGCAGTCAGTTGGCATCTGGCTGAGGCTATCAATGTGGATGGTCTTAGGTCTGTCATTATCTCTCAGGCTAGCCTGGGTTTATTCACATAATGAATGGTGATGGCAAAGTTCCAAGAAAGTGAGTGGATACTCTCAAGTTTCTTGAGGCCAAAACATAAAACTGGCCTACTGTTATTTCCATCACATTCTATTAGCCAGAACATGTGACAAGAAGAAAAATAATGTAAAATTATTATTTATTTACTTAATTTCTTATTTATTTATTTATTTATTTATTTATTTATTTATTTATTTATTTCAGAGAGGAAGGAAGAGGGAGAGAGAGGTATATATATCAATGAGAGAGAATCTTTGATCCACTGCCTCCTGCACACCCCACGTTGGGGCTTGAGCCTGCAACACAGGCATGTGCCTTGACCTGGAATCAAACCCTGACCTCCTTGTTCATAGATTGACATTCAACCACTGAGCCATGCCAGCCAAGCTAAAATTATCATTTTCTAATGTAATGCATCATAATAACCCATAATATATTTCTTAAAATAGAGATACATGAAGCTCAGACTTTTTAAAATCATTAATGAATACTGTATATCTTAAGCTAACATTATTCTCAATAAATATTGAGTCATTGTGGAACATAAGATGTAGAAGTAATATATTCTAAAGGTAAAATATGTGTTGATTTTTGCTAGTAAAAGTAATTAATTTTGAGGTTAGCAGACTTAGCACTATTGACACTTTTTTCTTGTTATATGCTACTAGAGGCCTGATGCATGAAATTCGTGCAAGGGGCTCAGCCCTCGCAGCTCCAGCTTCGTCAGAAGGTCATCCAGATGGTCGTTCTGCCTTTCAGTCTAATTAGCATATTAGCTCTTTATTATATAGGATTTTCATTTGTCCAATAAATATTTTATAAGTAGGAGAGAGTTTAGATCAAATGAGACAATTCTTTCCCCCAAAGGATGCCTGGGAAAGGATGCCTTCCATCTCTGAAGGGAGAGAAAAAAGTGACCTTTATTTTCTGTATTTATAATTGTAAGTCATATCAACTCAAAATAAAGTTCAACGGAGCAGAAGACCCTGTCTATTTACTCATTTCCTAGTGTGATACAGACCATAGAACTACTGTATATTTTCAGAGTGAGAGAAAGCTATGGTGGAAGTGAGCCTTAGAAAGTCAAACAATATAGATCAATATATGAAGGAATATAATTGAGTCTTTCATGAAAGGGTTGAAAATCTAGTTCAAGTGACAAAAATATTATTTGTGGAACTATTAAGAAAAAACATAGGCACTTTTTGAAATAATGGGAGATAGAAGTAATCAGAAAGAAAGGAAGAGACTAAATATATTGAATTATAGTATGTGGCTGCTGGGAAGTTAATCTGCTAAGTACATAAATCAATTAATCAGTCCACAAAAACAAACAAAAAACAAAATGAAAGAAACACGCAATGAAATAAAACAACAACCCAAAGCACTTAGGCAATGGTGACAGAAATACTGTCTGTAACATTCAGGGTGTCCCCCCAAAATGTATGCACACTTTAACAGCTGATCTCTCAATTTTAAAAGTGAAATGTATTTTAATAAACACTGCTTTTATAATTATTCAAAATGTGTGTATACATTTTGGGGGGACACCCTTATATACATTAAAGCTAGGGAGGGACTATCTGTGCTTTCCATTCATCAGTGGGACCTTTTCAAAATTGGTGTTCAAATACACAGACATATTCTGGGAGTCTTCCTTGTTTCTATTAAAAAGGAAAATATGTTAAGATATACAGTATATATAAAATATAATAATAATATAATATATATATATCTATATATATAATATATATATATGTACATATATTATATACTAGAGGCCCAGTGCATGAAAAGTCATGCACTGGAGGGGGGGGTCCCTCAGCCAGGCCTGCCCCCTCTCACAGTCTGGGAGCCCTCAGGGGTGGGAGGTGACCCAGCAATCAGGGGAAGGCAACGCCCCATCACACCTCTGCTGCTGCCACTGCCAACAGCACAAGCCTCGGCTGGCCCTGGTTACCTGAGCCTCGAGTGGCCCTGGGTGGCTGGGCAGCCGCCATCCAAGGCTTGCTTGCACTTCAGGCTGGCCCTGGGCAGTTGTGGGGCTGTTGGGACTGGGCGCCACCATCTTGTGGCAGTGGGCACTGCCAACTTTGAGGGCATGACAGTCAATTAGCATATTCCCTCCTTATTGGCTGTGGGCACTGCCATCTTTGCAACAGCGTGAGGGTCAATTATCATATTCCCTCTTTATTAGATAGGATTATTCCACCTGTGTCGAACTAGGTAAGCTTCCAGAATCCAGTTTTTCCTTTTTGGCATGTTCTACTGTTCACATTTTAGGGAAGAGTGTGTGAAGCTTTAGCTTCAGGTCCAAGTCAAGTTCTTTTTTTTTTTTTCTTTTTTTTAATTTATCATTAGTGTTGAATGTCCCTCTTTTCCCCTATTGACCCCTTCTAGCCCACACCATCCCTCTGCCCCAGGCCTTCACCATACTATTGTCTGTGTCCATGGGTTATGCATACATGCATTTAAGTTCTTTGGTTAATCTCTTACCACCCACTCCCACCTTCCCTCTAAGATTCAACAGTCTGTTTCATACTTCTATGTCTTTGAATCTTTTTGTTCATCTTTTTTTTTATTTTTTTTTTATTATTCTTTTATTTTTTTATTCATATGATACTGGTCTTTCTCTGACTGGCTTATTTTGCTTAGCATATTATTCTCCAGGTCCCTCCATGCTGTCTCAAAGAATAAGAGATCCTTCTTTATTACTGTTGCATAGTATTTCATGGTGCAAATGTACCATAGCATTTTTATCCACTCATCTACTGATGGGGACTTGAACTCTTTCCAGATCTTAGCTATTGTAAATTGTGCTGCTATGAACATAGGGATGCATACATTATTTCTGATTGGTGTTTAGGGTTTCTTAGGATATATATAACCAAGTCAAGTCCTTAAATACATATTTATGAGCAATGAGGTACTCAGAGTATTTGAATTCCCACCTAGCTCCTTAATGTATTGTTCAATTGTTCAGTCTCTGGATTAGAGGAGGATGAATGAATGGGCTCTTCCAGAACTTCCATCTGTGAGGAAATTAGTTTTATATGAGCATGTCAATTATTTAGATTGGAAAAATAGGGAATATATACATGTTTTAATATTTAGAATATTGAAATATTACCTTCCTTAAGGAGTAAACTATGCTAGTTTGCTAAGTTTCCAAATTTATAGCTTACTGAAGTATTATGAAACTGAAAATAGTACAGCTGAAGATAACATACAGTCAGAATGTGCTCATCTTATTCAAATTAACCTTAGTAAAGTAATTGTTTAGAATCAGAGTGCTGAGAGAGTTTCTCTGTTAACCAAGAGGTTGCTATTCATCATAGAACATCAGTAGGTATTTACTGGGTTAGCACATGGGGACTTCTAACCTGAATCCTCCCTCATACAGAGGAAGTAATTGAGACCCAGGGAGGGTAATGAACTTGCCTCAAGTCACCTAGCTAATGAGGTGAAAGAGGGAAGCAGAGCTAGGGCTAATGAAGTTTTGCAAACTGAAGCACATGGCACACAGTTCTAGGAACATATTGGTAAGGGATCAAATAGGAAATGTTATTATTTAATTAAAGCAGAATCATTCTGATAAAATATTAGTAGGATAGCATTTTTCAAGGTGCATATTTTAGTAATAAAGTTTTAAAACAACAAATATGTTTCAGGCATGAGAGCCTAAAAGCATATATTTCAAAAGGTTTCCTTACCTTAAAAATCTAGCTAAGAAATTTAAAAAAGAAAAAGAGTCTATCTATTTATTTGTGGGTTTTAGAAATATCTTAATATGATTTAATAGCAATTATGCCACCAAAGCATTGAGATTTTTAAAATCTGTACGCTGCAGTTTAAGATAATCTGAAAGTGTGTATGCTATTTCTATGTCCTGGTGAATTATAAGGTACTTGAGATAGCTATGAAGCCAGTGTTCAAGTACCTTAAGGTTAATCAAAGCAAAACTCTGAAAGCTAATGAATGAAAAACATAAAGTGTTCTTGTTCTTAGAGATGATTAAGCACATGAGATTTTACTATACACACTCTGTAATGGAAGGTGACTTAAAAAAACAATTTAATCATCACAATTTCCTTTTCCCACTTCTGCAGAAAATGATAATTACACATACTAAAGGGAAAGATAAAAAACAATGTGTGTAATGATGGAAACATTAAAAATCTAAATATTAAGGGAGAAATATACATATTTTGACATTATATTAAAATTGTTAACCTATATACTCATTACAATACAGAATCCCTCAAACCTATTACCTTACCAATTTAAATAGAGGTAAAGGTCACTAACAGAGGCAGAACATTATTTCAACTTGTACCTCAGATGAATTTATCCAGGGCGATGATGGTTATGTAAATAGTTTAACAGCTGTGTTGACCTTAACAATATTCTTTGAAATTAACTTTTGATAGAAGGCTACAGTGTCTCTGTGGTATTTTAACAGCAAGATTGGAATATTTTCTAAATGCACAAGATTATTAGTAGGCTACTTATTCTTGGTAATAATAGGAATGAGTATTGCTGATATAGTAAAAAGAAATGAAGTGGATATAGGAAGTAGGATAAGGAAAGAAAATCAGTCTTCAAAAGACTACAATCATATGTTAAATCTTGGGGGGAAAAAACACTCTCTCCATGAGCAAAGTTGATTCTTTGTGGATTTAACCACTGAAGTAATTCTCTCTTCAATCCTAAATCAGTGCAGCCAATCACCTCACCAGCATCCAAGAAGCCTGGCTTGATGACAAAAGAGCTCTGCAAAAGGGGCTTAGAAACAGACGTGTGGGACTCTGTGCCTAATGGCAATTGGTCCATGATACTTTGCAACATTAGCAAGTGTTCCCTGGTTCACCTTCCTTAATTAAGTGAAAAAAAATATTCTCTCCTTATGGTGTCAGGTAAGGTGCTATGTTTTGGTTTTATAACAAAGTTATAGTTTGTCTCTCTACATTGTCAGTGTCTCCCATGAGAATATAAGAGTCAAAGGTGAGGGAATGTTTTTGTCTTATTACTTTATCCCTAGTGCATAGTTAGCACAGTGCCTGTCGATGGATAGGTAGATAAATAGATGGTGATGATGATAGATAGGTAGATGATAGATACATAGATGATAGATAGATAGATAGATAGATAGATAGATAGATAGATAATAGATAGATGATAGATAGATAGATAGATAGATAGATAGATAGATAGATAGATAGATAGATAGATATAGATGATAGATATGGATAGATATACTAGTAGATAGAAATATTTATTACAATTTTTAAAAATTGATGCATGAATATTGGGTGGGCATCCTTATCCTTGTGTTTTTAGAATATTTTTGGGTTTTCAACTCTGTATTTTTGGCATTCATATGGCTACTGGTACATTACCCATTTCCATCTCCTGGGGGCCTGTATCTGGTTTTCAGTCCCTCTTATTTTATGTCAAATAGCTTCCTCAGTAAGCAACATTATCTGCATTTACTAAGAGCCTACATACTTTACAGAAATTATAAGGTCACTGACTGATTCTTTAATGAGATATTCCTTATATTGGCACATGCCTGAAATTGAACTGGAGCTCTGCAACACTCTGTGGAAGTTGGCTTTTGCAGATGCGGGTCTCTCAGGAGAACAGGGAGAGTAGACTCAGTGAAGAAGCTATGTTGCTTCTATCCTCATACTTTTCCTGCTAGAACTTTCTTCTTTCCTATTTCTTACATCCCCATAAACCCAGCATTTAATCTAAAGTAGTATATAGCAATTAAAATTTATATTTACACTCTAAAGATTTACAATTAATTCCAAATATCCTGCTGTTCTTTGGACTAGGGATCATGAAAATGAGACTAGACATTCTATGGAGCCTTTAAATATTTAATAACCTCAGCCTTATCTTTCATAACATCAATAATTCATTATATAAAACTGATTACTTAGAGATTTTTAACAATTTGAACACTTGGCCCATTATTTTTATCTTATCTTAGTATATATACTAGTGGCCCAGTGTACAAATTCATGTACATTGAAAGAAAATTAATTAGAAGAAATATTTTAATACTAGAGGCCCAGGGAGCAAAATTGCATGGCCCCAGCCACCCGTGCGCACCCTGCCCACCAGCCTGCCATCCCACCTTGACATCCTAACCTCTCCACCCAGAGCTTGAGTGCACCTGGCCCTGCCCCCAACCCCTCCGGCCTTCTCTGGCAGCTTTAAGCCTCACCCTCAGTCCCACGAGTCACCTAGGGATAGTCCGCCTCCTCCAGGCACCTCCCCGCTTCTGCCCCATCTCCAGAGCAATGCGGCAGCTCTGCCCAGTCATCGTGCTGCAGAGTTTTGAGCACCGCTTCCTGGCAGCAAGTGCTCTGTGCTGTCCGCCTGGCAGGTGGGCAGCGGGACTCTCTGAGTGTGAGCGGTGGGTGGCAAAAGCCTGGTGAGGGGGGTGCTACGGGCTCTCACCCCCACCCTCCCCACCACGGGATGGTCCCACCTCCTCTGGGTGCCTCTCCGCTTCTGCCCCGTCTCTGGAGCAATGCGGTGGCTCCGCCCTGCCGCACACACAGCCTCCTGCTGATCAGTTGTTACAGCATGAGGGCGTCATGACTATTAGCATATTAGCTCTTTATTATATAGGATTGCTATTTGCCCTTTCTCTGTAATAGAAGTGTCAACCAAATTCATGATCGACCATGACAGACACATGTGCCATTGGTGATAGTGAGAGCTTTATATAGATAGATAAACTTGCTTAATTAGATCTGCTTTCTGATGTAGCTAAACTTTTTCCAGCCCAGTGAAGCATCCCAACTTCTCTTTCAGGTAATTGTCAGCAACACAGCAATAAATATCAACACAAAGCAGATTATTATTGTAGATCATGCAGGGAGAACAAAGGGTAAAATATTTAACTGTAACAGTGTTTGACTATATTCTGCGCAGTGAGAAAAACCTGGTTATTTTCAAGGTCCACCATTTCTTACTTCTTTTCAGTCATGTCAAGTTTCTAAACTTTCTAAATCTCCATTTTCCAGCTAATGAAAAGAGAATAGGATTCTACTGAGTCTCCTATCTACCTACTCCAGACTCTTTTGAGAATCAAATGAGATGAGGCATGAGAAAACACTTCACAGACATTTGGTTAAAGTGTAAAATGTTTCCACCTGGCTATAAAGCAAGTTGTGTTCCTGGGCTGAAGAAACTCCAAGGAGGCTGGTCACTAGGGAAAGGAAGTGGGTGTTGCTACATGACATCATTACCTGGTGCCCACAGCCACTGTTGCCTGGCTGGGCTGGGCTGGGCTGTGGGGCGCATTTTGTGCCATGGGATCTCGGCAGTGTCAGCTGTGATTTGGTGGGCTGTCACTCTGGGGTAGGGGAAGCCTGTGTCCCACTTGGGGGAAGCCAAGTATTGCTTTGTGGGTTCCAGGTCCGTGGTGCCATTTCCCTGTAAATGGCCAGTGCGTGTCTTGGCAGCTCCTGCATTGAGTGTCTGCCCCCTGATGTTCAGTATGCATCATAGCAACCAGTCGAATGGGTGGATACTTAGCATATTAGCCTTTTATATACATAGATAATTCTTGTGGTGAAAGGGTTTTTAATTATCTTTTGCGAGTATCAATATTTTTAGCTTTAAAAACTATATTTGTTTTCAAATGCACAGTAAGGATTTGGAAAATGCCATCTCTGCATCTTTGCTTTCCAGATAGCCAACTACCAAAAATTTATATGAAATAATAACTCAGTAGCCTCCAAGAATTTGGAACAGAGAGGAGATAAAAATGCTGTTCAGAGTGGTACACAGAGCATGAAGTAGAATACTAGAATAGAATCCAAGTGAAGTAAGACTTGGATAAAACATCAAGGAAAACTTTTCAAGAAAGATTATATTTTCATAGATTCATAAGGAGTTATAGTGCAAGAGGTGGAAATGAAACTCTACAATATACTGCATGCCAAAAGAGCTGCTTTATTTCTTGTCTTTCTGTCATGGCCTTTGGGAGAAAAAGTTGAAAAAGTTAATAATGTTGCAAGGAAATTCAGACCATGAGTTTCCATCCTGCTTCACAGCAAGAAATGCATTTAGACGTATCTGAGAACCATTCAGCGTTTCAACCCCAGGCAGAGCTTCTGGACAGCAAACAGAGAGGAGAGCCGCAAGTGCAGCAGGGGGAGCTCTGTTTTCCACTTGTTCGGACGTGACAGTGCTTATTTTTAAATGCCCAGAGACACTATGTAACAGGATTGCTGCCACCTTTGGCAAGTGCATACTTCACGGTCCCAGGTATCAGCCATGGAGTCCAGCTCTCTCTAATGGACAGGTAACTTCTTGAAGAAGGTCAAAGATTTTTTAAAGCCTAATTCTATTCCAAAAATAAAAAGAGAGATAGAAAGAAAGATAAAGGAGGGAAAAACAACGATTTACGTGACTAAGTTATAGTCACTGTCAATTTCCAATTTCAACTTAATTTTACAAGGCCTGGCACACAGGAAGTCTTTAATATCTATTAAACCAATTTTATAACAAATCAATACTGAATAATATTTGCATGATACATAGATTATTTTATAGTAAAAAAGAAACAAAACACAGTTATATCAATGACCCATCAATATTCCTTGATTCTGAGGCTTTCAAAATTCCTAAGATAGGGCAGAAATAATGTATTAGATGTGAAAGTTGGAGAATATACATATTTAAACTAAGTCATAGTATTTTACCTCATATCATAGTCAGATAATGCCATTGTTAAAAATATAAAGTAGCCGAAACCAGTTTGGCTCAGTGGATAGAGCGTCGGTCTGCGGACTCAAAGGTCCCAGGTTCAATTCCGGTCAAGGGCATGTACCTTGGTTGCGGGCACATCCCCAGTAGGGGGTGTGCAAGAGGCAGCTGATCGATGTTTCTAACTCTCTATCCCTCTCCCTTCCTCTCTGTAAAAAATCAATAAAATACATTTTATATATATATATAGTAAATGAAATGTGTTTTTCTTCATAATGTTGCTCTTTCAGAATACTGGAGACTATATAATACAAATCCTGTTCTTCTTTTAACCTGGAAATCTCATTTTCATGAATTCTAAAACTCTACACTTCACTTTTCTCACTGTACTCCCTTTCCTTTAAAATATATTCATTCTTTATCTCACCTGTTCTAAGGCCCCAAAAAGGTCATGGGCTAAACTAATCCCTCACTCACTACAGAAAAGGCAGCTCCTTGATGCACTAGGTATATTTTACCCAATCTTCGATAAATCTTTGATTTTTAACCCAGCTATAAGCCAAAATTCACTGAATTGTTTATTCTAAATTCTCACTTAAGGGTTGGCATGAGAGCTTGGTAATAACTGTTTGGGTACAACAATGAAGGTCAGCAGTGGGGAGTCTGAAAGGTTTATTTTAGCAATCGTGCAGGAAGATTTTCTGGCCAGTTATGTTGTTTCACCCTGTTACTTACCAAGGAGATGCTAGAAAAATCCTAGCATATCAACTCTCAAGCTGCCTTCCCATTGAATGTCTGAGGACCCAGAACAAGGCATTGAGAGTCCACCCAAAAATTAAACACCATCAAAGCCACAAAATCATGTTGGAGTAACCATGGTGGAGTCAGTATTCTTTGGCACTTCTTGCACTGAGAGGCAGTGGCTGTCTTCTCCCCTTGCGTCTAGGCTGTCTGGGACTGCTCTGACCTGCACAGAATGACCAAAATGGCACTATGAAGCTCTTAGTCCAGCCTTCAAGAGGATTGACAGCTTCTGCTTTGGTCTTACAGGATTTTGTTGTTGTTATTGTTAATCCTCATCCAAGGATATTTTCTCCATTGCTTTCTAGAGAGAGTAGAAGGGAGGGAGAAAGGGGAGAGAGAGAGAGAGAGAGAGACAGAGAGAGAGAGAGACAGAGAGAGAGAGAGAGAGAGAGAGAGAGAGAAGGGCTCAACTGATCCCAGCCTTTCTTTGGTCCCCACCAAGATGATAAACATTTGAGTAAAACAGACAGAGACCATCCAGTGAGCTAAACAGCAGCAAGTTCACTCTGTCATGCCAGGTGGATTAGCAGTATCACCCTCTCAAGCCCTTCCCAAATGCCTGGCCCACAAAAACTATGAGATAATATACCGTGGTTTCCATTTAAAGCCTCTGTGTTTTGGGGTAATTTATTATGCAGCAATTAATAACCAGAACAATGACAGAGCACTTTGTGTCATTTTCAGCAGTCTGGATGAACTGTTCCTTGTACCCACCTGGGAGAGACCTAAATTGCTTTTTCAAAGCAATTCACACAAATCTGTACAAAGCCGGAGGCCTGTCCTGACAAGAGAGTTTGAAGACCTTCTAAATGACAAATTTCTAGTCATGCCCTTTGAGCAACTATTACATTAATAGATAATTCTATTATATGTTTGATTCTCCAATTGTCTAATGAACAGGGAGAATGAGGGATAAAGTAACATAATGTGCATAAACTTTCTTTCTAAAATATAAAACACATGCCAAAAATAAGGTATCACTACTGTCAAGTTTTTATGAATACCTTTCTTTTTGAAACATTTTAGATTAGAAGACATTTAGTCTGAAACCAAGGGAACCAAACGGTGCTATTAGAAGAGAAGTACTAAGTGATGTTTAAGATATAATTCACATACTGTAATATTCACCTTTTTAAGGTATGCCATGAGGTGGTTTTAGTATATTTACAAAGTTGTACCATGATCATCACTAATTCCAGAACATTTTTATTACCCATAAAGAAATCTATACCCAGAAGGCATCTTTTAGGAATAGAAAAAGTTGATGGTGCTAATTAGAAAAATAATAATTTGGGACAAACATAGACTCAAACACAACAGGAAATAAATATAGAGAATTTCAAGTAGGGGAGAGGGACAAAATGAGTGTGTAGAAAGAGTTAACACAGCAGGCCTGAGACGACTATCATCCAAACGCCAGGTTGGCCCTTGGCATTTGCCTGGGATCTTGACTGGTGAATAGTCACCTACATTGATATGATGAGTGCCCCACTTTGTGTAAATACTATAAAAGTGTGAATAATATTGATATTTGCTTTCCTTTTGGGAGTCTGGTATCATAGGCCAAAAGTGCCTATACGACCCCCAAAAAATTTAGGCAAGGAGTCTCTGTTGAGCCTCTCAGTTAGAAGACACTTCACTTATGTTGTCACAACTTGTTGTCCGAGGAATTAAGCACATTTTGTGCAGCTCCACTCGGAGAGGATGCTTGGAAGCTTGTGCCTGGGTCCCAATGCCCTTTGCCCTGTGCTTTTTCCCTTTGCTGAAGTTGCTTTATCCGTTCACTGTCCTGAATGTTGGCCATGACTGCATGCTGTATCCTATGAGTCCTCCTCTTGAATCACGAAATCCGGGCTAGTTTGGGGACTCTCCAACAAAACTTGTTAAAGGTGATTAGTCTTTAATTACTCTCTACAGCATTTTACACTGCTGCTCTAATATCTTTTCATTAGATTCTTAATAATCACATCAACATTCAAACGAACTGACAGCTAAAACTCTGCCCCAACTTTTAGGCTCTGTCTCTAACTTTGTAGTTAAGGAGACAGCAAGTAAAGTGAGTGGCATGATTGGAACAGGAGTTTTCTCCAGTAGCCTTGAAAAAGCAAAGAAACAATTCTTATCTGCTACAGAGAAGCTAATCATATACATATGATTGGCTCATGGAAATAGATTGGAGCGTTCTTCGAGGTTTGCCTAATCAATGACATAAAATTAACACTGGAAGAACAAATATTTAACTGCATATTGAACCAGAAGTTGTTATTAACAATCTCTGTGATCACAAAGAGTTTTTCTTTATATCCACATGAAGGTAAGTAAGGAAGGTATTAGGCTTTATGAAAATCTTTTCTGAAATATCCCTATAGGAATTAAAAATAAGTAGATTGAACATCACCAACTTCTTCATGAAAGAATGTATTTATGATAACACATGTCTTATTTTAAAAAGTAAAGAGTCATCAGGAGGAAGTTTAATGAAAAGATGCGCTAGAAATTGCCTATGCTTGAAGTTATACAGATAATTGATTTCTCATTGAAGGTTGAAGGCTACGGAACTGAAGAAAAACCCTGAATAAGAGATGTTTTTCCCTGTCCCTCTTATGTGAAAAGAAACAAAGACAAAATGAAAGACAGAAAACTCTTACAATGAAAACTGTAAATATAATGAGTAACTAAAACAGCTTATAGGTGATGGCGAAAGGAAATATTATAAATGATGAAGTAATCATTTATAATCTGGCAACAATTTTAGGTTAGTCTAAAAAAGGTAAATGTAATACTTAACAGCTAGAAGAAGAAGTTATCGTGACCTTAAATAAGAGCTAAGTCCCATATCTAAGTACAAAGAGTCTATTTGTAATTTCAAATTGTGATTGTGAATTTCATAAATGCCAACTGTGTCTAAAAAGTCTTTTTGTCTAAGTCTTACTCATAATTGAATCTTTTTAGTTTAATGATATTCCTTAGTGATGGGTTATCTCATTTTTATGGTTTCTATAGAAAAGTTCATTTAACTTAGAAATCAATGTGGTAAATCACGCGCAAGCTCTTAGTGCCACCACTTGGAAATGACACAAATCACTTCCATTCATCTTTTATTGTCAAAACAAGTCTCATGCCCTCATGAGACTTTCCCTCCAAGGGGCAGGGCAAGTACAGTTCTACCATGAGTGTAGAAGAGACAGAACCAGACTATTTTTGAAAAGTCCTAACGATTATTACAACTAATTTTGAGTCACTTGAAGATATTTTCACTTCAACTCACCTAAGGATTGAATAAGTAACATTTTTCCATCCAAAGAGACACAAGTATTCATTATGTTGACTCTCAGTATGCTCATGATGTTATTATTGATAACAAATACATTTTTAATTTAATGAACACTTATTAAAATGCTACCATGGGGTAGATAGTATGCTAAGTCATAAGTTCCAAGGCACAATAGCTCCCTCTTAAGTTTCTAACAGAACCTACTATTTTCATATAAACTTTGAATATGTTTTTGCCTTCTAATATAAAACTATTTTTAAAATGTGTATTATAATCTAGTGGCAGATAAGGATGCACAGACTATGAACATATAAGTATTAGAAATGTCACTGAAAGGTTATATACCAGGTTGACAAGGAATGGAATGATCACAAAAAATATTTAACCAAAAGATGTGTCTCATGGATTATTCTGAGTGCATCATGTATGGGTTTCCTCTTATGAACAGAAATGATTAGATAACTTATACTCAATCATGATCCAAGTTGTATTTGTAAAATATTGACCAACCACTGAACACTGATGCAGACAAGTGAAGATGTGCTGATAAGATCTAGTAAATGTGTATGAAAAGGTTATTTTAGACTTCCTTCCCTCACTCTTCCCCTCTGAAAAAAATTTCAGAGTTAAAATACAGAAGCTTTACTCCTTGCATAGTCTGAGAGTTCCTATAATCTCCAGGTCAAACATCAGCACTAAGACTGTAAAAACTCTTAATGCTGAATTGATGGGTGTCTTCTATTGATTTCAGAATTCCACTCAGACCCTGCTCCTTAAGATATTTGTAAAATTATTTTTATGGTTGCCATATCACATCCAGGCATTCCCAGAACATCTTTTTCCATCATTTCTGCATTATAGGACAACAATCCTAATAAGACACATTTCATAAGAGTATTCCATGCTACTACAGGTAAGGGGGAAGAATACAATAATCTGTCTGTTTTTTAAACTTTATTTTGGGTCTTAATTTTATGCACTGCTTAATTTAATTAGCCTTATATAGGTAGAGAGGGCAAGGAGCTAGACATCACAACAAGTCCTAAGAACTTTAAGTTTTCTCCATTTTTCCTTGGATGTAATCATCAAAACAGTGCTGTGGGAGCATAAAGAAGGAAGTCAGATATAATCTTATGTTTGTTTGTGGTAAAGGGAATAATAAAATGGCTATCCATAAATTTACCTTAAGTTCATGGAGACTTAAGAATTAAAGCAATGCAGCAGTAGTAGTAATAATAACACTCACTACTTCTGATGTTTTCTTTCATCTAGTGGTTATTCAATCACTGTATCCCAGGTGGGTCCTATTGGTTCTTTATAAACTCTTCCCCCAAATCTATGGGAAAAAATTAAACTACTTGCTGAGGTGACAGAGGCCCTGGAGATATTGAACCATGTACTTAGAGCAGGAGAAGACTCATCCGTCTTTATAAGGAGAAGACAGTGTAGGGCATAATGTTGGGTAACTTCATGTGGTCTCATTCTGTTTGTGTTCTGAACAGTGGCCTTTTCTTTTAGGGATACTTTCTCCCTTTCTCATGTGAGGTTGTCAGCCATAGTCTTCATTTCCCTAGGGATGGTCATCTAACACAGTCCTCAAAAATACTCTAGTGCCCCGGACTGCTGATACTGTAATTGTTATTGGCCCATTGACAAGTAACCCAAATATGCTCAATTCCATGGTGTTCTGAGGTTGGCAAACTGCTTACTAGGAGTAAGACATTCTAGGACAAGTTACTTGAGTGATAGGAAGCTGGCACTACCAATTGTCATTGTCGCTGCCATGTGGATAGAGACTGTATATAAAATGAACCCAAGTGGAGACAGGAAAGATTTTGGTAGCACTGAGATCCTTGTTCCAATCCTTGAGGTTCTTTTACCCATTCTGAGCTACTCCCACATCCTCCCCAGCTTCGTGAATCAGAACATTTCCATTTTTCATAAATGTATTGCATTAGGTTATTGCCAGTGAGAAAAATCCAGTATTTAAGAAATAAGCAGATATAGAAGTGTCTACAAAAGATATTGCCATACAGTTCTAAAACTTTAGATTTTAATGAGGCCTGGCCATTTCAAAGGGGTAACTTCCAGGCAGCTCCTTATCCTAACTATAGAAACCACCTCTGAGAGACAGAGAAAAGTAATGCAATAAAAAGCACAAGACTTCACAGACAAGCCCAGAAAGGGAGGGGAAGATAAGAGTGAGTATCCTTGTACAGCGGTAGAAAAGACAGTGAAAAAATCGCAGCTGGTGTGGCTCAGTTGTTGAGCATTGACCTATGAACCAGGAGGTCACAGTTAGATTCTTAGTCAGGGCACATGCCTGGGTTTCATGCTCGATTCCTAGTAGAGGGCATGCAGGAGGCAGCTGATAGATGATTTTATCATAATTGATGTTTCTGTCTCTCCCTCTCCCTTCTTCTCTCTAAAATCAATAAAAACATATTGAACAAATTAAGAAAAAAGACTTTAAAAAAAATAGTGAAAAGAGATAGCAACAGTTTAAGATTTGGATATAATTAACCAAAAGTAGCACTGGAGAGTGTTTGAATTATAAATTTTTCATACTTGAGGCTATTGTTTTTTTCTCTATACAAAATATATCATCAAATAATTATTTTCTTAAAATAAAAATCCCTTCTGAAACACGAGGGCCATCATTTCCACAAGAAGTTTGATTTTTTTACAATTATTATTATCTTTTGCCTGTGCTAGAGCCAACTGATTTTGCCTTTGTGCCAGAAATTCTCTTAGCCTTAGGGATAGATACATAATGAGCATATCTCTACTAAAATGAAACTGAGGTCTCACATTTTAAAATGAATGTTTCTAATACATAGAAATAAGCTCAGTTAGGGCTGAGATTTCCCAAGAGGTCCTAACAATACAGAGAATTTAAATATTAAAGTATTATAATTTTGCATATATTAACAATTGCAGAGCAGATCTGGTGTTCTTCAAAGGAATGGGACTTCAAAATTTCTAAGTTTCAATTATTTTCATCTGAAACAACAGAATAATAAAGTTTCTTTAAAAACCACCTGGAGTTCACATATTCCCCAAACCATTGAAGCCATCTCTCTATAATGTCACACTTCATATATTGTGCACCCACTTTGCCAAGGTAGAAAAATAAGAAAAATAATATGTTTCCCAGATTCTCTTTTAGCAGTCCTATGGTTTAAGTGCTAGCAAAGTTATTTGACTTCCTTAAATGTGGATATGGGAGGATTATCTGCAAGCAGATGGCAAAGATATCTGCCCTTCTGGAGTAGCCCATGTCCACAGAGTGGTCAGTCCTGAGCAGCAGCGGCCAACAGTCCTGCAGTGTGGAGGGCAGCTTTGCTGACTACTCTGTCCTGACTGTAACATCCATGCCTGACTTCCCCGGCCATTGCAGGCTCCATGAGATATGACAAAAACCACTAAGTGCTTAAATTGATAAGAGTGAAGTTAGTTGTTCCAATTAAGGACTGATAACTGTAGGTTTAAAGTTTTAAAAAATGAAAGGATACATATGAAAATGCTCATTACACCTCTATGTACTCTATAAATAAAAGGCTGTTATTTTCATTATGATTATTACATGTCCTTAAATAATTACTATAATTTTGTTTCTTGTGATTCTTAAAAGCAATGAAGCAAAATATACATCTATACCAATAAAAGGATAATATGCTAATTAGACTGGGTCAACTGGCCATCTTCTGGACATCTGACTTCCTTCCGGACAAAGTCTTGGTGGTGGGGGCCAAGGCAGAGGCAGTTAGGGGCGAGATCAGGCGGCAGGGGGTTAGGAGCGATCAGGCCGGCAGGGGAGGGCAGTTGGGAGTGACCAGGCCTGCAGGGGAGGGTCATTGGGGGTGACCAGGCTGACAGGGGAGGGCCATTGGGAGCGACCAGGCCGACAGGGAGGGCAGTTGGGGGCATTAGGCAGGTGAGTGGTTAGGATCCAGTGGTCCTGGATTGCGAGAGGGATGTCTGACTGCAGGTTTAGGACCAATCCTGCAGGAATCAGGCCTAAACTGGCAGTCGGACATCCCCCAAGAGGTCCCAGATTGGAGAGGGTGTAAAAGGCCAGGCTGAGGGGCACCCCCCACCACCACCACCGTGAATGAATTTCGTGCTCCAGGCCTCTAGAATATTTTATAAAAACCCAATTATGCTAGGTTCTTAGCCTTTTTTTTTTGCTCTACCATTTCCTTTTGTTATAATGGATTTATAATGGATATTACTGGGGACAGCAATAGGAAACATTTATCCCAAAGATTTTAAGTATCCTACCTAAAACCGTCCAATAAAATGAGGAACAAAGAAGGCCATGAGCTCACAATGCTTTCATCTATGAAAGTGAGAAGGGCAAGAGGGACTCTGACTAGCTCATGCACCTTAAATTCAGCACCACTGTATGCTCCTTCCAAAGAGGATGCCTAAATAGCCCTAGACAATGGAGGTGCCTCGTGGTAGGGTGCACTGATACAGAAACATCACCATGCATGTGAACGAGAACAATCACCTCCCAGAGGAATCAGCTAGGGACATGAATTGTCACTCCTTGCAGGAAAGAAAACACACACATGCACACCCAAGAACAGCAACAGCAGTGGTGGCGGTATGACTGAAAGTACCTCATCAAGTAACATAATACAAACAGAATGAATGCAATTTGTGATTCTCAATAGAGTATCTTAGTCGTGTTTCAAGAAAGTTATATTGATGAGGGACTATATAAGGTTTAAAATGAAAAATAATACTTCTGGAAGTGTTCTTTGTTCCCATGTGAAATACATTAACTTACCCTTCAAATTTCAAACTCGTTAAATAAAAGATTCTTGCATCTATTGCCCTTCCCTGCCCTGCCTCTCTCACATTATATTGCAGACACTGTCCCTATTGCAAAACTACTCTCTGCTTTTCTTCCCCTGTTTCTAACTGGTGTCTACTTTCAGAGGGGGGACTACTGCTTGTTTTCTTTTTGCAAGGAGAAAGCTCATGGAAATTACATGGGATCTCTGAAGTTAAAGTGCCATCTTGTGCCAAAGGAAAGCATCTCAATATGGACTTTTAAAAATCATTAGCAAGATACATGACCATTTTCATCTAACAGAAATATATCAAATGCATATAAAACTCTCAATATGACATTGCTTACACCTGAACCTACTAGTATAAATATATACCCAGCTTTGTTTTATGTTGTTAGCAATGTCATGCTGAGCTTTATTTGGGGAGCTTAAAACATGCACTCTGCATGCATGCTGCTGCATCCTGCCTCCCCTTATTGCAGGACTATCAGCATAAAACGGATGCAAACGACCTCATTCCCTCATCCAACAATAAAGATGGTTTAAGACTTACGTAATAGTTCTTTAGTTCTTTCAGGACCAAGGGCAAACCTCAGTCTCTCTAATAAAGTTGCACGGCCTGTACCAATCATGCCACTTGGAACTGATCCATTCTATTTCAAGCATTTCAATGGCAGCAACGCTCCAAGCATTGCACCCAGGAGGGAAGGCCAATGCCAGCACGCACTCCGCTGCCGCGTGCAGTCAGCGATCGCAGGAATTCTGTGCAGCAAACAAAACGGTTTCCTGCATCCAGCCTGACAGCTTCCAAGAGCTGTCTCCGGGGACTGGCAAGAGGTTTTTTCGTACTTTTCATACTGACAGCGTTGTGATGCGAACAGCACATAGGGTCGTCTTTGACTTAGAATTACTTACATTAATAATCTATAGGTGGAAAATTTTTTTTAATGAAGAACCTAGACTGCATTTTTAAAGTGCATCAAGTAACATAAGCCACGAAATCATAACGCAAAACACAGTCAACCATCTGGAATGAGAAAATATATCTCCCGTATAACCTTAACCATGATGAAAGAAAAACAGTTACTAAAGTAGACACACTAGTCTAAAGGTGAATTCAAACAGAATTCCAGGAGAGACTGATTGGGGGGGGCGATGGACCTGATAGAGTCAAAGATAATTGAGAGCAGATTGGTGTCCAAAATAAGGCTAAAATAATTCAAGGGATCAGTTAAATAATTCTTTTCACTCTTGAAAAAAAAAATCCCATAGAGGATGAATATGTATAAGGTTCTTCCCCTCAACAATATGCTGTCTCCGTCTTTATTTTCCTACTCGAATTTTATAGCATTTAAAGTCTTTGAAATAGCATTTATTTTGTCAATAACAGTGTCCTTGGGAAGACTATGAAAAGGAGCCATCAGATAGAGAAATATATATTCTTGACTTTTTGGGTCATTTTTGGCACATGACGAAATAACAATACTTGCTGAGTTTCTAAATAGTCTGGCCTTACATCTAATTCTGCACTTGGCATTGGAAGTTGTTAGAGCACAGGGTAAGACTCATGGGGATTATTACTAGTATTAATCTCTCCTAAAATAGTAATGATATGGTATCTAATTTTATCCTTTTGTTTATAGGTTTATCAGGTAACTTTAATTTTTATAATTAATTCTTTTTTATTAAGTACTTAGTTTATATCTACCATTTGGCTGAGTGTTGTAGTTGTTTTTTTTTTAATGATCTAATTGAATCTTCACAAAAACTGAAGCTCAGCACGGTAAAGCAAATTTTCCAAAATTAAGAATCTGATTCGCGTTGGATGCAGCATGTAGCTTTATTTTTAATTTTTACATCTGCTAAAACCATACTCTCAAGACAATTTCGAACAACTATGACACACACAAAATTTTTTTTTCTTAACTTAATGACCATGAAAATATTACTTCGTTTAAAAGCACTGTAGCATTTCAATAAACGCAATATGCTTACATGGCATATGTTTAAGTTAGCTAATAGAATAGAAATACTCATAGTGGATTTTTGTTCAGTGTTCTTCCAATAAATTCATTAAGTGGAATGCTCTATGAGGTTCTCCTGCTAAATATCTCAGTCTCAACCCATGAGTAAAGTTTAGTGGCATCAGCTGGCCCAGGGTCTCTCAGTGTTACCTTGTTCCATTGCAAAATGGCTTTCCACTGGGTTTGGCTCTTTTCCCTCACATAGTCCAATGGTTACAGTAGAGACTGTGGCTGGAGTGGCTTAGATATTAGCGATATGCAAGGCTCCCAAGGCAGTGGTGGGAACATTCTCATCTTGTAAAAGACAAGCCCCTTACCCTTTTCCCGTTTCCCCTTCATGCGTCCACACCTTTCTGTGTCTCTCCTTTGGGGGAGTGACATCGTGAGAGGTGAGAGTGGAGATGAATTGCATTATCTCACAACTATAAGATCCATGGTCTACCAGTCTTTTAGAAGGTAAAAAAAATCCACTTAAGATTTATGTGCAGACACACAGGCACTGCTGTGTGGTCCTCCAGGAGACATGTAACTTGTTACAGACTACACATAGCGCAGTGGATGAGGCCAGGGTCTGAGGGTCACATCCACTGCACGTCGCTGTTTGACTTGGGGTCACTGAAATCCACAACGAAGTCTGGTGGCAGCTTGATATTTTAATGAACAAAAAGCATGTCTCTTTATTACCTTCAACCACTCTCCTTTTTCTTTTTTTCATTTTCCCTCACTTTTCTTTGGATTCATCAGTTGCATCAGGGGACATGACACTTTGGACAGCATTCAAATCTATAGAGCCACTGAAGACAAAATTGATTTTTTATAGCCAGATTTCCCTATTTTAAAAAGTGAGGAAAAGCCTTCTCTTACTCTCACTCTCTCCTCTGTGTACTTACACACACACACACACACACACACACATTCAACTATATTTCTGAGGCGATTTGTACAAGGTAGAAATTCAATTTCATTCAAAACCACTGACAATATAACATATTGAATGTCTGGTTATGCCTAGGGTCATAAGGTAAAGAAACAAAAAATGAACGCCATTTCCAACAGGCCTATTTTTACATACTATTATTAACTGGTTTTCAATCCCTCTTCACTCTGACCCCAACTACTGCAAGGGAAAGTGTGTGCCCTTCTGAAGCTCCTGATACAAAAAGATGAAAACACAACCATACACTTGAAAAATGAGAGAAAAGGTATACTTGTTGCTTGTCTTGCCTCCGGATACAATTCTGTGAAGGGAGATGGCAGCTTCTTCTGACACCATCACCTACATCTGCCCTCCTCCTCTTCCCAATCAAATTGTCAAAACAAAATGAATTTAAAGAAAAACAACAAAACAAAACCTGGACCAGAAAGACTTGTGTATTGTACAGAAGTCTGACATGCACTCCGAAGTTCCCTCAATAGTTGTAAACTCCTCTCTGACCTGGACGAATGGATGGTGTTGCATTCCCAGGGTACAGGCCAGGGCAACGCCCTCCAGTCGCTCCTTCACTGCCTCCTCCCGTGGGCACTGTTTGGCCAGGCCTGGCAGCTGGGCCAGATGCTGAAGATAGAAAGGTGAGGAAGCAATAGCTCTCCTTCCAGGTTGTTTACAGTACAAGGCAGGAGACGCCAGGGGCAGAAAAACAGAGTGGTGTCTCCAGCCTGAGTGAGGCGAGGGAATGGGATATGAAAGTGGGATCCTCTAGGACTCACATGAGCTAAATCATGGGAATAAGGAAGAGCTACCCTGTTGGAAAGGGGCTGGCACCAGGCCAATAAAGGCAGAAATCACTTCATGTGCTAAGGCCAAAGGTCAGAAATAGTGGGGTATATGTAACAAAGAGGAATTTTGACTTGGTAAAGACTTTCTAGTATCAATCTTCTCAAGAACACACACCATGGTTTATTTTGTTTTTGTTTTTTCTTATGATGTTTCCTCATTGTAAATTGTATTATTCTTTATATAGTAGGGGTCTAATACTGATTCTAAGTTTACCTTACATCAGGAAGATTGGTACTATCAGAATGATGTCATGTCTTTACTCTTTTCTGCAGCCTCAAGAGCAGTTGCCTCCCCTCCCCGCCTTCACCACTTGCTCTCCAAATCTATCCTATCCTATATAATAAAAGCCTAATATGCAAATTGTCCCCTTGGGCGGTCATTAGACCAGGAGTTCTACCACCTGCTATGACGTGCGCTGACCACCAGGGGGCGGCACGGACCATGGTGGCGTCTGCGACATGCCACTGACAGCAGGCGGCAGTGGAGATACTGTGGGCCCCGATGGGCCCCAATAAGAGCGGGACCATGGTGGGATGGTGGAGAAGGTAAGTGGGAGGCACCAGGCCAAGGCAGGTGAGTGGGGGGGCCCTATCGCCCCGCAGATGGCAACCAGCAGTGGTGGTTGGGGGCGGGGGGGGCGCTGCCACCCAGCTCCCAAGTGCTGAGGGAGCCGGCCTGGGCCCCAACCCATCGTCCTGCAGATGGCGACCAGAGGCTGGCAGGCCCTGATTGCCCAATCGGGGCCAGGCCCTGGGCTGGGAAGGGGAACTGGGAGTGGGTGGCAGTGACCAACCTCGCGTGGTGCCCGGACAGGGGGCTGCAACCTCTCGCCGGCTACCTGAGGGTAGGGGTGATGGGGACGGAGGTGCAGTGGGAATGTGGGGTGTCCGCCGAGCTCGCTCTCACTCCCCCTGCTACCCTCCCCCGGGATGCCAGTGCTCGTGACTGGGGTAAGCCCCCGCTCTCAGGCCTCTTCTGGGTGAGCCAGGCCACAGTCACCAGGACAACAGGGGCTGGACGGGCTCCCCATGGGTTCACACAGGTGCCAGCCGGGAGAAAGCGTGCTGCCTGCCCGGCTTCCAGATGGCGTCGCTGGGTGGCCCAGAGGCCCACGCTGCACCCAGGCCCACAGCATCTGGCCACGCTCACCCCATCTCCACATGGGGACTCAGGTGCCATGACTCAGGCAGAGGGTGGCATGTGAGGGCCCAGGGGTCCAGGTGCTGCCCAGGGCCCAGAGGTCAGCTGGGACCTGCCCTTCCACGCCAGATGCTTGCGCTTCAATCGCCAGCCAGGCCTAAGACTGCACCCATGCATGAATTTCATGCACCGGGCCTCTAGTCCTATATAATAAAAGGTTAATATGCAAATTGACCAAATGGGCGGAATGATTGGTCACTATGACGCACACTGACCATCAGGGGGCAGATGCTCAATGCAGAAGCTGCCCTCTGGTGGTCAGTGTGCTCCCCTGACCACCAGGGGAGCGCCACTCAGCCAGAAGCTGGGCTTATGGCTAGTGAGTGCAGCAGCAGTGGCAGGAGCCTCTCCTGCCTCCACAGCAGCATTAAGGACCCCTCCGGGGATGTCCACCTGCTGGCTTAGAGGCCGCAGGCTGGGCTGAGGGCCCCCCACTCCCTGGCCAGTGCACTAATGTCCTGCACCGGGCCTCTAGTACTATATAATGTCTGATAAAGTACAAGGTACATAGAGGTTTGTAAATGTTATTACTTGATTTACATTAAATTCAATATTAAAAATAAATTCCCTTTACAATGGCTCCTTCCATTAAACCACTGAAAGTAACTGGGCAGAACTTCTGTCTGATACTTGTAAACATCTGGATTAATAGATTTCTAAATAAATATTTTAAACTATTTCTACTGAAATTGATCTGATACATTTCTGCAGCAAGAACAGTTACTCTCAATCTCAAGATACTTCTCAGGTTATGGCAGTTTGAAGAAAAGTTTTAAAGCTATGTCTGGTAGTTATTAGATACATATGCCTTGCAATTTTTCCTTTTGAAAGTACAGATCATGTCTCTGAATTTTAATTAGGTGTCAGAATTGATAAATATGATAGACGGATGCCTGCGTTTTCCTTTGACCATCTGTCAAATGGCCTCCATGTGAGGTCCCATTAGATGGTTTATAATTTTGGGGGGAAAATAAATCTTTTTCTTACAAAATAGATCTCATAATTGGAGTTCTGTTTTACTGATGCTATTTGAACTGAAATACAGTCACTAACTTCTCCTTTCTTACTGTATAGTCTTCTTCCAAAGTTCTATATGAAAGTCAATTTTACTTCATATATTTTCTCTGAAAGCCTCATCACTTTTTCTGCTTCTTGCTCTGGAGAATATATATATATTCTTCTTGGCCCTCAGATTTTCTATTAAGACAGAATTCTTTTTTATGAAGTTTAATGATGGACTTACAATATGTTGAAGGTTATTAGAATCACAAGAAATTAGCTTATCATTTGCCAAAAATTAAGATAAAATTTCTCAGCAAATAAAAAATGAATACATCTTTCTTACCACATTTTCAACCATTTTTTCCATGTTTGATGTCAAATGTCTCCCAGATCTCTTATTTTAAATTATTTTAACTTCCCAATGTTAACATCAATCCCGTGACAATTTGTCAGCTGCACAGTGAGTGAATCACATGATCAAACTGACTGAAGAAGGAAGACTAAAAATTCAAGTCTACTTTAGATATTTATACTACTATATAGCTAAAATGATAGGGAATAATCAGAGTCTACATGTTATGTTCATTTTATATCAAGCATTAAACATAATGGTCCTAGTCATCAACAAATACTTCTAAAATGTATTTCCTAAAGAAAAAAAAATAGTATTTTGCAATAACAATAATTATTTAGGTAGGGCACACTTTTGTGGTTTTTCTAACAAGTTAACTAAACTTCTTCTTGGGCAAAATGTTTATGTGAAAGCTGATGATTGGCCAAAATTGTGGTACTTCAGAAACTGTATGTCAGATAGCAGACTTCAAATTTTCACAATCTTATTCTTGGTCTTGTTAGATGTATATTTTACAAGATGTTACTGGAAATGTACCTCATCATCTACAAAGAACCCCATAAAATTTTTCTGCAAATAATGGTGATAAATGTGTGTAAGGCCTTTTACAATGTCAGAGAGCAGATGAGGCAATACAGATCATTGACAGGTACCTGGAATGATGGGCTACAGACACTGTGGTTTTAATGTAATGATACTGTGAAGCACCTGCATCACATTAAGACATCTACCCACCTCCACCCCAATTGCCATATATGCACAAATATAGAGTAGTGAAAAATCTAGAAGTAATCTCTAGATAGAAGCTAAAAAAAGAGAAATAATTTTTAAAAATGTTGCTCTAGAAAAGAGTGCCTGTAGAAACTTAAGCAAAATGACTCTTTTTCAGAAAAAGCAGCTTTAGGAAACTAGTCATAGAAAAGAAAAACAAAACAAAACCCTGTTATTATTGAGACTTGAGGCCCAGTGCATGAAATTCGTTCACTTGAGGGGGCGTTCCCTCAGCCTGGCCTGCACCCTCTTGCAGTCCGGGAGCCCTGGGGGGATGTCTGACTGATGGCTTAGTGGGCCTAAGCCATCAGTTGGACATCCTTAGCATTCCCACGGAGGCAGAAGAGGCTCCCACCACTGCTGCTATGCTCGCCAGCCGTGAGCCTGGCTTCTGGCTGAGTGGAGCTCCCCCTGTGGGAGTGCACTGATCACCAGGGGGCAGCTCCTGTGTTGAGTGTCTGCCCCCTGGTGGTTAGCACGCATCATAGTGACCCATCATTCCACCATTCAGTCATTTGCATATTAGCCTTTTATTATGTAGGATAGAACACAGTGAGTAATCAAAAACCAAATGATAAAAATATTCAGATGAAATGAACCAGCTACCTTCAAAAAGCACCTTTAGTGTGAGGTTTAAATTAAAAATAAAAAAGTGACATTCTTTAGACTAGTGAATGTCAAATACTAGTATACATTAGAATCAGTTGAAGTTTTTTTTGTTTTTTTTTTTAATATATCTTTATTGATTTCAGAGAAGAATGGAGAGAGAAAGAGATAGAAATATCAATGATGAGAGAGAATCATTGATCTGCTGTCTCCTGCACGTCCCCCACTAGAGATGGAGCTCACAACCTGGACGTGTGCCTTGACCTGGAATTGAGCCACGATCTTCCAGCTTATAGGTTGAAGTTCAACCACTGAGCCACACTGGCTGGGCTCAGCTGAAATATTTTTAAAGGCAAGCTCTTTGGGTCCCTTTTCCCATGAGTCTGATTTCTGCTTCACTGATTTAGAACATACTGAGGAGAAATTTTGTTTTTGTTTTTCTTCTTTTTCAGTTAAATCATTTCTTGTTGAAAGTTATTTTAGATAAGGTAATATGGTAATTGGCTTTATTTTGGGTAATATGGTAATGGCTTTATTTTGAAGAATGGCATTAATGATGGACTTTGAGAGCAAGTAGGCAACTTTAGACTTAGAAACATTTCCTCAGAAACTAAAGAAAGGCATTTATTTTGACAAGAACTATTTTAATGAAGGAGCTATAACATAGAGCAGCATTAGGAAATTTCATGCCTTTTATGAACTTAAAAATTATTTATTGTCATTATGATAATTATCATTTTGCAGAAAGTTCCTTAACAACAAAAACAAAAAAACATATTGAAAGGAGTTAGAGACACAGACATACAGGTAGATAACTACACATATGTACATAACATTAAAAAAGCATATGAGCCTGGCCAGGGTTGCTCAGTGGTTAAATATCAACCTGTAAACCAGGAGGAGGTCAGGGTTCAATTCCTGGTCAGGGCGCATGCCCAGGTTGTGGATTCAATCTCCAGCAGGGGGCGGGCAGGGGGTAACCAATCAACGATTCTCTCTCATCATTGATGTTTCTATCTCTCTCTCTCTTTCCCTTCCTCTCTGAAATCAATAAAAATATGTATTTTTAAAAAGCATACCAAACCGCAGAAACATATTCTTATATAAACTTAGATAAAATTAAGTCATTTGTGTAAAAAAAAAAAAGTCATAAATACTTAATTTGATGCAATTTAGCCATTATTTTCTGATGCTGAAAAGAATATTTAGGGGGATAATTTTCTTAGGATGCCTACATGTCTAACAAACATATTTCATCCTCTTTGAAGTCAAGAATAATATTAATAATAAATAATAAAACCATAGCTAATAGGGATAGTTCTATGAAAATTACTTTCTAAAGGTCATTTCAAAAAAGACCATATTGCACAGGTTGCTTCGGTTTCATTTTCATTCATTTATATATTTTTTCCTTGTGGAGGTTATGGTTGACCTTTCAGCCTCAAGAAAACTGACCAAAAAACAAAACAAAACAAACAAACCAAAAAAAAAAAAAGAAAAAACACACACACACAAAAACTAGAAAATAAAAAGATCTTTGTCACAGGAACAACTGGAGAACCCCAGTGTGTTCCACTCATCCCTCCATGATTCAGAGGTGGAAAATATGTGTTATTTGTGGACAAATTAATATTTCCTATTCAATTTTTCCTATTTAAATAGATTCCTAAAAGGTAAAGCAAACTATACAAAAAAGAGAAAAATAACAAGAATTAAACACAAAAGCTTAAAATATCTGTGTGTATGTGTGTATGTGTGTCTTGATGTTAAAGCTTACTGATTATGTGATAGTTTAAAGAAAAATAGCTGTAAAACAATGACTAGAAACTCAACTACATATGTTTAAGTAATTTCTTTCACATTTATAAATAATATTGTAAAATATGCTATATTATGATTGATCTAACTATTTACTGACTAAATAAAAGATAAACCAATACACAAATAACCAATAGTAGGAATTTCTAAAATCACTGTTTTTAAATTCATTACTCTTGGTCATATCTATTACTTAGTAGGTTTTAAATTGCTATATAAGATAAATTATCAAAACTTTTCTAAAAGTGACTTACTTTTCTAAAACTTATTTTCACAATTAAATATTTGATAATCTAACTCTACAAAAAATTTCTATGAGAATGTTTGCCCTTTAATATATATGGATTTTGAGAAAGAATACTCAGTTATTGATCTAAACCATCTAAGACTTTTTAAGTTTCTTGACTATATTTGAAAACCCAACATGATTTGTAACACCACTGATCAGTATCCAGGGTAAAAAATCATTCCAATCTTTAATTCCTAAAGTAGTTCATTGAATTATTTTTAAATAATAATAGTTGTATCATTCCTTTCATGAGAATGATGGTTTCAAATATATTTCTTCCCATTTTCTTTCTAATTCTGCCAAATGACACCCTGCAGTCTTTCTGTCTCTGAAGTGGAGTGACAGACTGACAGGTGTTGTCAGCAAGAAGTCTGATGACTCAGAGATGTGTTTGTCTTCTAATAGATTCAATAAGGCATAGAGGCGAGACAAAGCTGCAGCGCGAACAGCTCGGGGAAGCCTTTGGCAAACCCCTTTGAAAGATGTGAAACCTCTGAAAATTCTGATTGAGGCACAGATACTGAGAAGTCTGCCCTGGTGTCATCTCCAGCCAAGATGCCTGGTGGCATGCTGTTCTCTAGAAAACAGTGATACATATCCTAATGAGGCCCCAATCCATCGGATTTCTCATACTTCCCCAAACGAAGCTGTGGTCGAGTGCTGTTCGAAAATGACAAAGGTTTGTCTTCAGGTATGCTATCTCTTATTTCCTCTGCGTCTGTGAAACTGTGCTGCGAGCATCATCTCAGCAGCACAGATCTAAAGCCTGCTGTGAGTCTTTACACCCTCAGCAAGACTTCCTCCCCTCTTCCTCCAGCCCTCATTTAGTTCCCCTAAGAAAGCACTGTATGCTGTGTGTTCATTTTCTGCGGCCCTTGGACCCTGAGTACAGGCGAAAAAAACGGACCGATTCCATAATCAGCAACCCCCTCCATTAGTCACACCGTCACCTGTGATAATACAAATTGTTCTTCGGGATTCTAATCATCAGCTGTCATCCAGATAATGCCAGCTGCTTGGCAAAGCACCCGGTGGGATTTTTCATCCATCTGTCCAGTCTTAGGAATGACCTTCCATTCCTTTCCTTTGTACACATGTTATCTTTAAATGGGGCATTTGCATAACAAAAGAATGCCTCCCACTATTCCGGGAAGTTGTGCAGTGGGAGAGATGACTGTGCTACCTTTGTGATCCATAGGATATGGAAGGCTGTTGCCTTTCAGCCTCAGGCCACCAACACTTCAGTGTATTTATTTCAGGGCAACAAAAGCTAATTGTTAACAAAAATACAGCTCTCTTTTATCATCTACAAATTTATTAGCAGCTGAAAAAAATCTATACTACAAATAGATATTTGTATTGCAAATGCTTAAAGGAGTAACTAATGAGGCCATTTATTGTCCAAATTTGACTAATTACTATGCTGAGACACTGCCTAGGAGTCCCAGCATGTGCTTTGAAATTAAGCATTTTCAGTAAGTGCATCAAAGGAGTTGGAACCAAAGGAACAGCAAGAAGTTCAGAAATCTGCCTGTTCATATTGATTCCAACTTGCATGGTGTTTCATAAAAAAACTAACTACTGGCGCTTTAAAATAAACCACAGGCAAATGTAAAGAAATAATAAATAGACTCCCAAGGAGAAGTATTCTAACTAGACTGACCATCTAATTCATCCTACAAACTGGAATATTTTTGAGAATGAAAGAGGCCACCCCAAAGTATTTCAGCTTGTAGGATTAATTATATGGTCAGTCTAGTTAGAATACCTCTCCTTGAACTATAGCATAAAGCTGGCCTTTGCCAGGGAAACCAAAATCTATACCCTCTGTGTCACTACTTCTATTTCTTCACAGACCTTAAACATTTAAGTGAATAAAGAACACATTTGAATAAAGAACACATTTTGAATAAAGAACACATTTCATCAAACACTTCCAACCCACCTTTCCATTTTCTTCATCACCTCACTCTACAATGAACCCTTTGTCTAAATATGACTTCCATGTGTTGACTGATGATGCTTTCCTAAAATACTCTTACTGGAGCTATAGGCTCTTAGAATGGTGCCTTGCAAGTTAATCTATTAAAGATAAATCACACATATAATACAAGGTTGAGTTCATGCCTTTTGATGGCAAATAGCAGAGGCTTTAGGCCCCTTCATGTTATGGAATAAGCAAGGCAGTTCTGAGGAAAAGTTTTGCTGCCCATTTTTCTTTGCATTTTTTAAATATATTTTTAGTGATTTCAGAGATGAAGGGAGAGAAAGAGAAACATCAATGATGAGAAAGAATCATTGATTGGCTGCCTCCTGCATACCCCCTACTGGGGATGGAGCCTGCAACCTGGGCATGTGCCCTTGACCAGAATCGAACCCGGGACCCTTCAGTCCACAAACCGACGCTCTATCCACTGAGCCAAATTGGCAAGGGATGCATTCTTTTTTTTTTTTTTCTAAATCGATATCTCAAACTCCTTTCATTATTTGCAACTCAACTATCTCAATTCTATCTGGTTTATATTCTGAAGGAAGTATACTTGATAGACTTAAGTAATACTCATCGTTCCTAGGAGTCCAGTTCCCATTCCACACCACTCATGAAAGGGTGGCACTTGGCTCTGGAATACACCATTGTCCAGTGAAAGGACAAATCAGCATGGCAATCAGTGGCCCTCTTAATTTGCATGACATAACAAGCAGGGTAAAGTATATGGAGCGCTTCAAACCTCTCTCTCTTTATGAAGCCTTTTCAGAACCTTACAGATAAAATTAAGTTCTTTCTACTGAACACTTTCATAGAATTTTGTGATTTATAGCTGCTGAATCCGAATATTTATGTTTGAGTTTGTCTCCTTCCCTAGATCTGTACCACCCCCATCTGTATAGAGATATAAATGATACAACACATGCGTAAGTTTAAGGTATACGATGTGTTGGTACAGTTACACAGTGTACCCAGTACAGTAAAAAATGTGCATATAATTTTGACTCCCCCACAGATACTAATATTCATAGATGTGCTAGTCCCTTATTTAAAATGGTGTAGAACAATGCATATGGTACCCTCCACACCCTTGGATTCCCAATCGTGGATCAAAAAAACTGTTTCAATCTGCTGCTGGTTGAATCTATGATGCAAAAACCTAGAAATATAGGAGTTTGGCTGTATATGGATTGAATAAATAATCTATATATATAAGTAGACTCACACAGTTAAAACCTTTTTTGGTCAAGGGTCAACTGTATATTGCCAAATAATTACCACCACAGTATTATTTAATACCTCTCTCATATCACATACTTTTAATTTCTTTTTTTGTAATGAAAACATTTGAGATGTATTTTTTCAGCAACTTTTAAGTTCATAATTATATTAACTATAATTACCATGCTATACATTAGATCCTCATAACTTATTCATCCTATAACTGGAAGTTTATACCTTTTGACCAACATTGCCCATTTTCTTCACCCCTAGTCCCTGGTAACTACCACTTTATTCTCTGTTTCTATGAATTTGGCTTTTTAGATTCCATATATAAGAGATATCATAGATAATGTGTCTTTGTCTGACTTATGTCACTTAGCATAATGCCACTGGAGTCCATTCATGTTGTCACAAATGCTGAATTCCCTTTCCCTGGATAGATTAGATAGATAGATAGCCAGATAGATGATAGATAGATAGATATATAGATGTACCTCAGATCCTCTTTATCCATTCATTCATAGATGGACTCTTAGGTTTGTTATTAATACACATGGGAGTGCATATATTGCTTTGAGATCCTATTTCCATTTCCTTTGGATATATACCCAGAAGTAGGGTTGTGAGATGAAGCATGAACTTCTGAACTTGCTATTTCTTAGACATAGCAACTTGTCATTTAGTATATGTTCAATAAATGTTTATTATGTTAAATTGACAAGTTAGTAAGACATAACAGTTAAATGCAATGCTGCAAATGGCAATATAAGCAAGAGAAGTCAACAGTCCTCTCATTGTGATATTGAGAAATAAATCAACACTCATCTCGTCCCTCACGTTTTCCTATCTCTGTCACTCTTATGCCAGCCAGAGGAACAGAAGGAATGGATGTGTGTTCAGTAAAACTGTTCACAGGATATTAGTGAAGGCACAGAAATGAAAATTATGGTAGCACAAATCATATATTTTTAAAGAAGCATGTGTTAAATAAATTTAAAGTTTTATCCTAGTTTTGGAGGAAAATCACTTAAATTTCATGCAATCAACACAGTAACAGGATTGGCAAACTCCACTACAACTGTACAAAAGGTCAGGAAAATACAGGTGAGTAATGAGCAGAAGCAAACAATAACTCAGTCTTTTATCAATATTAGTACCATTTTTAAATTTCAGCACAGATTGGCTTATACAATGTTATGAAGACATATATGTAATCTTCTTAAGAAAAAATACTTTGCAAAAGCAAACTATTGTCACCGTATAACTGAAAATTCAAGAAATGCCAAGGACTGAAAAGTCATTACAGGAATGCACAAGGGAAATAAATTGAGGTCAGGGTTATTCTGACTCTGTGACTTATCATAGGATTAACATAGAATTCAATTGGCAGCGTATCAAAAGCTACATTTTGCCTTTAGAAATATACAATTATTCTTGCAGCTTCCTGGCATCGCTAACTGTGGTCTTTGCAAATAAAATGGAGACAAACTTTCTCCCACCAAAATTTTAATAGAGTCTAAACTCTTTAGCTATCCCTTCCTTCATTAAGATTTGATGATTTCAGAGACTACTATGCACACTTAATGTGATTGGATCCCTTTACTTTTATCTTCAGTTCCTTAGAAATGCTTTTAGAGGGTTATTGAATTTGCATTATCCCAAGTGAAAATCGCACTGGTTACTTGAGAACACCATTTGTTTGTACATCTCTCTATTACAAAACTAACCTTTGGAACCAGGGACACAAGTGAAAAAAATATCACTATATACACACGGTTAAAAGGGTGGGGATAATGAGAATAAAAGTGACCCACTGAACAAAGGAAAACTCCATTGTGGAATGTTTTAGTATTAATAAAATACAGAGGACTTACTATTCAGGATTATTTTATTTTCACTACAAGCAGTTAAATAAAAAAAAAATCTATAAATGATGTGTTAAAGTGTTGTAAAGCCTTTTTTCTTGTAGGTTGAAGAATGAGTTAAGATTTCCAGCTAGGGAAATTTTGTTGTATGAAATCTCTGACTCATGGTAAGAAGTATGGACTGTATTTTCTCATTGAACTTTTGTCTTGCTCTAAGCTGAAAAAAGAAATGAACACATCACTGAGCAGGGGGTAGAAGGAGCATGATAAATGCAGAAAAATGCTTTTTCTTCCAATGCATTGCAGATATTGTTTAACAGTTTGTCTGTACAAAAATAAAATGTGACCCCTCATAAAACAGCGAAGGTCAGTGAGTATTGGACATGCAAGTTAAAGTTCCCTGAGGCCTACTCAATCTTTTACAACATTTTCCCCTTCTTCCTAAAAAGAATAAGACCTTTACAGAGGGTTGTACATTCCATTTGAGTCTCTCACAACTTTCTATCTTTTGTTACACGCATTTCATTCAAAAGTGTTATTAAAGTACATTTAAAAATACTACAAATCATTTGATAAACTAAGGACACAGGTTGAGAACTGCTGCTGTAGAGCCTAAGACCATCGGAAAACACAGATATTTCCATTACGATTCATTAACAGTAGCAAAATTACAGTTATGAAGTAGCAACAAAAATAATTTTATGGTTGGGGGTCACCATAACATGAGGAACTGTATTAAAGGGTCGTGGCATTAGAAAGGTTGAGAACCACTGATGGAGACACTTGGAGCCAATCTAGAGACTTACTGCATTCATTGCCAACCGTATTTCTTCACTGACAAAGGAGAAGCTGAGCGAGCCTTCTGGATTCTGCTTGGACCACCTCAGTGTCTACACTAGGAAGCTGATTACCAGGCTTTCTGTAATTCTGCTACTGGTATCAAAACCCCCGGGATCCCAGAAGGTATTCCCCAGATCAACAGCACAGCCAGCAGCATGACTAACTTCACACTCTGTGCCCTGAGCACCTAGAAATAAGCCTGCCACCACACGCTACAGGTGTATGTCTGAGGTGACTGTTATTAGCCATCTGTCTAGTTACTAAACCCAGCAGGTCTTGATCATGGTCCGAAATATAAACTTTCGCACTGGCTGGTGTTGCTCAGTGGTTGGAGCATTGTCCTGTGGGTTCCATTCAATTCCCAGCCAGGGTATGTACAGGAAGCAACCAATTGATGTTTCTCTCACCTCTCTCTCTCTCCCTCTCTCCCTCCCTTCCTCACTCGCTAAACTGAAATCAATAAAAATTAAATTAAATCAAAAAACAAAATATAAACTTCCCCAGTCATTTGTCTTTTCCTGATTTTTTTTGTCCTCAAGCTAATCTGTACTTCCTTCTCCCTATCCCAATTCTCATTTCTTCTAAACTTTTTACCACATTTCCTAAAACATCAATTTTTGGCTGTAGAAATCATATATTTAAAAGAATAATGTTAAAAAGAAAAAGTATTTTACCTTGACTACTCTACTAAGAATCCCTCCCACCTTCTTGCCCTAACTGGATCCTGGTCCCTTCCTGGGGCCACTGATTTTTATAGAGCCTCCCAGAGTGGACGCTTTTTGCACTGCATGACTCATGCTTCAAAGAGATGGTCAGCATCCTATTCTCCTGAGTGTTTCTTTCAGGCTCTTCCCACATCACATTCCTATTAAAATCTTCTTCCTTTGACACTGAGGCCGCACTGAACTCCCCCTTGTCCTGTCACTACTGACCTTCTGGTCACTGCTTCTCTCTCAGAGATAAAATTTTAGTTCTGGCTCCCGGTTTCCTCTCTACCACAGTTCTACTATTCATTCAGAGATGATCCAATGGACTACATTTTAATTTAGCTTCTTAATTTTCTCTCTCTGTTACTTCCTCCATTCCTCTTTAGTCACCCAATCTCAACGCCACATCAAAGCACTTTTGCTAATTCTACATTGTGCCATTTCTGGAAAGTTAAATTAAAAAACAATGCCACTTTCCAAAAAACAACTATCTGCAAACCTCCTTTGAGGCTTCCTTATAGTCACTACAGAAGACCTCTTCTTTCACCACAGAGGGACCCCAAGTTTTTTATTCCTTGCATGTTCTCTCAATCTTTCAGAACTTTCCTGCCTCCACTATAGCCTCATCAATTTCATGGTATGTTATTTCAATCCATTTTTTTTTCTATGTCAACAACTGCACCTTTGTATTTCTCTCAGCTACCCAGCAAAATCCAATTTTGAATCACTCCATCATTCAGTATTTATGTACCTGCGCGTGGGATGTTCAGCAATTCTTATAAGGAAAAGAACCACAATGCTACAGATTAATGCCCTATAAAGTGACAGGCACCTTTAATCAAATTCTTTAAACCAGGATATAGAAATATACAGTACACTGGGTGTATATAACTAGACTTTCCAACCAATAGTAATAAAAAACATGTAAACAAAAATAATTTGCTTTAAGGCAATCATTGTCTATGTCTTCAACTCTCATATGGATTGTGTTCTAAATTTCACCTGTTTGAGAAATCTTATGATTTCTTAATAGCTTTTATGTCACTTACAACACAAAGATGTATCACTCACCAAACCCAGATCATACCATGCTGTACTTCCATGAGAATATTTCCCAACTCTAAACAAGGGAAAGTATCCTTAGTGATTGACCAGGATGTGATAAACATTTAGTCTTTTGTTCTTTCTTGAACAATTTCTGTTATGATTTAACCCAGCAAAGAGGGCATTGTGACCCGGGTTGGTATGTTTGACATACATATATATGTGGTAGTGGGTAGAGTAATACCATTTTTATTTAAAAACATATTCTCTCCCTTTCTCAGACAATTTTGAATAAATGTTTTCAATAGATACTCTAAGGAAGTATTTATTTGCCCCCTCCTTCTCCAGACAATTTTAATAAATATTTTTGAGGAAAATTTTCTATAAATACAATGAAAGCATCAAGAGAAACACTGACTTTAAAACAATGATTCTGCCTACTCCCCACATATTTTAATACAATAAATTATTTTTTATATTTTTAAATCTCCTCTCTCATACATACCAATACCTGGAAAGAAACCACCTTTGAGTAGGTAAAGTATGTTCAAGGGCTCATACCTCTTTTACATGTAATTGCATTATTTTCCAAAAGTATCAATTCTTTCTAAACATATTAGATAATAATTAAGGATAAAATTACTATATGTTTTTTTTTTTCATATTCAATGCAGTTGAGACCCACTTTTCAAATGATATCATACAGAAATATAATTATAGCCAATCTTCATATAAATTGTAAACCCATCTTAAAAAAATACATCTGGCTATAATTTATACATATATTTTTCAAACAGTATAAAATTAAGATTTGCACAAGGAGCATATATACCACTTGCTGAGTAGAGGTAAAGAAAAGGAAAGTAGGTGGTCTGTTGGGCAGGGTAGAATATCTGTATCTGTGAAATTTTACTTAAACATATCCGTCAAATCTAGAATGTGCTAACATTAGTAAAATTATCAGGAGAACACATTTATAGAAGCTCAATATATCTAAATATTTTATACTTAAAAAAAAACAAAAACTAAATATTCCCCTGGCCAGTTTTGCTCAATTGTTGGAGCTTTGGCATGAAGACTGAAGGTCCTTGAGTTTGATTCCAGGTCAAGGGCACAGACCTTGGCTGCAGGGTCCATCCCTAGACCCCAGCTCAGGGGGCATGCTGGTGGTAACCAATTGATGTGTCTCTCTCACATCAATGTCTCTCTCTCTCCCCCTCCTCTACTCTGTCTAAAAATCAATGGGGAAATATTCTCAGGTAAGGATTAAAAAGAAAACATTTTAGCTATCAGGAAGAAGGCATAAAAGTACAGATGTCAATGTATTTGAACAGATGCCTAATGAATCAAACGTATTGAAAGATGAGAAGCTCCTCATAGAATTTCTGCATTAGACAATAAAAACATAAATAGCTATAATACAAGTGTGAAAAAATACATATAGTAAATATAAGTAAGAAAAATAGATTGAGAGGGACTGTGCTTTGAGGGGGATACACTCAATATAGGCTGTCACATCTCAGTTCCAGGTGACTACTGCTGTGGTGCAATATGGTTCTGTTATCATTAGCTACTTAATATTAGCTACTTAATATTAATTAGATACTTAATATTAATAACAGAAAGAGAGCCAAGGGGAGGCCAGACATTATAAGCATGATTATCTGAGCAGCTTCACCAGGAAGTTACCATTTCACCCTCCCCAGGGAATCACTGGTCCATTCCCAGCAGATCACTGAGGGAAAGGATCAAACAAAGGGGGGATGGGCACGTGCACAGGGAAGTCAGGGTGCCACAGGAGAGGTGCTTGTCTGTCGGTCCAGCCTGGGGAACAATGGATTGGCTAGGAGGGTGGAGCCACTGCAAATGCACAAAATCTTGGAAGGGTAACATCCCCAGACAAAGAGTTCCCTCTCACTTCTTCTTCTGCTCCTTTGCTCCGTGACCTTCACTCGCCTCTGTGCTCACCTGATCTCTCTCCATGGTCATGTGGCCTTAAGTAGCCTCAGACCCCATACACAACGGCCTGCAGCTGAATACACAAGCTAAACCAGCCCAATGCTGAACTGGAATGTGCTTTAACATGGAGCAGAAATTCTGGGCAGTGCCCTTGATCCTGGCCCTGCCGAAGTCCAGATTGGACTTTTTCCAGGGCAACATGGACGAAGAGGGAACCTCCTTAACAGTTCCAGAGACCCATCTGCTCTAATTGTTCTTTTTAAGTAATTGCTGGAATTCAAATATTTAGGTAAATGTAACGAGCTTTACCTAGTTATAAAACAAATATTTATGGTTAGAAATAGTAGTAACACAAGGAACTGTGACTTTTTTGGTGTATGATTTTTCAAGCATGACTTGGGAGCAAACACATTTCATCTATATGGGTCCTTGTCATAAAATGCTGCCCTTCATTTCCTGTGAAATCACCTTAATGCACTGCACCAAGTTTTAAACTAAAAATATTCGATTTATTTGGCACCTATATTTCTGATCAATTTCTTTTTGATACAAAGCTGATACCATTTTCAAGTCCAAAATTTAAATAATCTTATAACATATTTAAAGAGTATGAAGTGCTATGAATGGTTTTAAGGGAGACTTCCTGGACTAAACGTTTCTCTACTCTTATCACTTAGTATCAATGTTACAACCTAGACTTATTGACCGGAAGTGCTTAGCGTGCGTGTTGAATATTTTCACATAGATCTGGCTCTTACACCCTACAGGAAACACTCGAAGGCAGAATTTGTTCCTTCACTTGGGCTGGAGCCACAGAGACAATGAGACAGAATCTTGTACAAATTGATATGATTTCATCACTGCTGTCATTGGATCTGTGCTCTGCTTGGCAATAGAATGTGAAGCATACTCCTCATGTTGCCATACTTGAGGGCAGCATTGGATTGAATGATCTACATGGAATTTATTCAAAAAGCTTGCAGTAGAATTATGAAAGTCTGCGGGTGATTAACTCCCAGCCCACATTTCCACAGCTTTAGAGCTTACTTTTGATGCTTTGGTTGTGGCTAATACCTCTTTGTCAGTCGTTTCTATGAAAAAACCTGTCCCCCACTTAGCTCTATTATACTCAAACAGGTCACAGCGCCCAGGGGAGATTTTTTTTCTGAATAAAATGCTGAGGGGGGAAAAATGACTTTTTTGACACTTTCATTTGAAAGTTATTTTCCCCATATTTTGGAAAGAATTACTTGGATATTAGCATTATACTCCCCTCTATACCCTTAGAAAATGTTTTTGTCACTTTATCTTGCTTAAAAATAATTTGACCAAGAGTTGTGTCTAGATTAGGCATGAATTTCCTAAATGTTAAGCAATCTTTTGAAATATTTTACTTCTTTTAAAATGTGTACCTCCTAATCTCCAAATTACTGGATCTCTTCCTTATCATTAGGGACTGCTTCTTTTATAACTTGCATTCATTACTCCTCAACAGTGTTTTTCAATTTGTAAGTTCTAGATTTATTTTTTATTGTATCTAGAATATTCTGGGGTAAAAAAAATAAGTAATATAGAAATCAATGCATATTTAAAAACCATTGCTGAATATATGAGCCATATCTTTGTCTCTAAGCATGTAAATTCTTGGTAGTAAATTCATGAAATGATCCATGAAAAACAGGAAGAGAAAGGAGAGAGAGAGAGACAGAGAGAGAGAGAGAGAGAGAGAGAGAGAGAGAGAGAGAGAGAGAGAGAGAATGGTTATTGAGAGCAACACCAGCAAATATCAACCAAGCCCCTGGTCTGACATCTGCGTTCCAGCCCCAGACTGCAGAGCTCTGCTGAATGAAGTGGTAGAATCAGTGCTGTGGCCATCTGCACCAATTTACTGAGCACTAATGTTCCTGCTGCAGCTGATAGTTGAGACCTCTGCAGCAAGATAAAGTGCCTGGAAATTCTATTTGCCATTTCCTGGGAAAGGGTAGGAAATATTGATTAAGGCTAAAACATAAACGCTCATTCAATTCAAAGCAACAGAGAGACATCAAGATAACTCATATTTTCAACTAAAGAAGAAAGGGGCTGATGATGCATCAGATATAACTATAATTATGAACAGTTGTTATCTCCTTAATTGGATGAATGAGAAAAGCTCTTTAGTTATGGGCATGCAACTGGCAGGGTCAATAATGTTCATTATGTACACTGATGTCTGATGAGCAGTTTTCATACCCATTGCTTGTTCTATGTCTAAATGTACTCACCTTTATTCTCTCAACAACTAAAACAAACCAGCCTTAGTTTATGTCATGATGAGACGTGGGAAATGAGGAAGATGGAGTTTTCCTTAAAACCTAGGACAAATTTAAATCAGCTAATTAAGGCACACACACAAAAAGTCATCTTGTGTTAGTTCCTGAAGCCACATATTTCTGAGTTCACATTTACTAATATAGTTCATATAAAAATGCTCAGCTTAATTTTGGCGCCAGTGGATTAAGAATCATCTATGTGTACCAAAATATTTCACTTAACTCAATTAGCAGGGCTGTCAGAATATTAGGTATAAAAGCTGAGAGAAATATACTTTGGCATCATGGAAGCAACAACAGCCAAAGGAGCAACTGCCTTTGGAAATTGGACTGAGACTGGTGATCCAGGGAGAGCACTGGTATTTTCATAGTCCTGGACACTGGTCTTCATTTTCTCCGAAATTAACTGGATACTCCGAAGTCAATTTCACACAGTCCACTGTGCAGCACAGTTGCCTGTGTCAGCCATCCCACATTGTGTGCGTGTGTGTTTTTTAAATATATATGCTAACTGTTTGTAACAAACTAAGTAGAATTTTATCCATTAAAAATCTACCATACAGTAGGAAAAAAATGCACCCTTCAGATAGGATGAAGGCATTTGTTCCAATGCACTGCTACATGGAAAAATACTGGGTTAAGATTTAGCTTACTGGTACTTCTCAGATAATACACTGCAGCAAAATCAGAGGGAATTTATGTCTGCCAGGGTGTAGTTATAGTGACAGATATAGATACTGCAATCTGGTTTCCTTCTAATTGTTCTGTCATTCAAAACATTTGTATGAAGATTAAGAAATGAAAAAAAAAAAGAGGCGATATTTAAGTATGGGTAAGGCTGAGATATAAAATGAAAAGCAACCTTATTCCCCCGTTGACTGTTTCCTACTTTCTTGCCTTTGTGTCTATGAATTTCAATAGTGTGCTAAGTACAACTATGCTGTGCTATGATAATAGAGGCTTTCAAAATACCACGGACTAGAACATGAGCTGAGCCTCCATGTTTTATGATGCTATTTCCCCAGGCAGCCAACTTACTTCACCTCATCTCGCCCCAGCTCTAGCAATAGAAGGAAATATTAAGAGTTCCATCATTGCCTGAGAGGTGAAATACATCTCTGAAGTCTCCATAAAGGCAGGAATGGAAATATTATAAAAACTTCACCAGGGAATTAAAAACACATTCCATATTTGTTTTTCAGGTTTAAGAGCAAATGCCTGAGAGTCTGTTCAGAGAGTAAGTTTCAATAAAACATTATCATGCAATGGCTTCAGATATAATAGGAAAGTCGTTATTTTTCCCAATCTTAACTTGCAAAGCAAAAAAAAAGTGACATACAAATAAAAGATAAAGAATAGCTGAACCTAAAACTAAATTGTTAAAGCATAGACTTCATTATTTAATATCCTAAAATATAAAATTTTCTTGACCAGCATGTATACTAAAGCCCTGTGTGATAGTTGTAAAATACATGGGTAATTGGTATCCTGAATCAATAACTTAAGACCATTAAAATTAGTACCTATTTTTCAATTTCATGCAAAACTTCAAAGTTTCAAAATCAGAACAACAAACATTTTCTATCACATCCTAAGATCCATGAGGATAAAAACATTTTTGTATTTGCCACTGATAATGATGAATACCCAAAACAGTTCATCATACAAAGCAAATGCTGAAAAATATTTCTTAAATAAATAAAAAGATAATTATTTTAAGAAATAAAAATGACAAAAAAATAGCATTTCTAGAATTTCTGTGCTTGCCAACCCATTATTTTTTTCACTTTATAAAGTAAATCTTGACAATTTCTTTTGTATGATTTTTATTGTTAGTTATATTTCATAAGATCATAGTTCACAAACTCAACTTTCTGCCTTCCTTTCTGCCTCTGCTATGCAATGCTTTGATAATGTTACTTAACCTTTAAAATGCCTCTTTTAAAACTATTCATTGAGTGTGTGTGTGTGTGTGCGTGAGCGTGCGCTTGATATCTCACCCATGCTCAGTAAAACTTGCCTACAAATTTGTAGTAGCTATGATTACACATAATTTAAATGTCAAATCCAGGACATGTAACCACCTTGAGTTAAAATGAGTGAGTTTAAAATAAGTGACTGTTCACTTATAAAGTTGCAGTGAAGAATTAAATTGCATGTTTTCAGAAATTTTATTTTAAGATCCTTTATTTTTGCAATTATTCTTCCTTTGTCATTAATAACTTTGAGAAATATTTGGGAGTCCAATTCAGATGACCTAACATAGTTAACAGTAAGTACTCATTGTTCAAAAGCATTTCCCTAACTATTTTCATTTGTTATTCAAAGATTTGAAGCTATTGCTCACATTTGCCTTTTAAGTGGTGTTATTTAATACTTAAATGTAATAGTGCATGTTAACAAGGACAATATAATGTTCTTGGTAACCTTTTGTATAACATAAATATCTCTAGTAATGACAATTTAAATTTCCTCTCATCTCAATTGAAATGAAAAGCAAAGCCCTAGCAGGTTTGGCTCAGTGGATATAGTATCGGCTTAGAGACTGAAGGGTTGAGGGTTCGATTCTGGTCTAGGGCACATACCTCTGTTGCAGGCTTGTTCTCCGGCCTTGATTGGGGCACATGCAGGGGGCAACCATTCAATGTGTCTCTCTCACATCAATGTTTCTCTCTATATACCTCTCCCCCTCCTTTCCACTCTCTAAAAATCAATGAAAAAAATATCCTGGGGTAAGGATTTAAAAAAAAGAAAAGAAAGAACGGAAAAGTGAATTATCCAAAGTAGACCTGAATCAGAGCATGTTTTTTGATGATCGCCTGCAATAAATGAATGTCCTAATGAAAATGAAAAACTCCAGAATGCCCAGATGTGGTCCTCTGTACTGGTGAATACAGTTTTCTCCTAAACCAAATATGTATATCATATTAGGCAGAAGTTCATGCTCAGTCACTGATGCAGTATAACTGTAACTGACTGTACAAAACCTATTTCAGAGATAAAAAGTGTCTATGGAGAACTTTGCAGCTGCATTATTATTAAAACTAGAGGCCCGGTGCATGAAATTCATGCACGGAGGGGGGTTGTCCCTCAGCCCAGCCTGTACCCTCTCCAATATGGGACATCCCTCTCACAATCCAGCACTGCTGGCTCCCAACTGCTTGCTTGCCTGCCTTCCTGATTGCCCCTAACTGCTTCTGCCTGCCAGTCTGATCACCCCCTAACCGCTCTGCTGCCAGCCTGTTTGCCCCCAACTTCCCTCCTCTGCCAGCCTAGTCACCCCTATCTGCCCTCTCCTGCAGGGTTGATCACCTCCAACTGCCCTCCCTTGCAGGCTTGGTCCCTCTCAACTGCCCTCCCTTGCAGGCCGGGTGCCTCCCAACTGCCCTCTCCTGCTGGCCATCTTGTGGTGGCCATCTTGTGTCCACATGGGGGCAGGATCTTTGACCACATGGGGGCAGCTATATTGTGTGTTGAAGTGACAATCAATCTGCATATTACTCTTTTTTTAGATAGGATAGAGGCTTGGTACAGGAGTGGGGGCCAGTTGGTTTGCCCTGAAGGGTGTCCCTGATCAGGGTGGGGTTCCCTTGGAGTGTGGGGCGGCCTGAGCGAGGGGCCTGTGGTGGTTTGCAGGCCGGCCACGCCCCCTGGCAACCCAAGCCGAGGCCCTGGTATCTGGGATTTATTTTCCTTCTACAATTGAAACTTTGTAGCCTGGAGCGGAGCCAAGCCTGGGGCTCCCTCCAAGGCCAGCAGCCATTTGTGTTGGGGTTATAATTGAAACTTTGTTGCCTTAAGCGGGTGGGCCCGGCCAGGGTGTGCAGAAAGCTTTGCTTCCCCTGTTGCCGGCGGCAACCCTGGCCTGCTCTCTCAAGCTCCATCCTGCCGCCATTTGTTTGAATTTGTTTACTTTCTATAATTAAAACTTTGTAGCTTGAGTGGAGGCTTAGGCCTGGCAAGGGCAGGCGGAAAGCTTGGCTTCCTCTGTTACCTAGAAAACCATGCTCTCTGTGGCTGTAGCCATCTTGGTTTGGGTTAATTTGCATACTCACTCTGATTGGATGGTGGGTGTGGCTTGTGGCTTGTGTGTGTGTCGGAGGTATGGTCAATTTGCATATTTGTCTATTATTAGGTAGGATAGCTACGAAATACCCAAATTTGCTTTATAGTGAACACTCTGATAAGAAAACCTTCTCTATAGCTTGGGGGCTTTCTCCATGCTGGCTCATACAATATTAGTGATTTTGGCCACAGTGAATAGCAAGCTTACCACCACCACAATATAACCCTTTAGATGACTGTGTGGTTATTTTACTTGATTCTGCATCATAGAAAAACGAAAAGCTCTTAGGACTCCTTTCTTTCTCTCTTCTTTTTTGTTTTCTTTATTTTTTTTTCCTTCCTGACATTAATGCCTCCCTATACACAAGGAACTTATTTTATATCTAACATTAGTAAACATATGACTAAACCTATTAGAGGTCAGTACATAACAGAATCAGAAGTAGAAAGCAATAAAAGAAATGTAAGTGAAAAAAATCTTAGTTTATGTACCACAAGATACAGTTGTTTCTGTAGTACAGAAAGATGCATTCACATTTCTAAACTTCCCACTTGCAAACTCCTAAAACTGCCCTGAGTAGACAATCTCTTGCAGTTTTAGTGATTACCATAAATTTATTGAAGTAAATGAAGACATTCTCTACCAAAGAATAATGTTTAATTAGGAGTCTTTCACTCTGGGAATATTCCCAATTCACTGTTAAGGGAATTTCCTGCCTTCAAAATGTAATACTGCTTTGATTTTCAGCCAGCTAGTTGCTCTTATATTAACATTAATGAATTTGAGATCAGTTTTGCACCTGGAAAATCAATAAAAAGCGTAAATGGATTTCCATAAGAAGACTACAAGAACACTCTGCCACATAAAAGATGTCTGAAGGAAGATACTGTCTAAAGATTAAAATATGTCAATTGTTAATTTATTGTCCTGTATAAAGTAGGCATTCATAGTCTTGCTGTTCTTGTTAATAATGTTGCTAATTACAATATTAAGATCTTTCTTTGGATGTTATAGAACCTGTATACAATATATACTTTATAAAACATAAGGAGCTTTCAAAGAACAGACAACTGCAAACCAATTCAATAGAAAAACAAAAATTCATTACTTTGGGCCAAATCTCAGGGCTCACACATGCTACCTCTGAATTATTTTCTTAAATGCCTTTCTAATGCTTACTAAGAAACCTAACTTAGAGTGTTTGATAAATTTATTTTTTAATCACATCACATGAAGTTGGATAATACATAACAAATGTTTGAAATTTTGTATCAGTTTAAAAGTCACACACTGATTATTCTTAATTTTTACTTACTGCTTTTAATCTTGTTTCAGGCAATTAAAGATATCTACATTAATAAAAGAGAAATATGCAAATTTATCATAATTCCGCAATGTCCACCAGCCAATCAGGAGTGAGTATGCAAGTTAACCCAATAAAGATGGCAGGTTAATTTGCATATGCAGGTGTGGAGCAGCGGGGTGGGGCACCTGCTATGAGGGGGAGGGCAGAGGTTTGAGGGAGCTACAGGAGCAGCGCACCGGCCACAGCGTAGAAGACTGAAGGCTCCGGCTGGAGCGAAGACTCTGGCCAGAGCGAAGACAGAAAGCAAAGGCCTGGGTCCTGGATGCCGGAGGAAAACCAATGCCGGCAGCCAGGGGAAGGAAGGCCTATTGCACGAATCTTCGTGTCACGGGCCTCTAGTTAAGATTATATTTGAATTAAGTTACAATGTGTCAATATTGATGAAAAATTTTATTTTAAAATAAATTGAACTATATCTAAGATGGACTAAAATATTGCAATAAAAGTACTAGTGCCTCCATTTGGTAGAAAGTATATTTTAATTTGAATAATGAAGTTCTGCTTTATTTGTCTTGTCAGTTAACATTTTCTATAATTTTTAAATGTATACCAGTTACAAATAAAGTTAGATGTAGATAAAATGTAAGTTAAAATTTCTTACCAATACAGATATTAATATTCAAGTCATATAGGTCTTGATGATGTTTAAAAATGTTATTGACTTTAGAAACATGGAACCTTTACATTGAAGATAAAGCAACATGGGAAGGGCTTGTTCATAAGGAAATGCCTGGAGAGAATATACAGATGGCGTGCTTTCCTTTTATTCAGGTTTAGTGAGCTGCCTGGAACAGCATAAGGATCAGGTACACACAGATCTACTAGGAAGAAGTCAAGGAGAAACACTGGCATAATTAGCCCTTGAAATTGTTCAAAGATGATCATAAGAAATTTATAAAAATTTGAAAGTAGGTCTTGAAATATCATATCTTCATTAGCATTTTAAACAGAAATCTCCTATTCCTCCACAGCCATCCCATTAAGGGGGGACTACTTCTCAGAAAAAAAAAAAAAAAGGCTTTAATGTAGACTGAGGTGGAAAGGAAGGACGAGATGACCTCTCAAAATTGCTTGCTTAACTAAAAAGTCAGCTCAACTCTGGAATAAAAATATTTACAGCTTGCATCTTGTTAGCTTAATTGAGTTTCTTCTTTATTCCAGATAAGCAACGGAGCTCCTTTCTCTCTCTTTTTTCATTAGTGAGTTTCAGAACTTCCAAGTTCCCGTTTTATTGCTTATTAAATGTTTGTCAAATGGGGAGCTTGCTGGGGCCTGTTAATTGGTATGGCTTCCCATATCCTGTCACATTGACTTGGCCAGAAACGGAACAAAATAAAGATCTGCTAATTAGTGTGTGAGTCTGTTACAAGTGATTTCACAGTGCAAATGTGCACAGAAAACATTGCAAATGCTTTCATTTTCTTTGCCTGTTTCTAAAAATCTTGGTTCTAAAACCTATGCTTAATAGACACCAGTGGCAAAAGTGTGTATAGTAGTTTCATGAAGTTTTGCCTAATTGGTGAGGTTAAATACACAGAGGATAAAATTGAGAAGAATTTATATGATATAGAAAAGATAGTAATTTAAGCAGAATTACTCAGATGTAACTTTCTAAAAACATAGCTACATGAGGTGACTTCAAAAGCAATTAAGTGAAAAGAAGAGGAATAAAAAGCAATCCTGAGAACTGTGCAAACAATAATAATAATAATTGGAAAAAAACTTAATAATTCATCAATTCTTCACATTTCTCTGAAAAGATATGGTGAAATTGATGCTAATGCAGCAGAATGTACCCCAGAGATCTCTGTATTCGATACTCTCTGGCCAGTGTTTACAGCTGCTCTGGGATAGAGGTTCCCAAAATTCTAGCCTTTCGCAGCTAGTGAGACAATCATGGTAGGCATCAATGTGTTGGAGAATCTAACTTTTCATAAATAATTTTTCTTTTATTTGAAATAGAAGTGTCTTTTTTATCTTTCTTCTAGAGTAAACAATGAATGTAATCTGCCATGCCTTTTTAAAACTGGAACCTAGAAAGTGAAAGGCAACAAGAAAAACCATTGCCTATATGCCTGTATGCCTATATTATTATTTAACTAGTGGCCCAGTGCATGTAATTCATGCATGGGGGGTGTCCCTCAGCCTGGCCTGCACCTCTCCAATCTGGGACCCCCTCGGGGGATGTCTGACTGCCGGGGGATGTCCCTGTGGGATCGGGCCTAAACCGGCAGTCGGACATCCCTCTCACAATCCGGGACCACTGGCTCCTAACCGCTCACCTGCCTGCCTGCCCGATCGCCCCTAACCACTCTGCCTGCTGGCCTGCTCACTCTCAACTGCCCCCCCTGCCAGCCTCATGGCCCCCAACTGCCCTCCCCAGCCGGACTCATAACCCCCAACTGCCCTTCCTGGCCAGAGGCCCTCCGCGGCCAGGGTGGAACGCTTGCCTCATCACCACAGCGACAAAGCAAGCATTCCGCTAGGCCGCTCACGCTGCCCTGGGACTGGGGGACTCTGGCAGAGCTGAGAGGACTGGGCACTGCCATCTTGTGGCTATGAGTGCCGCCATCTTTGTGGCTGAGTGACAGTCAATTTGCATATTCCCTCTTTATTCGATAGGATGCTTTTCTATGAACACTAAAACTCAGTGAGGATAAGTAACTTATACAAAGGTCACGCAGTATAGAAATGATATCTGCATCAGCCAAACTCCAGTCATGGGAGCTCATTTTATTGAGAACTTATTATAAGCCAAGTGATGTTCTAAGAACTTTATACATATAAACACATTAAATTTATACCACACTCCAATGAGGTAAAATATATCATTGCCTCCATTCCACAGGTGAGAAATCTGAGATACATAAAGATGGTACCTTGCTCACCACTGTACATCTGGTAGGGGACAGAGCCAAGATTTGAACATAGGCAGTCTAGCTGCAAAATCATGGCTGACATTTTCAAGAACATTTGGTAGTGTCATACGTAGAACTATGTCTGAGGTAACTTAAGGGTTCTTGAAAGACCCACTCAAAATATATGTCAAGCTTTTAGTCTTATTTCTTTTAAGTTGGTTTCAGAATATAGTAGAAAAATATGGATTTGGTGGCTTGTTTTATTCATACAACAAATCCCATTGCTCCTACTGTTTAAATACTATTCCAGGTGCTGCAGAGGCTCACATGGATGTGGGCAGCTGACTTCATAAGGCTTTACCTGGCTGAGGTCAGGAAAGCCTGCCTGAAAAGAGTCTCCTGATCTGAGGTTGACATGAGTTGGAATTAACATGAATAAAGAGCACATAGGTGAAGAGCCGTAGGACTGACTTGAGAAAGCGGGAATACTTGAGGCACTAAAAAAAGGCCAAAGGGGCTGGCCCAGCAGAAAGAAACAGAAGAGATGTTCAAGAGGGGGCTGGAGAAGTGAGTGGCGGCTCTTTTGGGTTTAAGCAATGCGTGTTACTTGGTTTATACTGCCATAATGATACTTAAACAGATAGGCTTTGAGACTTTAAAATCCAGAGAGAGTCCATGGGATTCCAGGAAAAGGGCACCCTAATGGGTCCATGTTGCCCATGTACACTCAACCCTAATTTAAAAATTAGTTACTTCTATCTACTGAGCTAAGCTGCCTCTGGGATCTAAAGGAGGTGGTGTGGAGGGCTCAAGTGAGACATTTCGACTTGTAAGAATCCAGGATGGCAAGAACTAGTAAAGGATTTCCACTTCTTTTCTCCCAATCCAGACCCAAAAATGAGCCAGATGCCTTTCATTTTAAATTCTACAGTAAGGATTAGTATGAGCTTGAGGGAGGGGTGGTGTGGGAGGAGAGGGAGGGAGAGAGAGGAGGAGAGAGAGAGAGAGAGAGAGAGAGAGAGAGAGAGAGAGAGAGAGAGAGAGATTGATGTTGATTTTGTGTAGAGGAATCTGTGGACCCCAGAAGGTAGGCCTCCACCCATCTATACTTTGCCTTTGGGAAACTAGAAAAAGTGCTTTTTTTGGATGAATGATTAGATATAAAGCATCTCCTCTGGGTTGCCAACTTGGTAAGCAATGCTGGTGTGCAGGCTTAGGGAGGAGAACAACAGCTGGGTTTGACTTGGGTTTTAATTCCTTTGCAAAACTGATTATGAATTGCAATCTTGTCCTGAATGGAAAAGCAGCTAAATACCCATGATTATCTTCAGGGCAATCTGGCTTCAGAAGCGCTACAGAGAGCTGAAAAGGCCAGCAGATTCTTCCAGAATCTGGAGGGTTAGAGGATGACAGCTGTGGCAGCTGAGGCCCTGACCAGGAAATAACAGCCTCAGGTCCGTGGGCAGCTGGCCCCCAGGAGAGATGCTGGTCCTGCCTTTACTTAAGTGTTTCAGCACCTAGCATGAGCCCCACTAAAGCTCATGGTAGGGAAGCAAATAGACAAAACCATCAGAGGCCATTCCAAATAAATATAAGTGTATGAAGAGACAGCCCACAGCTTGAAGAACAAAAAAGAAAGAATAGAAATGGCATTGATCAATTACAGCATAAAAATACTTTTTGAAAATTAAAACATTGTTTTAGAATTAAAATACTATAGAGATAAATGAAGGTTATGGTTGAGACCTGATTTGTAGGCTTGGGAGATTGAGAATCTGAGCTGAAATTCATGATGGACAAAACGTTGCAGGTAGAAAGGAGAGGGAAAAAAAAAAAAAATATATATATATATATATTATATATATATATATATATATATTCACAAAGCTATAAAGTAGATAAGGAGGAAAAGAAAATACTTAATCAAATAAACCAAGATTAGATAAAAAAAACTCTTAAATACGGTAAACAGGAAAATTCTATAATGGTAAAATGCTCAATTTATGAAGAATATAAACACTATAACAAGTATATTAAACCAAAACTATTACAAATGCAATAGAATATGATAAATATAAAATAAGAACATTTTAGTAAATATTCCAAAATCTGACAGAACTAGCAGCTAGCAGCTAAAAATAAAGAAGGACTTGGTGGGACTGAATAAATAAGATCACCAAATTCTATTTAATAAATCTATGAAATAAAGAACATACTTTTGGTCTGTCATGAAAATATACCAAATTAGAAATTATGTATTTAGCATAAATAACTACTAAAATTCAAAGTATAAAGCCACAGCTCATAGTCATATTCCAAAATGTAGAAATACAAAATAAATTTAACCTCAAACACCTGACTCATCGAAAATTAAGAAACATGATCCTAAATATGCTTTGTGTCAAATAATAAATAAAAACCTGAAATTGCACAGTTACTAGAAAGCAATGCAAAAAAACAGAGAAAATATCAAAAGATATCATCAAGAATGCCTACAACATTAAAGAAATGTTATAAAAAGAAAGGAAATGCTCAAATTAAGATTTTTTTAATAAAAGCATAAATAAAAAAATAAAAAATGTAGAAAGAAATGATGAAAAAGAACTATAATAAAATATAAAAATGATAGAATAAAAACAACAAAGCTGATTGGTTCTATTTTGGTGTCTTTTTAATGTATTTATTATCGCTTTGATTTGATTTATTTTATATATTTGATTCTACATTATTATCCCAATAAAATAAATAGTAAAACAAAGAAACCAAGAGAACAAAGTGTTCAAAATTAGAAATGGCAAAATAAATATTCCAACAATAGTATATTTAAAGGGAGTAACATTATATTATTCCTTAATAATCCTTTTCCCAGGGCTGGATTGTGAACAATCACAATCATGCTAACCTTTCCCCACTGACTTCACAGAGAGGAGTCTGATCTGGGCACATAGTAGGAGCATCATTTAGGAGATTTGGGGTCAAGGAGCAGTAGCCCAACCCTTTAGCCTTTTAGAGATTTACACCAAATTCATCCAAGCTTAGAAATCATTTTAACAAACTGAAAACTGGGTAACTGTACATGGTCTTAAATTTAATTTTGAGAAGTAATACTTTCTCTTTCTAATACCTTTTAATATGGCAAGTGCCCTGCTTTTTTAGTTGCTACTAATACCTTCATCTATAGAAAGTATAGGAGTTTTTCAAAACGCTTTCATGAGTATTATCTCATTTCATCTTGCCAACAGCCCTGCGAGCCAGGCAACAACCTTGGAACACTAACTGCTATTGTATAAGGGGAGACCCAACAGAAACTTAGATCTAGAGATTTTTTCCCCCATGCCACACTTTGTCTCACTTCCTTTTTGCTCTTAATTCAATCATCATGTTAAATAACTGTTGCTGTTCTTATTGTTAACCACCCAGGCTGCTATAGGATATTTCTGCTACTTACAGTATGAGCCATAATTTGGCCATATGTATTTGACCATATGTGCATTATGTATTATTTTTGCCCTATAAATGATTTTCAAGTTGTTTGCAAATGTCCATTTTCATAACAATGACCAATTTAATTTTCATTCATGCCTTATAATGAAATCCCAACCTCCATTTTAACTTCTTAATTTCACCTTCACACCTCTACACATATACCTAAAATTTCTCGTTATTGATTTATCACTGAAATTATTTCTTGTAAGCTAATTTATACGTTTTTAAGGCCATATGCTCTGCTTATCCACCCTGTTCCCAGTTTTTCATTTAGACACACACACAGAAGGACAGAAGAAGAGAGAGAGAGAGAGAGAAAGAGAGAGAGAGAGAGAGAGAGAGAGAGAGAGAGAGAGAGAGAGAAGAAAGGAGGCAAAACCCTGATAAAACATTTTCTCAATCTCTCAGGTGGAGTCAATTGTTCCATCCTGTAGGCTAAATACATGACAAAAATATCTTAGCAATAAGATTTCTATTTTATAATTTTCTATTTAGCCTTTGAGCTCCTCAGTAAGTTTACTAAAAACAGAGTCACAACTTCTAACCTGAAGCCAGGGAAATAAAAGAGTATATAAACTTTTGAACCACATATCCGAGTGTAATGAAAGTGGGATTTTATAAGATCCTGGCTGGAGGAAATCCTGAGCTGGTTCAGATTAGCAGCAGCTAACTATTAATGCCCAATACTGGTGAAGGGGCATACTCAGAGGGGCATCACACCCCTCATCCCCCCATCTCTTCGTGGAATGTGGGTGGAGGTGTTAAAAAGGCCCTGGACTATGAAGATGGAAAACAATCACAGTGCACAGCTTGAATGGAATGAGCATATTTTTGAGATCATTCCTGTTAGACAATCCATGTAACTTGAAGGCAGCTGGAGCTGTGGTCCTACCATCAAATGACATCCACATAGATTTCCATTTCATATACACATTTATGATTTAAAACGACTTGGGTGAGGTTGCAAACTAAGGATTATGGAAAAGAATATTGAACAAAACTGAGAAGACAGAAAATACCAAGATGGTTTAGAAAGTAAAATAATTAAAATTGCACAGAAGAAAAGATATTTAAATGAGAAATAATTTCTAATAGTTAAGGCAAAAGTGACAGTTTATGAAAGGCCTTGAATGCTATAAAATAATCAGCAGGGGGACGGACAAAATTGGAGCCATCTTTTATGAAGATTACTTGAAAAGCAATGAGTATCATAGAGTGGGGGATAAGAAAGATAGGAAGATCAGTTATGAACTTACTGTAATAAAGCAGCTAAGAGCACCTAAGAGAAACTAGGGCAATTACCAGAAGACTGGAAAGACAAAGATGAGTAATGTTCCAGAGATGAACCCCAGTGGTTCCATATAATTACAGTCAGACTCCCTTGTATTGCAAAGGAAGTTCATGAAGAGCTAGGACTCCACTTTCTTATTCGAAGACCTTTACTGAATACCAGCATTCTTGACTAGAAATCCATCACTATTGGAAAACTGTCAGAATCAGTGCTGGGCTTTCTGATGTCCATGTTTAGCAAGCACACTACCTTTATACCTATAAATACCTATTTAAAATGTACCTATTAACTCAATAAATAGTTATCAAAAATGTATGCCCAGCCGGTATGGCTCAGTGGTTGAGTGTTGACCTATGAACCAGGGGATCATGGTTCAATTTCCAGTAAGGATACATGCCTGGGTTATGGGATCAATCTCCAGTAGGGGGCATGCAGGAGACAGCTGATCAATGATTCTCTCTCATCATTGATGTTTCTATCTCTCTCCCTCTCCCTTTCTCTCTGAAATCAGTAAAAAAAAAAAAATCTTTTTTAAAAATTTATGATAAGCTTTGGGGATATAGCAGCAGTAAGCAAACTAGGTATTATTGTGTGCCCTCATGCTGCCTATCATCTGGGAAAGGGAAACACAAATAGATATACATAAATCTGTTATATATACTTGTATATAATATAGCAATACAATAACACATAGTATAATAGAGACTCATAAGAACTATAGAAAAATAAAGCAGGGAAAGGGGACAATGAGGGCAGAGGGAATGGAAAGTTGCGATTGAAATAGGGGGTCAGGGAAGGCCTTAGTAACAACTTGAAGCAGAGGAGGAAATGATGCATGTGGGTGTGAGAGAACAAGGAAGTTACAACAGAGGGAACAGCCAGTACAAAGACCCTGAGACAGAATCAGTCCCAACTGTTCAGACAGATGCTGAGGACAATGTGGCTGAAGGAGGAAGGGCAGGGAAAACATTAGTAGGAGATGTGGTTAGAGTATTTTGGGTCCAAACTGCGTAGGGTAGTGTAGATCACTGCAGAGACTCGGATTCAGCTTTTACTCTGGTGAAGAAAGGATGCCTTTGGAAGGTTCTGAGCAGAGGACTGACAGCACCTGACTTACGTTCTAAAAGAATTTGCTGCTGATATTGGACTGTACAGAGGAGGGTACAAAGCAGGGGGATCAGGTGGGAGGCTATTGCTAAGATAGGGCAATAAATACACGGCATTGGCCTAGACCAGGGAGGTAGTCATGAAGATGGTCAGAGGTGGCCAAGTTCTATATCTATCTAGACTAGAAAAAAGACAAGCTCTTCTTAGCCCCAGTTATTCATGAACAACGTTATTTTAGTTATGCGTGTATCAAGATGAATATTGGGGCCGTAGAGTGAGTTTAAATTTGAGAAATTACTTTAAGTCAGCCTGTTCAGATACACCATCTCCCCTGGGCCCCAGTCAATGGCCCACAGTTTCTAAATTTGCTCCCAAAGAGAATATCACACTGTCTAGGCTGTACAGATTGATATGTGCATGCCAATCAGTAAATCATCTCCCTCACTCAAGGATACTCCAACATTCATGTGCCTATGAAAGATTACCAGCTAGTTCATTCTGTACTCTCAGAACTTTCTTTTGCCTGTGTTTCACATTTAGTACAGGTGCATTTAATTGACTTATGTAAGGAAGATAGCACACTATCTGACATCTAGACCAATAGTGTCTGTTCTAAAGCTTTTTAAAATGCAAAACCATTTTTTAGATTTAAAATAAAGCTTTCCAATGTCATTGATATGAACAGCACGTTGTGATTAATGAACTGCAAGCAGGCACACTTGAGAGACAACTAGTTCTGGACCATTTCTGAGGTTAAGCAAGGAAAAGCTTGAGGAAAACTGATTCTCATGACACTAATTTAATGTGCAATATTAATGTGAATATATTCTTACATAAAGCAAAAATCTAACCAATATGTAAAAATTTTTATTAATTTAAGTTGTACAGTCAAGGAACAGCTAAGGGATGAACTTATAAAGGCATTAACAGCAAGGATTTCTAGTAAATGTATTCCTTGAAAGGCATTTGTTTGGGTTCCAAGTCCAGAGTAGGAACCTTCCATCATGTCTTTCCTTGTGAATGCAACTACAAGACATGGGCAGAAGTCATGGATTTGACATCTGAGGCCTCTAAAATTTAAATAGTAGCAGGTAGATTGGGGAAGATGGCAATTTGAAGTATCAAGAAACCCATGGAACATTATAAACTGATGAACAAAAGTAGATACAAAGGCAAAGAAGCATCAAACAGACTGTCAAACTATAGCAGGAAGGCAGGGGAGGGTTGGGAGCAGGGGGGTGAGCGGTAAGAGATCAACCAAAGGACTTGTATGCACGCATATAAGCATAACCAATGGACACAAGACACTGGGGTGGGGGTAAGGGTATGTGCCGGGAAGTAGGGGAGGCCAAGGGGCGGGGGGGAGGTCAATGGGGAAAAAAGGAGACACATGTACTACTATGTGTAATACTTCAAACAATAAAATAAAATAAAATAAAATAAAATAAAATAAAATAAAATAAAATAAAATAAAATAAAATAAAATAAAATAAAATAAAAATAAAATAAAGAAACCCGTGGTGCGTTCAGCTCTTTTCTTTGTCTCCACTCTCTCTAGCCTAACACCATGTAGCCCCACACCTGGAAGTGGACGCTGGGGTGTGGACAGTGCTCTGCCAGAGAGTCTCTGGTCCTGGTTCCCAGAATCCTGTGCTGTAGCAGTCCTGCCAGCAAGGGGACCCCACAGGAACCAAAATTATCAGAGAGTAGAATCTCCCTATCCATTGGTGCAGCTGTGGTTCCCAAAGAGTGGAATGAATTAGCTTTGAAATTTTTCCTTGCAATTTTGTCTTGGCCCCAGATGTTGGCACAGCCATGGAAGGACCAAAAATGGAAGCCCATAGAGAACCAGAGAGTACTGGGGAAATTGCAAAGAGCGTTCAGGAAAGAAAACTCATAATGTTATTTATAAAAATCCTGGGCTCCTTTCCCAGAGCTGTGCCTGCGTGACTCTGATCCTGGCCAGCAAACTAAGACTAGGAGAACTCAACTAACAGAAAACCTCTGTGGTCCATATAGGCCACGGAGCTAATAGCTCTGTAGTGAGTGAATAGTACTGCATAGGCTTTGATGGGACTGACATTGAAACCACCATCACACTGAAGCCAGCTGAGCTATCATTTTCCCCCCCCCCACCCCCACGAATATGGAACCAACACTTTGCTGCAGACTTGGCAAAAATGAAAATGCTTTCTTATTGGTGAATAGCATAGTCTAACTGTTACAGTTACTCTATGACAATAAAGCTGATATTATTTGAGAAGCTTTATTCTGTGAATATAGTAGTTTATAGTGGTCACCACTTATCTGTTAACATCTTCACTTTTCCTTGCTTATCTTTAAATAAATAAGGTATACTTATTAAAGCAATATTAAGGAATGCATATATTTCAAATAAAGGAAAACCTGTCTAAAGATTTCTTACCCATTTGCATCACTTTGTTTATCTGTACAAAAGTTTTGTTCATTTTATATTATTTTTAAAATTACTTTTACATTAAACTTCATTTATGGGTATTTTCTGGTTGATGTTATTTTTATTTTAGCTATACATGCAGGGGATTGCCATTACAAGTTGTTGCCATTTCAAATGGTGATGCAAGAAAAAAATTTTCGCAATTTTTTTCACATTTGTGCATAATTTTCTCTTTATTAACAGATTAACTGAGGCACAATTGACAATGCAATGAATTGCACATAGCTGTACAATTTGGTAAGTTTTGACAATGTATACATACTACAAACCATCACCACAATCAAGATGGTGAATATGTGCATCAGCCCCCAAGTTGTTCTTTTTTAATGCTACCTACCTGCCCTTCAGCCCCTTCCGTAGACAACCAGTGAGCTGCTTTTTGGTACTATAGATTAGTTTGCATTTTTCTGGAGTGCAGGAATATGTATATCATAAAAGGCCTGTGGTCGTGACTCCGTAACGGCGGAATGACCAAACAACGGGTCACCAGGAGGAGCTGAAGCACCTCTCGGGCCCTCTTCCCACCACCACCACCACCTCCGGCCAGGGTGCTGGCAGCATCTCTGGAGCATCTTGGGGCACCGGCATCGTCTGCAGAGCGTGCGAGGCATCGCAGGGCGTCGGACATGGCCCTGATGGCAGGCTAGGCCTAGGGGACCCTACACGTGCACGATTTAATCATGCACTGAGCCTCTAGTTTTAATATAAACTTATAAACTACACTTTACCATGCTACATATTGCTTAATTTTCAATTAAGTGACAGGTATTACCAAATTGCTTTCAAGGAATCTATGTCAACTCACTTCTTCATCAACATGTAAGTTTATTTAGTACACTCTTGTTGAAACTGGGTTCTATTAAAACTGTTGATCTTTCATGTTCTAAAAGGAAGAAAATAACAATTGCCTTGCTGTTATTTTCATTGAATTAAAAGTGAGGAGAGATTTTGTCATATTATGTTGGTAATGGATGTTTATACTTATAAAAATATCTTGTTCATGTTATTTGCCTAGTTTTGTATCAGGCTATATATATTTTTATTAATAAGAGTATGTTTTATTTTACAAAATTAAGTTTTTTGCTGTTATAAATGATTTAACTACTTTTTACAAATCATTTTGAACTTTTTCTTCTGACTATTTTTTTAAATTTAGTATATAATAAAGACATTATGTCAATTCAGTGGGAACAAAAGATAATTTTATTTCCCACAAGTAGTTTAAGAGTGACTGACATGCATTTTATAAACAATCAAACAAATAGGGAAGGTTCATTCTATAACTTTATAATGTCTCCCCAGATAAAATCATACATATATATATATATACATATATATACGTATATGAAGAACATTGGTAAATATGCTTATAATCATAGAATAGATGATTAATAAAAAAAAACCTTAAAGAAAAGAAGTTATAAGATAAAGCATATGCTTGTTTAAATATTGGATATTTCTGTTTCCAAAAATATTATTTTTAAGTGGTCAAAAACTGCATTGTTTATAAATCTGACTACTCAATGTTACACAAAACTTTGCATAAACACAATTATCTTTCTACAATTTTTATATTCTATGCATTCTGCTTATGTACTTAAATAAGTATTTTTAGCAATAAATTGAAGTTACATATTTTATAAATTAAATAAATTTTTGCAAAATAAATGATTTTATTCTTAGTAGGATAAAACTATATACTCTGAAAAAAAATCATAGTTAAGCATAACAAAGCTGATTATTCATATATCTTTAAGAATTCCTACAAAGCTTTTTAAAAATGCTTTGTTAGAGCAATCTTTCAAGATACTATTCAACAAATTAAGAAGTGAGATGGGTCAACTAATCTTTAAACCAGAGGTAATACATGAGTTAAATATATTCATTATCGTTTTAATTTCCTAATAGCAAGTCTAAGATGTTGGATTTATTAAAATCTTATCTCAAATATATTTTTACTAGAGGCCCAGTGCATAGATTCGTGCACTGGTGGGGTCCTTCAGCCTGGCCTGTGCCCTCTTGCAATCCAGAACCCCTCAGGGGATGTCAGACTGCCAGTTTTGGCCCAATCCCTGGGGATTGGGCTGAAACCAGGAGTCCGACATCTCCTAAGGGATGTAATAGTGTGCTGGGAGGAGTCTGAGCCCAGGCCAGGGGCCTTGCCACTCCCGCTCATCCCGGCCCCACTGTGCCTGCCGCCACCACCGTTTAGTAGTGCTGCCGTGGAGACAGGAGGCTCACATGCCACAGCTGCACTTGCCAGCCTTGTGCCTGGTGTCTGGCGCCCGTAGGTCAGCTGAGCAGCGCTCCTGCTGTGGGAGTGCACTGACCACCAGGGGGCAGCTCCTATGTTGAGCGTCTGCCCCCAGTGGTCAGTGCACATCATAGTGACTGGTCAACTGGTCGTTTGGTCTTTCGGTCATTTGGTCACGTAGGCTTTTATATATGTAGAAAAGCAAAAATATATTCAATTTTAAATTTAAGTATTACATTAAAATTTCATTTGTCATTTTCAAAATATCTAACAGTACTAAGTTAAATTAAACTAGAAAATTGTGAATGTTTGAAACACCTGGCTGAGAATACCTTATGAATATTTCAGAATATCCTATTAATCACATATCTATTTTCATTATTTATCTCCTATAAATAGTATTCAAAGTGAGCACAACATGATACATTTGGATGGAAAAGTCTAGCCGAACAAAGTATTTAAATTCACTTTTATTACTTCTTTAAAAATGCCACCATATTTTGGTGTGTAGAGTTAAGGGGTATTAGAAAGCTTAAATTAATATTACAACTATATATATAATGACCTTTGGTCCTAACTGAAATAATATTGAGCCCAACATACTCTGGAAATAAGTTAATTGGTATTTTTGGTCATGCTAACTGGAGAGGAGAGACTTCATAATAAAATTGTCAGAAGCACCCAGCTGGTGTGCTCAGAGATTGAGCTGTTGATTCCCAGTCAGGGGTTTCAGGCTTGATCCCCAGGAGAGGGCATACAGGAGGCAGCTGATCAATGGTTCTCTCTCATTGAAGTTTCTCTTCCCCCCCCTCCTCTCCCTTTCTCACTCTGAAAACAATAAAAACCTAGTTTTAAAAAGAGTATATTTAATATTAACTGATATTAACATAGACATCTAATATATAAGAAGTAAATCTATTATTTTCAGTAACACAGTTCTATGATTTTGCTTCTGTAATTTTGTAGATAGATAGTTTTACTAGTAGGGACTTTCAAGTGAACTGGGACAATAAAGGTCACTGAATTTTGAGAACAGTTTGTAAATGTCTTTTTGATCAATATTTTCGTGAAACACCAAAGGATTTCATAGCTGCCATGACAACCATGGGTTTTCTGAATTCAGCTTCTGGTTCGAAGCACTTTACAGCTTTCAATCATGTGTAGAAATAACCACTTTATTATAGTCCAGTCAGAGATATTAGCATGGTTATAGAGATGCAAAAGGAATTAAGACACAAGCTAGCATTTTATGACATCTGAAACAGAGTGTCACAAAATATGTCATTTTAAAAATAAAGTAAAAACTTATAGAATACAAAGTGTATTTACAGGAACAAAGTATTAATTTATAATCTATAGCCTCAGATGTCTTATTCCAATTTCTTTATGAGAAACTAGAAAGTATGAAAATATATAATCATTTCCAGGATTTAAATAGCTACTAATAAACAAGGCTTAGAGCACATAGAGGGAGAAGTCATTGTAAACCCCACCTATGTGAGATAAATATTTTAGAAACTGAACCGTAAGCCTTTTCAAATTGCATTGCGGAGGTGAGTAACCTGTGGCATCTGCAGCTACTTTGAGTGGCTTTATAGTGAGTGTTCAAATTGTAGCACATAAAAATGTTGAGGCACGCATTCAAGGGCAGCTCAATTCTCTTGTAATCCCCATAAAGAGAGAGAAACAACAGCCTCTTCGTTGGGGACTTACGCTGGGAGCATGGTGGAGAGAAACGGGAGGGGGAACAAAACAATATTAAGAACGATAATAAAACTTTGCTGGGCTTTAGATCCCAAGGCCATTGCCCCTCGACTTCTTTTTCAGACAGTGCTCTGATATGTGAGCTACTGGATTCTCAAACAGCTCCAAAGGTGTCCAGGTCTGCCTCTCGGAACATTACCATGGTGGTGAGTGGAGAGTGGCTAGGAAGGCTCATCCCATGTCCAGTTGTCACTCTAGCCCTGACAAGCATTAACTACATCTGAAAAGAATCAGGGCATGATTCCTGCGAGCTGCATGGATTTTATCTAGGGGTGACGAGGGAGGAGAGGAGCAATGCGGCATCTCTATTTCAAGCACAGTATGTGAAAGCCACTGTCTGCCCAAGTTGTTTCCAGAGCTGCCACATTCTGCCTCCCTCACAGGATGGTTGTGAAAATTAAAAAGCATGTAAGAGAACATTTGGCGACTATAAAATCATCTACAAATAAAAGGACCTCTCCATAAGGAGAAAAGGATGTTGCCATGAAAATTCTCAAAAATTTATTTTCAGGTGGCATTACCTCATCTATAAACCATATATAATATTCCTCGTCGATAGCCACCACATTTTAAAAGTAAATGTGTAGCATGAATTAATAACCTTAAAACTGTAATACAAAAATGGATAATAATAAGTGTTGGACCAAATCTTGTGTATTTTTCTTTGTTAATTGGGATGAAGAAGAGTATGAAACACCTGGGTATATTCTATGATGTTTAAGAATCACAGCTAGCCTTGAGTTAAACCTATAAATAATGGAATGAACTATGCTTCATCTTTGGGGTAATCCTATATAATAAAGAGCTAATATGCTATTTAGACCAGACGGCGAAAATGACCTTCTGGAACGACCTTCTGGAATGACCTGCTGGAATGACCAGTGGGTGGGAGGGCGGGGCCAGTGAGCCTGCGCCACCAGGACAGCCATGGAAGTCCCAGCGCCCCCCGCTTCCGCAGAGGTGGCGGGAGAGGCGGCAGCATGGGTCTGGGCCTGGGCCTGGTGCCATGCCTTCTGCAGAGGTGGCCACAGGGGAGCAGGCCTAAGCCGCAGTTGGACATCCCCCGAGGGCTCCCAGACTATGAGAGGGCACAGGCTGGGCTGAGGGAATCCCCCAAGTGGACAAATTTTCATGCACCGGGCATCTAGTTTTTAAATAAGATCACTTTCTGGCTGTGCTAATACTCCTTCAGCTGAACAAAGAAGTGCTGTCACTCCCCTGACCAGAAGAAGACTCAGTTTACCCAGAGGAACATCATCTACCCAGCCCTCAGTTAGTATATGCCAACTACAGTGGCTGACCTCCTTAGGTGCCTCTCCTTGCCCTGCCTTTCCCACGCACCCCCTTTTGGGTTGACTTCCTTATGCTTATGGGAGAAAACAAAGAAGGCATTTGTATGTAGATGCTCTAGTCTTGTATAAATACATATGCTAAGGCCTTCAGAGAATCAGATTTCTAGATTAAAAAGGCAATGATTCAATAACACAATCATGTTTCTTATATCAAGACTATTTTTACTGAAACATTCACCAGGTTAGATTAGCTTTATCTCTTTTTTTTTTCCCCTCTATCATTTTTATCTCAGAGCTGAACACAATTCTGAGGATGAGATCAGTGTTTCAGGCCACTTATAAAGGGCATCTCATCAGATACTAGAGCTTTAGAACTTTTCTTCATCCTATATAGTAAAAGGCTAATATGCAAATCGACCAAACAGTTGAACGACTGGTTGCTATGACGCGCACTGACCACCGGGGGGAAGACACTCAATGTAGGAGCTGCCCCCTGGTTGTCAGTGTGCCAGAACCCAGGCTTACGGCTGGCAAGCACAGCGGCAGTGGCGGGAGCCTCTCCCACCTCCACAGCAGTCGGACATCCCCCGAGGGCTCCCAGACTGCGAGAGGGTGCAGGCCGGGGTGAGGGATCCCCCTCCCCCACCCCAAGTGCACGAATTTCATGCACTGGGCTTCTAGTTTATTTATAAAATAATAATTTACATGCCACTATGCAGCTGCTTCCAAACAAAATAATCTTGTCAGCAAATTAGCCATCTCACCTTTATTTTCTGTGTTTCAACAAATATAAAGTAAGCCAAGTTCACAGACTGAGACATGAGTGGTTCTGGGTGATTACGAATTGTGTGTGAGGGTGTGTTTGTACATGTTCAGTGACAATATTGCCAGTGTAATTTTACCAGAATACAAACATGTTAAAGTTGGTTTTCTATATCTATCACTAATTTTAACCTGTGGATTTTACAGGGAAAGTAAAATCAAGTAAATAAGAAGGAAAAGGAAAGGCACAAAGAGGTTAGATATCCACAAGGTAGAAATGATGGCTTCAGGTTCCACTATTTGTAGTCAGATAGTACTCACGATACCATGTATGGTCACTAATATATTTATTCAGCAACTTATTTTTAAGAAAAAAGAGAAACGCTTACTGGTTTATCTTTAGGGCCCTCTCCTAAACACACACACACACACACACACACACACACACACACACACACACACTGATTCTTCATACTCCCTTAAATGAGGAGCCAGAAATGAAGAGAATACTGTGGCTTTAGTATTCTAGGTAGTATACTGACAGCATGGCACATCCTAGCATCCTGCAAGGAGGCAATGCCTTGAGCCCATATCATGAGAAAGAAATTCATTACATTTTATGTAGCTATGTCCCTTTCCACAAAATCTTCCAACAACTTCCTGTTTCACCTCTCTTCCACAGCTAGACATAGCAATAGGGGCAGTTACTAAGAGAGATGACCATCTCCCTCCAGGTCAGAGGTTCTCAAGGATCTCATCAGGTAATGTTCCAGGCCTTTGCTGTGCAGAGAGCTGCTGGGCTGACCACATAGTATCTGCAATCTCTCTATGAACCATGATGCTGTTGATGGCATCTCGGTGTGAAGCCCAGCCAGCCAGTCCTCATGCCTCGATGAAAATATAGACACAAGATTGAATAAAGCTGATGTAGAAAACACTGGTCAGGGTGAAGAAATTCATTCATTTTTTACTTGACTGTTTTGAAACAGAATACATATTGAGATAGGCATGTACATAATAAAAGGCCAGGGGCCATTACAACCTAAATGACCAGACGGATGACCAGTCACCAGGAAGTCATGGAGCACCTCTTGGTCCCTCCCCCGTGGCCCACAGGCTCCTATCACAGCAAGACTGGCAGCCGGCAGTTGGGCGGGGCGGCAGGGGGAGGGGGTGCGTGGGCGGAGCAAGGCAGGCACGGCGGCTGTGGATCAGGCCCGAAGAGAGGCCCAGAGAAAGACGGGGTCTGATCCACAGCCACTGCAGCTGCTGGCAAGGCCCAGAGAGAGAGATAGAGAGAGAGGCAGAGCCTGATCAGCAGCCACTGCCACTGCTGGCAAGGCCCGGAGAGAGAGAGAGGTGGGGCCTGATCCCCAGCTGCTGCAGAGGCTGCGGATCAGGCCCAGAGATAGGCCCGGAGATACGTGCGGAGACGCTGACTGGCATAGAAACTGACGAATCAGAACCTAATCTGGGTGAACTGCAAAGGCAGAACCTAAGGTGGGAGCTGAGGAGGGGTTTTAAGGGCAATAGCTGTTTGGTGTAAGGTGTAAGAAAGCAGTTCAATTTTTTAATGTTCGGCTTGGCAGGATAGTGCATATGGCTGGCTATCAGTCCAGATATAGGGATTATGTATTTTTGTCTGCCAAGAGCATCTCCTCCTGCTGAAAAAGACTCCCCTGCCCATTTAAGCAATCATATAAGGGTAATGTGCTAATTAGACCGGGTCGACCAACCATCTTCCAGGGGTCCGACTTCCTTCCGGACAAAGCCATGGAGTTGGGGGCCAAGGCAGAGGCAGTTAGGGGTGATCAGTCTGGCAGGGGAGGGCAGTTGGGAGGGCAGTTAGGGGCAATCAGGCAGGCAGGGGAGGGAAGTTAGGGGCAATCAGGCAAGCAGGCAGAGAGGTTAGGGGTGATAAGGCAGGCAAGCAGAGGGGTTTAGGGGCAATCAGGCAGGCAGGCAGGTGAGTGGTTAGGAGCCAGCGGTCCCAGATTGCGAGAGGGATGTCCAGCAGCCAGACATCCCCCAAGGGGTCCCCGATTGGAGAGAGTACAGGCTGGGCTGAGGGGAAACCCCCCCCCATGCACAAATTTCATGCACCAGGCCTCTAGTTTTAATATAATCAATTTAGTATAGCAAGAAAGCAATGTTGTTAAAACATGAGATTTAGATCTCATTTCTTTTCCCTGGATTACCAAAGGCTTTTATTTTATACCTTACTTATGAATATCTATGGTTGGATGTTATCTTTATAAGAAAATCAAAATGAAGATATAGGTTAGAATTGTAATATATGTTCATCTCTAAGAGAGTATAAGTTTTATCTCCCAGATTTTTAGTTTAAAGATGTTTCACAATATCATATGTAATTAGTACACTGAGAAATAGTTGTTACAAATGTAATTAAAAAAACTGCTTGTTCTAGGCCATTTGGAGATGATAATAAGTGATCTCATTGTGTTTCAGATACCACTTACCCATGGGTCCTATAATTCAAAAGGAAAAAAATATCAGCATATTTGAAATAAAGCAGTCATGGATACAAGTGAGTCTTATGAGAATGAGTATGTGCTTATTGAAACAGTTGATGGGTCCTGTTTTATGTACAAGGGGGTAAGTAACCACTTCTTGATACATGAAGTTTGCACAGGATTGGGCCTCCTTCCCAGCATCTCCAACAGTCTGCCTAAGCTTCAGTTCCACCCTAACAGCTGTTCTCTGCTCAGAGCCCACCTCAACTCTCGTCCTCATGGAAGAGGTCAGTTCAATAAGAAGGTGAGGCTGGTAATCATAAAAGCTGAAAGCTTAATAATGTCTTTCAAGACATGTCAAAAACAACCCCAAATCAAAGTTGCACATCAAAGTGACATGTCAAAAAGCTCCTAGCTTTGAAATGCTTTTGTCAAAGAGGTTGCGTAGGTTAAAAAAAGCCCCATCAAAATGTCATGGACACATCTAATTCCTCATAGCCCAATCACAAAAGAAGATGAGACTTGCTCAGAGGAATGAGAATTTAGGTTGTTGGGGGAAAGGACGGGGGGGGGGGGGAACGGAGAATGAAAAACAAATAAGTTAAACAATCTTTCAATCCCTTTTGTTCTTTTACCTTTACATTGATAAAGGACTCACCCTAAATGTGTTAAAATATTCCTTTTATGAAAACTTCTATGTAAACTTTCACAAAGATGAGTATTAAACACTTGATCAGAATGGTAAGTTTTTTTCCCAACCATCTTGAAACATGGCTTCCCCATGAAGTGGCAATTCAAATGCATATCAAGCACAGAAATAAAGTGCTTTCTAAGGATTAAATGTAATGCAATTTTCTGTTAAAGACTAAATCTCATTTTAAGAAAATCTTAATGGTCACAGGGATAATTTATTTTTTTCAATAATGATATATTTTGTAAGTGATTCAGTTTGAAGTAAGGATAACCAAGGGCATCATTTTCCTGTCAGACACAAGATATATTAGAACAGCTAAAAGACCTTTTCCATTTATAATTTCTCAATCTCATAAATAAATAAAAAATTCTGATTCTGACTTAGATTTTTTTTTATTTTTTCTATTCACTGCCCCTAGATGTCTTATTACACATAGTATTCGAAGACTGAAACATTGGTCTGAGAAGAAAGGTGCTTTATATAGTTTTTAGGGTTGACCCTGATCTTATGGTATAATCACTTCTCCAAAGTTAAGAAGTCATTGGGTTCTTTACATGAGGAACGTTTTGAGAAGACGTTACTAATGTCTTTAACATCAATATGAGGTGTCTCTGTTAATATGGCCATACGGTCCTACATGTGCCTAAGGCACTTTCTCTGACCTTTTTTCAGAATGACACAATTCTTTCTCTGTCCCTGAAAATTCAGATTCCAGCTTGACCAGGCTCTTTTATATCCTTCTTTCAAAGGCATCGAAGCTTCCTCCTTATTCTCACCACTGGTAGTAAAGAATAACACAGCCCCAAAATAGGGCAGTTATTACTGTCACCATCCTATCTAATAAAGAGGTAATATGAAAATTGACCATCACTCTAACACACAAGATGGCCACCCCCATGTGGTCAAAGATGGCCTCCCCCATGTGGACACAAGAAGGCCACCACAAGATGGCCATCAGGGGAGGGCAGTTGTGGGCAATCAGGCCAGCAGGGGAGGGCAGTTGGGAGGGACCAGGCCTGAAAGGAAGGGCAGTTGGGGCAATCAGGCCTACAGCGGGGGCAGTTAGGGGCAATCCAGGCAGGCAGGCAGGTGAGCAATTAGGAGCCAGCGGTCCCGGATTATGAAAGGGATGTCCGACTGGGCCTAAACTGGCAGTCGGACATCCCCCAAGGGGTCCCTGATTGAAGAGGGTTCAGGCTGGGCTGAGGGGTCCCCCCCCCCATGCATGAATTTCGTGCACTGGGCCTCTAGTAATATATATATATACTAGAAGCTCGATGCAGGAATATTCGTGCTAGAATGGGCCTTCCTTTCCCTGGCCTCCCGGCACCGCATTTCCACTCCAGCCGAGCCCCAGAGCCACCTCTTTCCAATCCGGCCCTGCCTTCCATTGATTTTTAGGGACAGTGGAAGAGAGAGGGAAAGAAAGAAAGAAACAGATGTGAGAGAACATATTGATTGGTTGCCTCTTACACGAGCCATAACCAGGGCCTGGGCCAGGGAGGAACCTGCAACTGAGGTACATGTCCTTGACCAGAATCAAACCCGGGACCCTTCAGTCTGCAGGCCAACACTCTATCCACTGAGCCAAACTGGCTAGGGCACCATTATATTTTCAGAGGTTACACTTTAGCTTTCTATTCTTTATTTTTTCTCAGTGCCCTATTTCTTTTATTCTAGTAGTTATTCACAGTTTATGTTGATCCAAGGTTGTCCTGTGCTGACAGCATCTTTCAAGGTGGCAGATGAAGGAATAGCGCACTCACATTCAGTGATGGAGTGGTTACCCTCCCTTAAATCCTGACAACTGAAGTTATGACTCACCCTTGGCTGAATTGGTTGTGGGGAGTCGTAGATTTCCAATACAATTTTTAAACTCTAATATAGTTTCACTGATTGAGCACGCTGCTAGCAAAGCTGGGAAAATCTACACACTGACCATCTTGGCCTAAGGAAATCCTGCTGACTCAAGAGCGGACGGTTTAGCTGGGCATCCATCATGGTGTGTGGGGGAGGGAGAGGTAAATATTTATGTTTGTTTTTCAAATCCCTGAGACAACACTTCTGTAAGCAAATTAATCTGCTACTTCATTCAGGTCTGGGTTGTAAAAAGCAAAAGAAATAAAGAATAATCATTTCACCAGTTGTAACCTGTTTCCTAAAGCTAGTTACAGGACTCTACATCATTTTCAGAGTCTTTTGCTTTTCATTGGCTTTTGTTTTCTATCCCAGAACTTTCATTCAAACAAGAGCTGTGGAAGAATGATAAAATGGATGCCTGACAAAAACAGGTGCTACAGATATAAGTAAAGAAGACTTACTATTCTGTAGTCACTTGGGGAAAAAGATGAGAAAATCTTCCCTTTCCTATGTTTCCAGAGTATATAGAAATGAAAAGAAACAGATACTTCTTATGTATGTAGTTCTCAAAAGAGATAATATTCTGGTATGACATATGACCAGATATCCAATTTTTATTTAAAAAATGAGTCATAATATTTCTTTGAAATATTTTATTGAGTAAAAAGAGGCACTAAAAAAGAACTTCGAAGTTTATGCTTCTGAATTACATGTGTCCTATAATGAAGGGGTTGAGATAACAATAACAAAACCTAAAGGAAAATGAAATGCAGTATGGTTAGATGTAACTCAATACCCACCCCTGTCACACACACAGAGCCCTACATATACTCAAAAACCCTCATGTACATACATACATGAGCACACACATGTGTGCATCCAAACTCAAACACATACTCCAGCCCCACAAAAAGTTTCAAAAAGGTGTATCATAAGACATTTCAGTAAAATAGGGATGGCTAATTTTGGGTTCTAATTACATGATGGTGAGTGAAATACTTTGGGGGAGCATTTTTCCTATTTCTTATAAGAGCAAGTTTATATTTGCATTTATTATCTCAAGAATATTCAAATTATTTTCCTAATCAAGGAAATATTAAAATTATAGTCGGCCCTTTTCTTATCACGTGGTTAAATTTGCTCCTCATTTTATAAATGTGCAAAGTAGAGTCCAGAAAAGATAGGTGGGTTTTGTACAGTAACTGAAATAGTCAAGGGTAGAAATAGGGCAGGAATCTTTTATGCTTTTGTCTATTTTAAACATTGCCACCTTAGTCCCTTTCCCCAGTTGTCAATACTGGTGACATATTTTAGTAAAAATATTGATATTTTTCTTCTTTAGAAATTTAGAGCTTAGCTAATTAGCTAGAGAACAGCTTTATGCAGAGAACAGCTAGTATATCAGCTCATTCCTCCAGCTCTATTGTATCAGTTCATCATTTTCTCTAATATGTGGATTTCCATTTCACCTGGAACTTAAGATATAGAGGGAGATTTTTTTTATAACCTTCCTCCTATTCTGTTTGTGATTGTACTCCTGAAGATAGTTTTTCTTTGTTTTAAAAATGTTTTTACTTATTTTAGAGAAAGAAGAAGGAAATGGAGAGAGAGAGGGAGAGAAACTTCGGTGTGAGAGAGAAACGTAGATCCGTTGTCTCCTGTTCTTGCCCTGACCAGGGACTGAACCTACAACGTGGGCATGTGCCTTGACCAAGAATCGACCTAGAGACCTTTCAGTGCACAAGACAATGCTCAGCCTACTAAGCCACACCATCCAGAACCCGAAGTTACTTTTTAATAATTGCACAGATATTTGGTTGATCTTATTACATGGTTAGGAAAACTTTAACAAGGTCATCATTGGCTACTATGCAAAATCTAAATTTCCATCATTCAAAGCTCACTACAATCAGACCCAAAACTATCATGCTACTTAACTGTTACATGTAGTATACTTACTTTGACTTTGAACTGAACTGCTTCTCCTCACTGGAGTTAGAACTGCAGTGTTTTTATGCTTACTGTATGCCAGACATCTTGCTAAAAATTTTACATGCATTAACTTATTACATTCTCAGAACAGCTCTAATACAAAGTATTGAATTATTATTGTATTATTGTACCCATTGTATATCTGAGAACACTGAGGCTAACAAAGCTTTAGTAATCTTCTTACTCTTATACATTTAACTTGGTTAAACCAGGCATCAACACAGAACAGGCCTCTACAGTTCTCCCTCGTGGCACATACTCATTGGACTCCTATACATATGTGATAGAGACCTGGTTTCCACTCAACTCTGTAATTTCTGACTTCATCTAGCTCTTAGTACCCAGCTAACTTTGTGCATACCAACTGTATTTCACTTTAACATCAGAAAGCATCTTTTCACATCTTCACCAACTTTTTTTGTATATACAACTTATTCTCCTGCCTACATAGTAATCTGCCAAAGAATATTTCCTTTTTTAAGTGGTATGTAGCACCTTATCTGCCCCTCACCCACTCCCAGTATAATTCTATAGGTAACATGAGGTCCCATTAAAAATACATAATTAAGAGCCATAATCACTTCAGACCTCCATTTATTCTGTATATTTATAAAAATACTAGAGGCCCATTGCAGGAAGATTCCTGCAAGAATAGGACTTCCTGCGGCGGTCTCCACCACCCCGCCTGCTTCCCTCCTATCTCCGCCGCCCCGCTTGCTTGCTTCTCCGCAGCTTCGCCCCCTTCTGCAGCGCTTGGCTTCCTTCTACACTGTCTTCAGTCTTCCCTCTGCACCAGGATATGTTAACTGCCATCTTGGTTGGGTTAATTTGCATACTCACTCTTGATTGGCTGGTGGGCGTGGCTGGTGGGCGTAGCAGAGCTATGGTCAATTTGTATGTTTCTCTTTTATTCGATAGTATAATAAAATATGTTGTTAGAATTAAATAGTAATTGTGAGGCTAGCTACTACTATGCGACAAACACTTGTGAGATTTATTTCTTATAATCACATACAAGCAATTATGCTCATATTTATTTATTTATTTATTTTTATAACAAGTAGAAGTCGGGGATCAGAAAGTTTAGCTGAGATATTTCAGACTTTGGAAGTGAGTGAGAGAGCTGGGATTCAAACTCATTACCGCTAGCAGCAAAGACTATACTATTTTCATGATAATATCTGAAAAAATACCATATGTAAAAGTGCTCTGTTTATTGCTAAGGGAAATAAAGTATCCACTTGATTCAGCAACATAATCAATTAGAGAAAATATGATTGAGTTAATAGTTTTCTAAAGGGGAAAATATAAACTATAACAATAAGCACATACCTTGATTTTTTTAAGATAAATACTGAATTTTAAATTATCAGAATTAAAAGAAAAAATAACTTATTTTAGTAGTCAAGTAAGTAAGTGGGTTTATAGTTGCCAAGTAAAATTATCTTCTTGAGGAATAGGACTTTGTTTTATACAGCTTTGAATTACTGTCATTTTTCTATGGCCCTCATACAGCAGAAATTTAAGAAATAAAAAGTGAGTGAAAATAGTCATATACTTTCTAACACTTGCACTTACGCTTATGATTCAAATAAACACATAATATGATAAATATCCTAGTATTTCTGCTGTCCTTGTAACCATGGTAAAGTGCTAAATCACTCTGGTGCCCAAATTTACTGTATATATAATTTACATAATATAAATTTAGGTTAGTTAGTGTGAACTTTAATGTTTTACCTAAACAACTTTCTCATTTTTAAGTGACATCAGCTGATTCCACAGAAATGTGTATAACAGGAATTAAATCAGTCATTTTAGACATGTTACTATAACTTTCTGACTCAAAGTTAATATAATTGGCACCTTCAAAGATGGAATAAAAATATAATATTGATCAGAAGGGGGATTGATATTCATGTAGGAGAAAAAAAAAGTCAATGTTAATTAGCAGATATAATATATGAAATTAGGAAAATGGTATAAGTTACTAAGACCACGTAAAAAACAACAACAACAAAAATACACAAGATCTGCACAGATTATACATTATTATTATAACAAGGTGGGATCAGAAGACAGGAGGGGATTTGATAAGCATTATTTCGATTCCAGATAATATGATATTGCCACTCCTCATTGCCATGGCAATAGGAATCCTATTATATAATAATATCATTATAAGGAAAATGCAAATGAAATAGGTAGAATTGAGAGATGAAACCACAGGCTGCCTAGCCCTACCAAGGGGAAGATGAGGAGAGAAGTCCCAGATGGGTCGCACCACAGGAAAAGAGTGAGAACATGAAGGCATTCATTTGAATTACTTACAAAAGATTGGGAGGTTACATTTAGTTTATATGCTAAAGTCTTTGGGCATGGCACAACTTCTTGTTTCTTCTACTCACAGTGGTCAAGGTCAGTGTAGATAATTAATTATGTAGCTGCATGTCCATCATGTGTAGCCAATTCTACCCACTGAGACAAATGCTTAGAAGGAAACAGATTAGTAAATCACAGGAATACATTGTCCTTGTAATATGTGCCAATTTGTGTCAGAGCAACAGTATCAGACGCTTACCGAAATTGCTCTCCTGTTCCTAATTATCACCTAGAACAGTCGTGTGCAACAGAGCAAATGGGTCTGGGAGGGAGTAGGAAGCAATCAGTTTTGAGGATTTTTTTCCCAAATTAGGATATTTTGAGGAAAATGAGCATTTATATGCTATCTTCATTTAATGCTTAGATTAACCATATTTGGCGACACTCTAAAGTTAGGGTATGTTTTTCTACTTGAGGTATTTGAATTTCAACTTTTAAGGTATAATATACTCTTCGTAACTAAGGTGTCCATTTAATTTATTAGGTTTCAAACAATGGATAGAAAGTACTATAAGTCAAACAGTTTAAGACACTAAAGTGAAAAAGCGCTACATCTTTCACACACCAAGTGAAATAAGCATGGGCTGGGAAGTCAGGCAGAGCTCACTGAACTCACTGCTTGACCCTTCATTTGTCCAAATGACTTTTACCTTTTTTATCCATACGAAATGCCATCACTATCTACTTAATTTCTCTGTCCAACTTAATACAAAAAATATAGATATTATGATGCTTTACATTTTGAATATTTTTTCATGGGTTTCTTTGTCAGCAATCCTAGTCGTCACGTGGTACTTACTGTTTTTTCTCCCTTGAGTGGAGATGCAGAAGGTAGAAGAGGAAGAAAGGGAGGCATGTTTACCTGAGTCCTAAGTCAATAGTGTTTGACATCAACTTTTAGAAAGTAGCTAAGCAAAGTCCTTCAGGAAAGAGAGAGAGAGAGAGAGAGAGAGAGAGAGAGAAGAGAGAGAGAGAGAGAATAAATCAGCGATTGCCAAAATACTTTATTAGACTCTCAAGTATGTGAGAATCCCAGTTGGAGAAGCAGCACATTAACTCTTTAGTAGTTCCAACCAGCCAGAGTGGCTCAGTGGTTGAGTGTCATCCTGTGCACCAAAGGTTGTAGGTTTGATTCCTGGTCAGGGCACATAACTGGGTTGAGGATACAGAAGGAACCAATTGATGTTTCTCTCATACCTCTCTCTCTCTCTCTCTCTCTCTCTCTCTCTCTCTCTCTCTCTCTCTCTCTCTCTCTCTCTCTCTCTCCCTCCCTCTCTCTAAGCATGTCCCCAGGAGGTAAGGATTAAAAAGTAGAAATAAATATTTAGTAATTCCTATTCTCAACAAAAAAGACAATCACAAGTATAGCCCTAAAATTGAATGGCACTACTCAGTTGCAAAGTGTACATCCCAGGGATTCAGAATGCTTACAATATTATCTTATATCACTGTAAAAGTAAATAAATAAATGAATAAGTAAGTAATCCTAATAGAAGATTCTGAGGCACTTCAGAATAGATACATACATGAAGAGAGATTACAAGATCCAGCTAAACTTTCATTTTCTTGTTTTATATCAGCCTATTCTTTTACTTAAATTTAACAAGTCAGGATTAGCATGAAAAATTAAGCCAGAGGACCCAGAAACTCTTCTATAGTAATATTATCGATACCAACATCCAACAAATGGCAGACATTTACACTTAATTTTGGCTTTCTAGTTGGTATTCTTTTAGCCTTACAAAGAGAGACAGAGATGGAGAGAGACACACAGAGAGAGTGAGCATTGTATAAATTTTAAATAGTATGTTTTTAAAAGTAGCTAGCACTCTACCAAGTATAGCAGCATGCACAATAATTTATTTTTTTGTGATTGGGACATGCTTGGCTTACATTTTAATTTCCTTATTTAATCATATTTGTATGTAGGATAAAAATCCAAGTTCATAGGGACATTTTGAGATGTCATGAACATTTTTTATGCCTCTTAGCTAATCTTGCTTTCGAGTATCTCATTAAAATTATGTTTATATTATGGAGAAAATAAAATTACTGCTCAGAGGAAAACACTGATTTATTCTTGTCATGTACTTAAATAGCCAATGTATCCTACAAAAATGCTTGTTGGTATGTTTTTATAAATCCCATTGAGGTTGGACAACTATAAATTCACTCTGTAAAAATTCACTCTGCTCTTCTTATACGGAATTATAAATGCAACAATATTTGACCCAATGCAGTCTTTCCTCCCCACTAACCTCCAAGAGCTAAGCTTTTTTTCTGGGTTGCTTTAGAACTCAAATACTGAAAGGATAGAGGAAATCCATAACCCAGCCTTCCATAAGTTGCTCTTTTGTTCTTTTCAATCATATACTTTCAGATTCTGATTGCCCCACTGCGACCTCACCACTAGCATGAGCAGATCTCATTCCTCTCTTCCCTTATTCATTAACACTGTTCTGAAGTCTTCCATTGTCATAACGCTGACAGCCTGCTGGGGTTTACAATAGTTCTTTTTCTGGCTTGGATAACCATGTTGGCTTCCCTGAACCTATTTTTATTTGTAAGCTGTTGGATGAACATTCTCTCTACTCTCTTTTAATTTTTAAAGCCCATGTGTTCATCACATGTCCTGAACAAAAACTGAAAAGTTCTGTTGCTTAATAATATAATGCGAGTGGGAAAAAGTTACGCTCAATTCTTTCATCACTCTTATGAACTCACTTTATGTTTATTGGCACTTTACATGTCAAACTGTCATAGGAATATACACACAGGGTGGGTGTCCTCTCAAAATATACACACACTTTGAATGATGATAAAGTCAGTGTTTATTAACATACACTTCAGTTTCAAAATTTAAAAGCATCTACAGAAATGAATAATGTCTTTTGTCAACACCTGTTTTCAAACTGATGACCGTTCTGGTCCAGGCACTGCTGACAATACGAAGCAAAAGAATCACAAACATCAAGAATCGTTTTGTTCGGTATTTGTGAGCCCTCAATTCATTGACTGTTGCTGGCTTTGTGCTGCAAACTTTTATCTTTTTTGTATCCCCATGAAAAAAGGTCTGTGGCACTTTAGGATAAATTTTCTTTGTTCAAAGTTTAGTCTGGCATCACACATTATTTCAAATTAGGTAAAATTGAGAAGGAATAAAAAGTAAGTGGTTTATCAGCTGTTAAAGTATGCATACATTTTGGGGGGAGACCCTATATATGTGTGTGCCTGTGTGTATGGGTGATGTGTATAATTATAAAGGTACATTTATACATATCTGTACCAATTTGACATCATTATTATTATCCCTATATTACTGATAGGGATACTGAGATTCATAGTGATCAATATTTTGTCCAAGACACAAAAGTAGTATTTGACAGAGTAGAAACTGAAACTTGTTTGGAATGATTCCAAATCTAATACTTTCTCTACAGTAATATTTTTGTCTTTCCTAAGCAATCCCATAAAAATGTATTTGGATCTCCCTACATCAATGTTGATTTTATATCTGAATATCTTGTGTACTATTATTGTGGCTCTAGTCCAAGAACTAATTATCTCTTTTTTCAATAATTGTATTTTAATCAAAAATGGTTATGATTTAGGATGATGGTCTTTTAAGGTCAATTAACTCCACTTCATGTCTGTGTTTTATATGACTGCCAGTCAAAACTCTTTTAATGCCCTTGTCTGCTAATTCTAACAGTTGTGAAATGTTGGGGTTGATTTCGATTGATTTATTTTTCTTCTCACTATGGCTTGTGTTTTTATGTTTCTTGGTATGCCTGGTAATCCTTGATTGATATGAGGAATTGTGATATCTACATTTTTAAGTACTGGACATTCTTGAGCTTTACTCTAGGATGTAGTTACGTTGCTATGCAACAGTTTGATTCTCTAGGGTCTTACTTCTATTGCAGGTGATTTCATGCAATCCCTGGTCTAGAGCAAATTATTTCCAGCCTTTCAAATACTGTTTTCTCAGTATTTCAAATGGTTCTTTTCTTGACCTAAGCCAAACTGGAAAATTACATTATTCTTGAGGCCTTAAGTAGAGTTCTCATCAGATAGTTAATATGGGGGATTAAGTAACTGTAGACCCAGTGTGTTCTGGTCAAACCATTCTTCCATTAGTTGGCAAAAGAGGTTCAACTTTTTAAATTTATTATTAATTCAGTGATCAGAATTCAATTTTATATTAACCTTGTCTTTCTCTAGACAATTTTCCTTATTTATCACCAAACTTCAGTTTTCTCATCTTTAAAATATGAAACTAGTAATATTCATCCACAGAGGGTGTTGCAAAGAAAAAAAATGAGACAAGGTATGTGATGTTTTAACCTTTTTCTAGACCTAGAGCACTCAATAGATTTTAGCCATTATAATTATTATTGAGTGAAGCTGAAATTCCTCTGCCAGACATTAAGGTTCACTAGAATTTGAGGCTGTACCCTTCTCTTCTCTAATTTGTTAGTTTTGTTCTCACAAACAAATTATCTCATCTCATTCTTTTTTTCTTTATTGATTAAGTTATTACATTTGTGTCCGTATCCCCTCATTGCTCCCCTACCCCCCACTCATGCCCTCACCACCCTGGTGTCTGTGTCCATTGGTTAGGCTTATATGCATGCATACAAGTCCTTTGGTTGATCTCTCCCCCTTACCCACACCCTCCCCTATCTTCCCTCTGAGGTTTGATGGTCTGATCGATGCTTCTCTGTCTCTGGATCTGTTTTTGTTCATCAGTTTATGTTGTTCATCATATTCCACAAATGAGTGAGATCATGTGATATTTATCTTTCTCTGACTGGTTTATTTTGCTTAGCATAATGCTCTCCAGTTCCATCCATGCTGTTGCAAATGGTAAGAATTCTTTTTTTTTTTTTTTTTTTTTTTACTGCAGCGTAGTATTCCATTGTGTAGATGTACCACAGTTTTTAAATCCATTCATCTGCTGATGGGCACTTAGGATGTTTCCAAATCTTAGCTATGGTAAGTTGTGCTGCTATGAACATAGGGGTGCATATATCCTTTCTGACTGGTGTTTCTAGTTTCTTGGGATATTATCTCATTATGTTCACAGTTCAGACATACATCCATGACGTTCAAGCCCCTGCCTTATTCCTCCCATTATTCCTGAACCTTGAAAGACTTTTCTTTTCACGATCTCCATCCATTCAGATCCTTCTATCCCTTATTATCTAGACCAAGTCATTTTCTCCAAACCATCTCTGATTTATCTAGTTTCTTTGACCCCACCTCTTCTGAATTCTTACAATACTGAGAGTTCAGGTGACACAATTCAGCCATCAATTTGATAGTATTTTACACTGCTGATTTTTCACCATGAGATCATTGTCTCCAAGTAGATATATTCCTTAATTTTTAAAAATTTTTATAATATCCATTCTGCCCCTCATAATTAACTGATTGAAAACACTTAATAATTTATTCACTGCCATTCTTTTTGTAAAACTGTGATTTTTAATTTTTATTTTTATAGATACAGGAAGGGAGAGGAAGAGGGAGGGAGAAGCATCAATGTGAGAGCAAAGCATTGATCAGCTGACTCCTGCACATCCCCTACCACGGCTCAAGCCCACAGCTCGGGCAGGTGCTCTGACCAATTCACCAGCCAAGGCTAACTGACATATTTCATAGATAACTTCTTAACTATTATTTCAAGTTCCCGCCACTTCTCTAAACAGAAAAGTTTATATTTTAGAAACAACTCTTCCTATTTGCAAATCATGTATGTTTTGATATTTTATTGCCAATATGCATTAAAGCATTTTACATCAAATTTAATAACATACATGCAAATTATGAGTCTCCTATACTTAATATAGTTGTTTCTTATTATTCACAGATTTTGTAACTGTGAATTTTTTTTTTAACTCAAAAATCATTACTCGTGGCACTTTTGCAGTTATCCATAGGCATACATAAGACTGGAAACAATTTGAGTCACCCAACACACACATTCTTAACTAAGGTCAAACAAGAAGACACCCTGCCTTCTTGGTTTAGCTCTCATACTGAAAACAAGTGTTTGTTTCTCAGTCTATTTGGTGCTATGTTTTTTGGAATTTTTTTTATCTTTCTGTTGGTGATCTCTCTGTTTAAACTGCTCCCCTAGCATAGAGCTAAAGTGATGTCCAGCATTTCTAAACACACGAAAGCCGTTCTGTGCCCTGTGGAGGAGTTAGAATGAGCCATGTAATGATGGATTTGAGTTGGAGACATCAATATGAACTCGTGTTTAGTTTAATATAGTTACAGAAAGTTGCATATGGAAATACTTATAGATAGGTGTGCATACATATATACAGGGTGTCCCCCAAAAATGTATACACATTTTAACAGCTGATAGCTCAATTTTGAAAATAAAATGGATTTTAAAAACTGCATTTATAGTTACTCAAAATGTGTGTATTACATTTTGGGGATACCCTATATATATGTTTATATATGTGGGTTAGTATACACATATATGTTTCCTACCTCTGTCAGCTGAGAGGATCTAATACACAGTATGAGTGAGTACAACTAGAGCTCAGATCTTATTTCCAAATAACTTTCTCTGATGAAAAGAAATTACAATCTAGAATAAATGGTTGGTTCTAAGAAATATATTTTCCTGGTGCAGGAATTAATACAAGAACTTGTAGAATCTTAGGGAGCCAGAAAGTGTGGAAGTGCTGAATTAAAAAAAAAAAAAAAAAAAAAGGATGGGATTATGTCAAGAGGCACAGGAGGTCAACTGAAAGAGCTCCCAGTGACCAAGGCTGGAACAACGTGAGCAACAAATTAATAAAATTGAAAAAGGAATATGGACTTGTAATCCAAAGTACAAATTAAATGTACATGAGCCATAAATAAATGATAGAATCAGTAAATAAGTGAGGGAGAAGTGATAAATCTCCTTTGCCTAAGAATTCCAAATAATTTATATAAATACTCACCCCAAAAGGAGAGGGAGCATAAATCTCCACTCCCTAAGTGTGGATTGTGCATAATGACTTCCTTTCAAAGATAATAGTGCAGAAAGGGGAAAAGTAAACTTTCACAATGGAGAGACCTGACAATCTTACTTCAGCCAGTAGACAACAACGATAGATCAATCATGTTGATTGTATATACCCATGATATGATGTGATGGAATTGGCACTTTTACAACCCTGTCATTTTCCTCCCAAATACCCATGATCTCAGTCTACTCATGAATATATATATTTCAGATGCATTTCAATAGAAGATAATTCTACAAAATCCTTTACCAGTACTCCTCAAAATCATCAAGGTCATTAAAAACATGAAAAGTCTGAGAAACTGTCACAGCCAAGATAAGCTTAAGGAGTCAAATAACCATAATGTGGTATCCTAAATGGACTCCTGGAATGGAAACTGACATTAAGTAAAAACTAGAACTATCTGAATACACTATGGACTTTACTTAATAACATATCGGCATTGTTTCCTTAATTATAAGAAATGTACTATCTAATGCAGACTGTTAATTAGAGAAAATTAGGAGAGCGGGTATATGGGAAATCTATTCATCTTTTCAATTATCTTTTCAACTTTTCTGTAAGTCTAAAATTGTTCTTTATAAAAGTCTACTTTAAAAAATTAGTAGAGTTTAGTGAAGCAAAGATGGAGTAAGAACTGCAGGTAGAGAGAACATTATGAAAAAAGAGGCAAGCAGCACATTTTAAAAAGTCAGGCTGTGTGGCGGGAGTGGAGAGAATGAAAGAAAGGAAAAGGCATCCTCAAGCCTCTGCCAGTGAGAAGTAGACAGTGGCCTGGCAGCAACAGACAGTCCATAGACAGTCCCTACTCAATCATAAACAATTCACAGAACACCAGCATCAGAGGGGCACTCTCTAATGGAGCGAGACATACATAAGACCACGATATAATCATGTCTGAACAGAGACCAAAGATCATTATAAACCACAAAAACAGCTAAACATACTCCTTTCCTAGTCAGCAGGAATGAAAGAATGTTTCTTCTTAACCAATCTCAGCTTTGTCCATTCCCTCTGAATGGATAAAAATCGTGAAGATGCCCAATCCTATATTTAGCCCACTTCCTGCCAGCACCCAGAGATGAGCAAACCTCCTGCTTTCTTAAGTCCTCTCCCAAATTACCTACCACGCACTCAGATTTTTAACCAGTCTCTTACTGAGACGTTCCATTGTAGGCCATAGTGCACACTTTTCCTCGCTGTAGAACACTAAATCCGACTTTGATTGGGGGCCCTTATCTCGAGGGCATTGACCAGCAGAGACAGACATAGGCAGGATCACAAGGCAGGAACACAGGCCACCTTAAGGAGCTTGGAATTAATCCTGTAAGCATTGAGAAAACTCACTGATGAATTTTATGCAAAAAATAATATGGTTTAAGTTGTATGTAAATTGTGGCTAAGGAATATGTGGACAGTGATTATGAGGCACAAAAGATATAGACTAGGGGCTACTGCCAGCCAAGCCTGAACTTGGGAAAAAGGTAAGAATGGATGGCAATGTGATGGATTTTAGTAATGTTTATTAGGTAAAACCTGCCATCTATAGTAATGGTAATGAAAGTAAGAGTGAGAATAAATACTCGATCAATGATATTGATTACTGGTTAACCACTTTAGTATCTCACAATTGATTGCCCCATCGACATGCCCACACTGCAGACCTGCATGGGAATGGCAGCACGAGACCTGAATGAATAAGAAGTCATTCAGATGAACATACAAGGCAGAGTGCTGCTTCCACATTTTAAACTCTACCATGCTAATATACCACCAGTGCTCTAATTAGATTGAAGGCATTTTGAAGTCAAAGAATATATAGTACTTACTTGGTAAAGTCAAGGAAAGCACACAAAAAATGTACTTTAAATTTTTTCTGCATAAGGAAAAGACCAATAATTGATGATATCCCCAGAAGAATGAAATTTAGTCCTAAATAAACAAAGATGTCTCCAGATAAAAATCCAATCTCCTCAGAATATTACCAGTTCTGCAGGACTGAAACTTCACAAGGGCTGGGAATATGTCTGTCATGTCCATTATGTTATTCTCGGCACCTTGTTACACCTCCTGGCATAGGTACTCATCAATTAAGTAATTAGCAGAGGACGTGTCCCTAACAGAGGCCAACAACAGCAAAGATATATTGCAGAAAGAGCTCTTTAACAGAGCAGCGGCACGAAATAGAAGGAGCTTTTTGCAGACCTAGAGCACAGAAGCCACAGAGTGGCTGCAGCAGCAGAGAAATCAGGGTGAGGTACCACAACAGCTTATGCTAGAAGCGGGGTACTCTCATTATGGGTTCCAAGACAGAGAAGACACAAAAGAGCAAGCACTCAGAGAGGAAGGTCTGTGTCTATGGACTCTCAGCAGGGATAATAAAGTATTTGTACTATCATCCAGTGCTAGGACATTGGATGTTGAGGGAGTTGCAATATTCCTCAGGCAAGACAGGTATGGCTAGGGAGGAGCATCATTATCAACGGGGATAGTTTCACAGTGCTATTCCACCCTACCCCACATTCTGACAAATCTCGACGAAGTGATTAGAAACACAGGGCGGAGAAGCATGAGAGTCCTCTTGCAAAACCATAGGCAACCAGAAGAGATGATGGCAATGGATTAAGAGGAAAAACAGTGAAAACTCAAAGTTCAGAGAGTCTTGTTAGAATAATAATAATAGCAAAGCCTCAATGGCCAAAATTAAACTTAAGCAGTGTAGTCTTACGTAAGTACGCCTGCATATAGAATGTAATTGCTGAATACATTTATTTTTATCAATTAACTCTTAGGATTTTGATACTAAATCTGATGCATCTTTTTCATTTTTTAACCCTTTGCACTCGCTTGCTTTTTTCTCGATTCCTTTATTCTAATGCTAACCCTGTCGAGTCACACTCGACATCTGAGTGCAAAAGGTTAAAACATACTGTTGAAAATAATTTCTAGGCCCAAGATGAAGACTTCGTTCCCAGGGTGCCACCTCAGCAAACCACACATTCACTTGCTTATAAATGCTCTACTTGAGTAGAAACAGGATATCCAATCAGCCAAGCCCCTTATGTCAAGCCAACTCTTGACTCTATACTCTTTTCCTTGATCTTTCTAAATAGGGCATATATGCAACCCCAGCCCATCTTGTCTGTCTCCACATCGCTGATGCCAGTACTCTATAACACTCACTCTTGCCCCAATTTCCTCAGGAAGAATGTTCCACTGCTTGTGAGGAACTTATACTTCCCCATCTTACTAAATTGTTTTAGTTTTGTCATTCATTTCACAATAGCACCAAGCAATTATCGGATACCAGCTGGGTGTCCTACAATTCAAATCAATTCTGACACCATCTACCTGAAGATAATGTTAGATTCCACAGGGTAACAAAACTGCTCCCCAACCCTGCACACACTTCAGACACCAAGTGCAATAACAGAATAATAAACTACTCTATTTATAAAAATAGAACAAGCCTAATAATAAAATAAAAGTCTAACTCTAATATAATTTTAAAAATAAAATAGCACAATTATAACAAATATACTCTAATACAAGTTAGGGAGGAGAGAAACCAAGATGGTGGCATAGGTAAACACCTAAACTGCTGCCTCACACAACAATTTCAAAACTACAACTAAAAGAAAAAACGGACATCATCCAGAACTACAGGAAGGCTGGCTGAGTGGGAATTTTACAACTAGAAGGAAAGAGAAAAGCACACTGAGACTCAGAGGAGCTGCAGGAGGCAGAGATACTGAGACACGCACACGGAGAGGACTGGCAATGAGTGCGTGGCTGGCTTTCTCAAGCGGGAGGGAGACAAAAGCTCCCAACTGCGCTGAACTCCAGTTCCAGGAAAGACTCTGGGGACCCAGACTCATATGGGGAGAAACTGGACTGTCAGGAAAGAGAAAAGCACACTGAGACTCAGAGGAACTGCGGAAGGCAGAGGCACTGAGGCGCGCACGCGGAGAGGGCGGGCAACTGAGTATGCGGCTGGCTTTCTCAAGTGGGAGGGAGACAAAAGCTCCAAACTGCACTGAACTCCAGTTCTGGGTGAGAATCTGGGGACCCATACTCATACGGGGAGAAACTGGACTGTCTGGCAGTGGGCGGAACTCGAGGGCAGCTTCCTCTGAGAGGTGCTTGCAGCAATTACTATGGGACACTGAGACACAGGAGCCTATTAGGGCAGGGCTGACAAGAAATTAATGCTGTCTGCTCTGCCCTGAGACTCCGCCCCATCCAAGCTGAGCACAGAGGCTTTTGCAAAACTTGTCTCATAAGGGTGTCTCCAGCACAGAAGTTCTCCCATCATAGACACAGCTGATCCTCACAGCCAATTGGCATGGAGGTCAATTCCTCCCAGTGATACCAACAACAATCAAGGCTTAACTACAATAAGACTGTGCACACAGCCCACAAAGGGGTGCACCAAGAGTGTTCACCTCAGGTGGCTGGGGAGGCTGAGACACTGGGCCTTATAGGACACCTCGCACATAAAGCCACCTACCAACTCAGGGAAGCAGCAAAAATGTGGAGACAAAGAAACAGATCACAAATGAAAGAAATGGAGGAAAGCAATTGACTGGATATAGAGTTCAAAACCACGGTTATAAGGTTTTTCAAGAATTTTGTAGAAAAGGCCAATAAATTTAGTGAGACCCTCAAGGATATGAAAAAGGACCAACTAGAAATTAAGCATACACTGACTGAAATAAAAAATATTATACAGAGATCTAACAGCAGACTAGAGGACCACAAGAATCAAGTCAAAGATTTGAAATACAAAGAAGCAAAAAACACTCAACCGGAAAAGCGAAAAGAAAAAAGAATCCAAAAATATAAAGATAGTGTAAGGAGCCTCTGGGAAAACTTCAAGCATACCAACATCAAAATTATGGGGGTGCCAGAAGAAGAGAGAGAGCAAGATACTGAAAACCTATTTGAAGAAATAATGACAGAAAACTTCCCCCATCTGATGAAAGAAATAGACTTACAAGTCCAGAAAGCACACAGAACCCCAAACAAAAGGAATCCAAAGAGGACCACAACAAGACACAGCATAATTAAAATGCCAAGAGCAAAAGACAAAGAGAGAATCTTAAAAGCAGCAAGAGAAAAACAGTTAGTTACCTACAAGGGAGCACCCATATTACTGTCAGCTGATTTCTCAATAGAAACTATGCAGGCCAGACAGGAGTGGTAAGAAATATTCAAAGTGATGAATAGCAAGAACCTACAACCAAGATTACTCTACCCAGAAAAGCTATCATTCAGAATTGAAGGTCAGATAAAGAGCTTCACAGATAAGAAAAAGCTAAAGGAGTTCATCACCAACAAACCATTATTATATGAAATGCTGAAAGGTATTCTTTAAGAAGAGGAAGAAGAAAAAAGTAAAGATAAAAATTATGAACAACAAAGTGGGGACTACTGTTTATCCTATTACAAATTACAATATCACATCTCAAACAAATTTAAAAGTAAAAACATCTGGTTAAATAAAAAGAATGTTTCACTCCAAACAGAAATGTCTCCATTTGGATAAACTCTATTAAGTGCCTTAGAAGTTCAAGCGACAAATATATTATGGCACACTTTTGCCTCCCAAATCCACACACTGCCATCTATAATCCTATCTAATAAAAGAGTAATATGCAGATTGACCATCACTCCAACACACAAGATGGCTGCCCCCATGTGGACACAAGATGGCCACCACAAGATAACCTGCAGGGGAGAGCAGTTGGGGGACCAGGCCTGCAGGGGAGGGTAGTTAGGGGGAACCAGGCCTCAGGGGAGGGCAGTTAGGGGCAAACAGGCTGGCAGGGGAGCAGTTAGGCATCAATCAGGCTGGCAGGGGAGTGGTTAGGGGGTGATCAGGCTGGCAGGCAGAAGTGGTTAAGGGCAATCAGGAAGGCAGGCAGGCGAGCAGTTGGGAGCCAGCAGTTCTGGATTGTGAGAGGGATGTCCGACTGCCCGTTTAGGCCTGATACTGGTTTCGGGCCTAAACGGGCAGTCAGACATCCCTCGAGGGGTCCCAGATTGGAGAGGGTGCAGGCTGGGCTGAGGGACACCCCCAATGCATGAATTTTGTGCACTGGGCCTCTAGTGAAAAATAAAGTTGAACGTTTTGATTACATTTCTATATAAGTTTATTGAGACTGACTTTTCTTTCTTTCCCTTCCTTTCTCTCTTTCTCTTGTGGGCAACATTTTAAGACCCAGTTTCTGCTTTCTTAACATGTGTTTAGTCCATCAGTAAGGTAATTCTCATTGACCCTTAACGACTAATCAAGGATACATTTTCTTTGATGTTCTTTTTGGATTCCCCACTTATCAAGCAGAGAGGAGAGACACAATTAAATCTCAACAATTAGTTACCCTGAAATTTAATGTGTAAAATAGTATGAAAGAAAATTACAGTTTTTTGGTGGATAATTAAGAAAGCTAGAACATTTAGGAACAATTTCTGTCAGTAACAAATGAGTTGTATTCACTAAGCAAAGAGTGTTCGATGTTTTAAATCTGGCAGGACAGTTTGTTCTCATGTGAACACCATTTGTCAGAGTGGTAGAGGCACGGCTTTCCCTAAATAGACTGAAGAAGCTTCCCTAGCAGCTTCATGGGGACCAATATGACTTGTCCAAATGAGGGACATTATCAAGCACTCTGTGTTAATTTGTGTTTTATAGGTTTCTTGCATTTGTTTAATTTTTTTTTTCTCTGACCCAAGTCTGTTCATGTCTTTTAGTACAAAAGTTAACTAAATAGGACCTTATTGTTTTATGAACACTCTGAGTGAAATTAAATCCTTTGAAAGAAAAGAAAACCAAAGAAAAACCTAAACAAAGAGAAATCATATCTGCAGGGAATGTATACACCAGGAATAAAGAAACAAAAAGGTGATATTACCATGAATAAGATAATTTTTTTACTTAACTTTTATTGTTGATACTATTACAGATGACCCCATTTTCCTACCCTTTTGCCCAGCTCTGCCCAGCACCCCACCTAAATAAGATAATTTCTTTACCAGAAAATTTTTTGGATTGTAAAAAATTATATATATATATATGTATATATATATATATATATATATGTATATATATATGCAATAGTATATGACTGCACGTGGCAGGCTAACAGTCATGTCAGGCTAAATCTTAAGCAACACATGTGCCTGTGAATGTAGCTGCTGTACACCTCAGCATGAACTCCCAACCCCGTGGTTGGCAAACTGTGGCTCGCGAGCCACATGCGGCTCTTTGGCCCCTTGAGTGTGGCTCTTCCACAAAATACCATGGCCTGGGCGAGTCTATTTTGAAAAAGTGGCGTTAGAAGTTTAAATTTAAAAAATTTGTCTCTCAAAAGAAATTTCAATCGTTGTACTGTTGATATTTGGCTCTGTTGACTAATGAGTTTGCCGACCACTGTCCCAACCAAAGTGCTAGAGGGCAAGTAAAGGCTGGAAGTTGTTAGCCGTTTTTAACCAAACCAAGACATGAAAGCTTGGTGGCCCCACATGGAAATCTAAATTAGCTCTGAATTTCATTGGCAATTTTGCTGAAAAGTTTGTACTTTTTGTATGCATGTTACCATATGCCATCTATTAAATAGGGAAACAGAAAAATTGTGTACCCCTTTAGAGTATTTAATTTTGGTATGGCTGTAGATTTATTGAAAATTTTATTAAAGCTATAGATAATCTCCCTAGAAATGTACGCATAAACCCGCTCCAGCATATGCTTGCAAAGACTCATAGTTCTAAAGGCCAATGCATATAGCCCAGGTTCCATATTTTAAAAATCTCTTTTTTGAAAATATATGTTGATGGCAGGTGGCCCTGCTTTTTTAAATAGGGGAGACCACCAGACTGAGGCAATGAAAAGAGCAGATCCTCCTAGAACTAGTCTGCAGGGGCATAAACTGTGTTGGTTCTACTGTGACGGAAATACTGTACAACAGGCAGAATGAAGAAAACCGAGCCATAAACACGCTGATCATGCTTCAGAAGCAGTTTACCTCTAAAGACATTCAGGTAATTGGGAGTTAACTGAGAGAGATATTTTAATGACTTCAGCTGAGTATAATTAACAATAGGAGAGAGATTCTAAATGAGGCTCTGGGAGAAAAGATTTTTAAAAACCTAGAAGGAAAAATTAAAAGATTTTCAAACAAATTGAACTCTGGAAAGAATATTGATTTTATCAGAAAAAAAAAACAAAAACAAAACAAAACAAAAAAAAAAAACCCTTTTATCCAGTCCAGTGTGGTTAATAAAACCAAAAACATGTTTTAAAAAATAAGTCAAAAGATCAGCAGGCATATTCTTTTGAGACTGGAAGAGAAAATAATTGATAGTTTGACAAGGCTTTAGAAGGAAATGTATCATTCTGCAGAGCCAGTTTGGCTAGCGACACGTAATTGAAAAGAATATATTTAGCCTTGCCTAGTTAATAATCCATTAATGGAAAAGAGTAGCAAAGAGCTTAACTGACCTTCTGGATCTTGTCAAAATCCTGCCAAGGAGCCGACTGTGGGAGAGTGACAGCGAGTTAGCAACTAAATGACAAAGGCTGGCAAGGCTATGATTTTAATGAAATGTATCTTTGAGAAACTGATTTAGAACAGATGCGCTCAGAGTTAGGAGCTAACACCAAATTCTATTTTGTTATTTGCTCTTTTGCAGTTGCCAATATTCTGGTGTCCAGGTGTTTGCAAAGTTGGCAAGGAGGAGAGGGAGTGTAATGTGTGGTATGTATGTGTGTGAGATGGGGACCTCTCCCATCTGTCCTTCTCTCCATCACCCCTGTATGCCTCCCTTCAAAAACCCTTAGCTGAGTGATTCTTACTACCTTATCCTATGTAATTTTATTTTCAGAGAGAGGAAGGGAGAGGGAAAGAGAGAGAGAAACATCAATGATGGAGAGAATCATTGATCACATGCCGTTCTGTGGGAAAAGTCCACAACCCAGGGGTGTGCCTTGACCAGGAATCCATCCCTGACCTCCTGGTTCATGGGTCAATGCTCAACTACTGAACCACACTGGCCGGATATATCCTATGTCATTTTTACCAGATTTGCCAATGCTGCCACTTGACAAATATTCTAAGCATATCCATTTCCTATATAATCCTATATAATAAAGAGCTAATATGCAAATGGTCATCACGCCCTCATGCCGTCACGCCTTAATGGCTCAGACACTCAACACTGGGGAGAGAGGAATGGGGACCAGCCAGGCACAAATGAGCTCGCGAGAGAGGAATGGGGACCAGCCAGGCTGCAGCCCAGGAGAGAGACAAGCCACCCGCTCCGCGGTCCTGGGCACCAGAGGCTGTTTCTGTGCCCGGGAGAGGGACAAGCAGCCCGCCTCATGGTCCCAGGCACCAACAGCTGCACCTGTGGCCTGGGAGAGGGACAAGCTCCCCACCCTGCGGTCCTGGGCACCAGCACCTGCACCTGTGGCCCAGGAGAGAGACAAACCGCCCGCCCCACAGTCCCAGGCACCAGCGCCAGCACCTGTGGCTGCGGCCCAAATGAAAATGCCCACCCACGATCCCCTGTGGTTGCAGCCAACCCAGGCGAAGCCGACCTGGATCTTGGGTGCCTGCGACCGGCAGGAGGAGGGAATCCTGGGTCCAGGGTGTGGGTTAAGGCAGAGGCAGTTAGGGGCAATAAGACCAGCAGGGGAGCAGTAGGGGCAATCAGACAGGCAGGCAGAGGTGGTTAGGGGAGATCAGGTAGGTAGGCGGGCCTGGATTGCGTGAGGCAGTCGGACATCCCCTGAGGGGTCCTGGATTAGAGAGAATGCAAGCTGGAAGCTGGGCTGAGGGGACCCCCCCCCAACCCCATGCACAAATTTCATGCACCAGGCCTCTAGTATTGGTATAAAACACTTCTAGATTCAGATATCTTCTAAATTTATATAAACACTAGAGGTCTAGTGCACAAAATTTGTGCACCAGGGAGTGTCCCTCAGCCCCCCTGGCAGTTGGACATCCCTCTCACAATCCAGGACTGCTGGCTCCTAACTGCTCACCTGCCTACCAGCCTGATCACCCCCTAACCCCTCCACTGCCAGCCTGATTAACACCTAACTGCTCCCCTGCTGGCCCGATCACCCCCAACTGCCCTCCCCTGCAGGTCTGATCTCACCCCCAACAACCCTCCTCTGCCAGCCTGATATTGCCCCCAACTGCCATTCCCTGCCTGCTAGAAGCCAGTTCTAGCATATCATAATTATAAGAGTTTCATCAAAAGGTTGATGGAACTTGGAGACTCAACAAGGGCTGAGTCATATATGTTATCGCCTGCTGGAATGGCTGAAGGCATTTCCCCAAACCTGAAAAGGATGCATTAAATCGATTGTTTGCTGCCAGATAGCTCAGGGCATCTTAATCTACATGTTATTGCCTCCTGTTGGCCAAATACCTGAACAGCCAAAGGTAATTCCCCAATCTGACAATGGATTCTGTACAAAACCCTACCCTTTGAAGTGTATATCTCCACCTTGACTTAGGACAATTTGTGTTAATAAAAAGCAAGGAGTCCTGAGACAAGGAGAACTTGGTTTCTTCAGCCAAGCTCCTCTGCCCCCCCCCCCGCCCCCTCCTAATGCCTTTCAGAATTATGGTTCATCTCTGGACACTTATTTAATCTACGCACATCACTTTCTCCAGGTTTCCTGAAACCTTCTAGATGCCGGATCAAGACCACCGGCGTTAAATCGCGCCCAATGACCGGCACCTGCCGGCCTGATTGCCCCTAACTGCCCCTGCCTGCCTGATCATCCATAATTGCCCTCCCCTGCTGGCCGGATCTTGCCCCCAACTGCCCTTCCCTGCAGGCTTGATTTTGCCCCCAACTTCCCTCCTCTGCTGGCCAATTTGGTTCTGATTGGTCGGTTTCTATTCCAGTCAGCTTCAAAAGCTCTGCCTCCTAGGCAGCCATTAGCTCCTCACAGTTGACCCAGATTTGGTTCTGATTGGTCGGTTTTATGCCAATCAGTGTCTCTGGGCCTATCAACAGAGCCTGATCAGAAAGGCGGGGCTTATCAGCAGCCCCAGTGGAGGCCTGGAGAGAAATGGAGGCGCAGCTGCTGACCAGGCCCAGAAAGAAAGAGAGAGACAAGTGCTGGTCAACAGCTGCCACAGAGGCTATTGATAAGACCCTGCTTCTCTCTTCAGGCCTCTCTCCAGGCCTCATTCGCAGCCCCCTCAGCAGTTAGTGCTGGGTCACCGCACCTACAGCTGCAGCAGTCAGTGCTGGGTCGCCACGGCAACCCAGCGCTGACTGCAGGACTGACTTCCAGTTGGTTGAGCTTCCCAGTCATTGTGGATGTGACAGACCCAGGGTTTTTATATATTTGGATACTGGTATACATATTATTTAATTATTTATTTTATTTACATTATACTCATTTTATTTTTATATTCTGTTTTATTATATTATAAAATATATAAGTATACTGTACAACATATGTTATATATTATTGCGATAAATACAAACAACAAAGAGTTGATGAAAGTTGTATTACAGTAAAGCTCAATTGCAATGAAGTTTAAAATTTTAGCATCATAATGACTAAGCACTCTGTGCTATGGACTGAATGTTTCCCCCCAAATCCATATGTTGAAATCCTAATCCCCAATGTGTTGGTGTCTGGAGGTGGGGCCTTTGGAAGGTAAATAGGTCATGAGGATGGAGCCCCCATGTGGGATCAGTGCCCTTTAAGAAGAGTCAGGAGAGAGACTATCGATCTCCCTCTCTCTCACACACACACATAGGCGAATACAGCAAGGCCTTCATTTGCAAATCAGGACAAGGGCTTTCACCAGAAGCTGACCACGCTGGCACCCTCTCTGTCTGCATAACTGGAGACCTCCAGCCTCAGAACTGTGAGAAATAAATCCCTGTCCTTTAAGCCACCCAGTCTATAGTTCTGTTATCTCAGCTCAAACTAAGACACTCTGTCAAAAGTCAAGGAGCAAAAACATACTGTGGAGTCACCGAAATAGCCCTTTTAAAGACAGATGTAGTTCTTGCATTTTATTATTAGTCCTATTATGTATTATTTTATGAAGGTCTTTACGACCTTCTAGATCTTATTGACTCTTACTGTAAGTAATTCTAACTTTAGGATTTTTAGTAATTTTTAAAAATTGTTGCCTTAGGTATCAATCTAAGAGCACAACTCAGTTCTTTGTGTATAATAAACACTAAATAGTGTTGGCTAATTCCAACGAAATCATCTCATTCTTCCTGCGCTACAAGAAATAAATGGTATATCATTCTTAACCAAGTGATTAAGCTTCCTCCAGCAATAAGACCTACTCAAGGCCATTGATCATCAATATGCTAGAGAGAGGCTGATAAAAGCAGTGTTCCTCCCAGAGCTGGTATTAGTCTTATATGAGCCATCAGGTAGGGGACAAGCTACATGTGCTAACCAGCCTCTCTCTGACAGCAGTCCTAGCACCAAAAATATGTTTATATAAAGTTTTATTCCAAACCCCATGGGCCACTTAATTCTATCCACATCTAGGACACCTCACCTCCTTGCTCACTTGTCAAAATTTTAGCCACTTCTATTGCCTAACTTGCTTCTGCTCTTATACAACATACCTTTTCTTTTCTCTTGTGATATTGTCTTTTCCTACCCTACCACCAATATTCCTTCAGAATGTTTCTAGGCGGCTTTATATGGTCAGCAAGTTTCCTCAAATCTTTCGTTCTTTCTTTTTTATACAATATTCTCACTCTTTTTTCCCTGCCAGGAACCTTGATTCTCCCTGTGGACTTAGCATCCATTATAGCATTTTCTAATGCTCATTACTCCACCAGCCTCAAGTTCCCAGTGTCTCACTCAGCACATGAAAGGGTCAGGAAATAAGAGCAGACAAATCAGAATTCTTCTCACAATGTCATTCATTCTTTTCAATCTCATGAAAAATCCCCTCATTTTTTATTCATACTGGCCAGCTATATATTTCCTAGTGTTAGCAGCCAGGTCAAAAATTCTTCCTTTCCTGAGACCTTTTGCTCTTGGCACAAAATCTTCACCTACATTCTAATTCTATTCATTGCCATCAATGACCCATCAGTCATGATTTCCTCTTATTTAAGCACCCAAGGTCACAGATATAGCATATAAAAGATTAGAAGACTTTGCAAAAACTTCTATGTGCTTAAATGGAGAAAGTAAGTTGTCTATTACTTTTCTCTTACAGTTCCCTGATTTCTCTTGTCCTTTGTATTTATTTTCCTTGATTCCTTAAATTATTCATGTGATTTTTCTCTTAACATTGTGTTCTTTGTCCATATTTTTATAAAGAGTAGTAAGCAAAACCAGGCTTAATGTTCTTTAGGTTTCCTTTCTTTTGTCACTCTACCTTCCAAAAATCAAGGCAAAAGAGAATTTGAGGCAGTGCTAATATCAAGTTTGATAACAGGATAAAAAAGCAAAGCATTTAGAACAAAGTAAAAATAGAAATCAAATAGTAAACAAAAATTGTAAAGGAACAAACGCTCCTGTACACATTTTCATCTGGGGCCAAAATTTGGTTCTGCACTCTCAGTGGTGAAAGCAAATGGTGAAGAGTAACCTCAATGACACCATGAGTTCATTTATTCAGCAGAAATGCATCTTTTGCTGGTAATAAAGTGTGGGCGACATTTCTCTTGTGGGTATTCATTACATATTATCCAGTGTCCTCAACAGCACCTGGAATGCAACTATCATATAAAATTTAAAAAGTTCTATCTTAAAGCTTTGCTGGCTGAAAACTGAGAAAATAGAGCTATTCAGTGAAAGCAATTCAGAAGGCATTCAATATAAAATGATAAGATATATAAATCTCTTTAGTCAAGTGTGATTCAGGATACATTTCAAACTGGAAAACTCACAGAACACCTGTTACCAACCACCTATTAAAAGCAAAACAAACAATCAACAAAAAACATATACACACTGTAACAGCTGATAGCTCGATTTTGAAAATGAAATGTATTTTAATAAACATTGCATTTATAATTAATCAAAGTGTGTGGACATTTTTTGGTACACCCTGTCTATATAATTTCAAGCACTGAAAATTCTAAAATATCAAAAACTCCAAAATAAAAGCTGATTCAACCCTGGTTTATGAAATAAATTGGCCTATTTGTGTTCTTGCCTATAACAATTAAATGCTGAAGCATTTCACTTATGATCATCTTGGTTCGAAAATATTTGATCACAAAACATCCTCCTTTGTTTCTGACAGTTATTCCATGTCAAGCTACATTAACATGTTCAATACAACTATGAATATGTTTTCTGTTTCTTTGATTATTTTCTTCCATGCTTATCCATCCATTGTGCTAATTATTGTATGCAGGATTCCTCTTGTTCTCTGAACAAATGCTGAATATGTTTAAATCATGCATGTACTCACCTTAGCTTTACCACCATTGTACCCATCAAACCAGGTATTTTAAAGAGGAGCTTGCTTCTATCTATTGCCACATACAAATATCACCAAACTTAGTAAGTAACAAAAACTGCCAGAAACAAATCAGTTTCACTAAAAGAGAGATGTTGACAGGAAGCCAGGAAGGCTGGTCAACAACCTTAATTGCTCTAACCACTCACCCTTTAGTTGAGACATTGTTAGCTGAAGCAGCCTCCACCTTTGTTTTTCCCATGTAAATTTCTGTTTATCCTGGCTAAGATGTTTTCCCCAAAGCCTCAATAAAAGGGATGGCAGGGCCAGAGCAGGGGGTAGTTCTCCCACTAGAGGTGGACTACCGCCTGGCCCCACATTTCGCCAAATTGAATTTCTTCAAGTCTCCTTTCATTTGTGTGCGGCCCTTCTCCAGAACTCGAACCCTGAACTGGAACCCTGGACCACGCGGGATGTGGAAAGGGATTCCTACAAAAAAACTATTATATTATGTTCACAGGAATAGAAAGAGGGCATAGTGTGGATGGCTTGCCACTGCTACACAATGTCAGGGGCCTCAGATGGGACAGGAGTGGGAGGGGGGAAGAATGACTAAATGACTAAGGTCAGGAATAAGATAGGCTTCTTCTCTCACCTGTCTGGCTGGGGTGACCCAACTTGCCAACATTTGACTTAATTGCAGCAAGATCCTGAGTGGTTTGACTGTCTCCATGGTGGCTCAGGGTTCCAAGAATGAGTATTTCAGAAAATGGAGTAGAAGCTGCACGGTCCCTGTGACCTAACCTTGAGACATCCCACAGCATCATTTAAAAATATATATTTTTATTGAATTCAGAGAGGAAGGGAGAGGGAGAGAGAGATAGAAAGAGCAATGACGAGAGAAAATCATTGATTGGCTGCCTCTTGCACACCCCCTACTAGGAATTGAGCCCACAACCCAGGCATGTGCCCTCGACTAGAATGAACCTGGGATCATTCAATCTATAGGCCGATGCTCTATCCACTGAGCCAAACCAGCTAAGGATATAAAGTATTTTTTAAATACAGTCAATAAAACGAAAAACTATGTATACAACATCTAGCCTTTTAAAATCTTAACATATTTATTTTTCAATTTGCTTTAGAGATAATTTTTAAAACCCTAAAACATAATAGACAGAATCGAGGCACCTTATGTAAAATTTTAACCCCCTCTTGCCTTCCTAGAATTAATGACTACAATTTATTTGAAGTCCATTAGGCATATTTTTAAAAACCTATTATTACATATGCATACAGCTATAAAAAATATGTAGTAATGCTTTGTATTGTTTTGAATTTCCTATACACAGAAACAGATTGAGCATTTTCTCTATACCCAATACTCTTCTAAACATTTCACATTTTCAATTTAGATTAAAAAAAGTAATGTCCTATGAATAGAAAATATCACACACGCGCGCGCACACACACACACACACACACACACACACACACACACACACACACACTCCATTATAGATGAGAAAAATAAATTAGGCAAAGAGACATTTGCAAAGAACTGTGAAGGTCTGACATTTCACCTTACTTAAAAGCTAACAAGTTAGCCTGCCAAAGATTCACAGATACATGGAGAAGACAGGAGACTCCTGGGTAAGACAGTCTACTGCTCATAGTAATAGTAGTACCCAGCATATTAGCACTGGCTCCCTAAATCCAGTTCCCACAGGGCTTCACAAGGAGGGTCAGATAATACCTGCACATGCAGTAGATTTATTCTACAAGAGGAACAGGGAGCTAAGGAAGCCATTACTAATATTCTGTAAGCATGCCTGCCCCTTGCTCCAGAGGAAGACACGGTATCTTCAAAGGCTGTTTACTATACAAGTATCCTGGAAAAGATGGTTCTAAGCCAAGTGCTTCCCTCACAAGATCTGCAAATATGCAGCAGACCCACTGAGAGTTGCTTGCCAGTTAGATAAAGGAGCTTGCTCCAGGCACAAAACTATAAGGTTGTAACAGGTTTGAAACACTAGAGACTGATGCCCTGGCCCAGGCTCTTGACTACAATGTTATCAGCAAATAAGAATTCCTGATTTTAAATCAGTGCCCGATATTGGAATGTCTTTTTTTATTTTAATCTAGTAAGATTAGTGATGAGTTGGAGCAAAATATGTTTAATGGCCATTTGGTTTTCCTTTATGTGCCCTTCCTGATTCACTGCTTAGCAATTTACTGCTACTTACTTCTTGTTTTTGTCCTTAACTGACATATAGACATTTTTGTAAATTCTGGACAGCAAAACAAGCTTGTTTGTGTGCTTTGGAAAAATTATTTCCTTTCTGTGGCTTGCCCTTTTGTTTATAGGATCTTGTGTTTCATAAATAAAAATAAATGTAAAAGCATTGTATTAATTGTAAGCAAATTAATGTTTTCCTTTATGACTTGTGCTTTTTCTTTCTATAGAATTTATCCCTTCAAAGTATTTTCTTTTGTCCAGTCTATAAAGTTATCTTTTAGATGTTTCTTCTAAATACTTACTTTTTGTTTCCTTTTTAAAAGGTAGGTCTCCAGTCTTCAATGACTTTTGGTCAGGGATGACTGTTGTGTTGTGGTAAACATCAAAATGCCTAAATATTTACTTAAAATTATTCTAAATTTCATACACCATGAATGACAACTTATGTCTGATAGCAGCTGTCAGTCATGATTCAAAAATAGAAAAGAAGAAAAAGAAAGAGGACCTCTAAGCCTCAAACAGTGTTTCTAACACATTTTTTATTATTTGTGAACTGTTAAGAAACATATCCCAAGGGAATAGTAAGAGTGTTTATTCAGTATAAAAAGTTAGATAAAAGTAAATAGTTATAATGTATAGTTTTATTATTCATTTTATATATAGTTTTATTATTCAAGTTATACATATGTGGCAATCTTTCAAAACAAACAAAAAATAAAGCTAAACCACTAGAAACTCCATTCAAATGTTAAAATAAGTGTCAGAGTTCTAGTGTAATACAAATTGTAAATACCACGTTTTTTCTATACCCATACTATTTGATCTTTTCATCAAAAGAAATTCATAGCAATTCCATAGTTAAAAATTAAAAATTTATCTATCACTAGACCTTTAAGCTTTTATTCTCACAAATTTATAACATAGGAAAGGTGACATCATACATGGTAACATTTTTATTTGTTTTGACTTGACTTAATTTTACATTTCAGGACTGCATGCCATTCTTTGCTTTTTCTTATAAGCTAGCCAATCATCTGCATTGAATGTGAATGCTTATAAAGCAGCAGAAACCAAATAATTATGGCTCAATTTGGCTATATGTGACATAATATCATTCCTGTACTATTTCTCTTATGGAATGTCATACTAGCTTAAGCTGTTACTTTTTAGAAGGAAAGAAAAATTATGACCATCTTATAAAAATAACCTGGAATTAGAGCCACTATGTTTGAAGTGCTTTGAATTTTCAAATTTAAGAATAGCATTAAGAGTATGCTATTATTTTGAATCTGTAAAAATAGACAATTTATATCTGCCTATAGAAATTATAAATTTTGTTTTATTTTCATGTGTTTTGGTATTTTTCTAGATTTTTCTACAGTTATTAATATTATTTTAGTAAGACAATATTATTAGTGGAAGAAATATATTTGGTTTGATAAATAATTGTTGATAAATTTATTCATTATCTCTGCCAAATATTTACATAGAGTTAAACTTAAACAATAAGGGAGTTAAAGGCACCATGCCCTTTGCAGTAAAAAATCCACATGTAACTTCTGACTTCCCCAAAACGTAACTACACAACACCCTTGGTATAGCAGGAAACTGGTTCTAGGACCCCCATGGATAAGGAAAATCCACAGATGCTCAAATCCCTTATGTAAAATGGTACAGTACAAGACATGCAGTAGTCCCTCCACATCCACAATTGGTTGGATATGTAGACTCAAAACTAGATATATGGAGGGCAGACTGTTTATTAATTGAAAATAATTCACAGTGTTCAAGGGTCAACTTTACTCTGACAATTTCATGATAGGAAGAATATAGAAGACGTGTTATGTAAATTTAATTTTCAAGATGAAAGATGTAAAGAAAGTGTTAAAACTCTAACAAAAATCATAAATAAATATTTTAGCAATGGAAAGATATAACATTCGATAGAGATATGATTTAACATCGAAAAAAATAGCAATTCCTCCAAGTTTATCTACAAATTCAATACTGTCACAATAAAAATTTTGGTGGGAACACATATTGTTCCTTGTAAAAAAACACGAAAAAAAGTACATAAAGAGCTAATTCGACTTTAAAAATAAAAATAATAATAGAGACACATTCTTTTTTTTTTTTTTTTTTTTTTTTTTTTTTTAATTTCTTTATTGATTAAGGTGTCACATATTTGTCCTCATCCCCCCATTCCCATCCCACCCCTCTCCCCACGCATGCCCCAATCCCCTGTTGAACTTAACCGTTGGATAGGCTTATATGCATGCATACAGGTCCTTTGGTTGAACTCTCCCCCTCCCCCCACCCTCCCCCTACCCTCCCCTATCCTCCCTCTGAGGCCCGATAGTCCGATCGATGCCTCCTTGCTTCTGGTTCTGTTCTTGTTCCTCAGTCTATGTTGTTCATCATTTCCCCTAGATGAGCGAGATCATATGTCACTAGATATATACTAATAAGCACTGAATGTGAGACGAGCAATAATAGTTATGCTGACAGGCAAATGAATCAGTCTGTAGCGAGCTTCCCCCTGGACCAACAGTTCTTTTGAGACTCAATTTCAATGTCCAGTAGTTCCTTATGTGTACATGTCAGCACTGACCCCCCAGCTCTGGATGGTGGACAAATGGCGGTAACGGAGGTCCGACTCCCTCTGGTTTGGTCTCGGCCGAACCCAGGGGCACGGCTTCACCCGGACTAAGGGGCACGTGGCCTCACCCATACCCAAGGGGCGCGTGGTCTCACCCGGGCCTGGGACCCAGCCTCACCCGGATGGATCCAGGGGCACACGGCCTCACCCGGACCCAGGCTCTGGCTTCACCCGGACCCAGGGAAACTTGGCCTCTCCCAGACCCAGGGCCACTTGGGCTCACCCGGGCCTAGGTGCACGAGGCCTCATCTGGATCCAGGGACACATGGTCGCACCCGGACCCAGGGACGCTTGGCCTCTCCCAGACCCAGGGCCACTTGGGCTCACCCGGACCTAGGTGCACGAGGCCTCATCTGGATCCAGGGACACATGGTCGCACCCGGACCCAGGGACGCTTGGCCTCTCCCAGACCCAGGGCCACTTGGGCTCACCCGGGCCTAGGTGCACGAGGCCTCACCCGGATCCAGGGACACATGGTCTCACCCGGACACAGGGACGCTTGGCCTCTCCCAGACCCAGGGCCACTTGGGCTCACCCGGGCCTAGGTGCACGAGGCCTCATCCGGATCCAGGGACACATGGTCGCACCCGGACCCAGGGACGCTTGGCCTCTCCCAGACCCAGGGCCACTTGGGCTCACCCGGGCCTAGGTGCACGAGGCCTCATCTGGATCCAGGAACACATGGTCTCACCCGGACCCAGGGACGCTTGGCCTCTCCCAGACCCAGGGCCACTTGGGCTCACCCGGACCTAGGTGCACGAGGCCTCATCTGGATCCAGGGACACATGGTCGCACCCGGACCCAGGGACGCTTGGCCTCTCCCAGACCCAGGGCCACTTGGGCTCACCCGGACCTAGGTGCACGAGGCCTCATCTGGATCCAGGGACACATGGTCGCACCCGGACCCAGGGACGCTTGGCCACTCCCAGACCCAGGGCCACTTGGGCTCACCCGGGCCTAGGTGCACGAGGCCTCACCCGGATCCAGGGACACATGGTCTCACCCGGACACAGGGACGCTTGGCCTCTCCCAGACCCAGGGCCACATGGGCTCACCCGGACCTAGGTGCACGAGGCCTCATCTGGATCCAGGGACACATGGTCGCACCCGGACCCAGGGACGCTTGGCCTCTCCCAGACCCAGGGCCACTTGGGCTCACCCGGACCTAGTTGCACGAGGCCTCATCCGGATCCAGGGACACATGGTCGCACCCGGACCCAGGGACGCTTGGCCTCTCCCAGACCCAGGGCCACTTGGGCTCACCCGGGCCTAGGTGCACGAGGCCTCATCTGGATCCAGGGACACATGGTCTCACCCGGACCCAGGGACGCTTGGCCTCTCCCAGACCCAGGGCCACTTGGGCTCACCCGGGCCTAGGTGCACGAGGCCTCACCCGGATCCAGGGATGCATGGTCTCACCCGGACACAGGGACGCTTGGCCTCTCCTAGACCCAGGGCCACTTGGGCTCACCCGGGCCTAGGTGCACGAGGCCTCACCCGGATCCAGGGACGCATGGTCTCACCCGGACCCAGGGACGCTTGGCCTCTCCCAGACCCAGGGCCACTTGGGCTCACCCGGGCCTAGGTGCACGAGGCCTCATCCGGATCCAGGGACGCATGGTCTCACCCGGACCCAGGGACGCTTGGCCTCTCCCAGACCCAGGGCCACTTTGGCTCACCCGGGCCTAGGTGCACGAGGCCTCACCCGGATCCAGGGACACATGGTCTCACCCGGACCCAGGGACGCTTGGCCTCTCCCAGACCCAGGGCCACTTGGGCTCACCCGGGCCCAGGTGCACGAGGCCTCATCCGGATCCAGGGACGCATGGTCTCACCCGGACCCAGGGACGCTTGGCCTCTCCCAGACCCAGGGCCACTTGGGCTCACCCGGGCCTAGGTGCACGAGGCCTCACCCGGATCCAGGGACACATGGTCTCACCTGGACCCAGGGGCGCTTGGTCTTTTCCAGACCCAGGGGCACGTGGCCTCACCCGGGCCTAGGTGCTCGAGGCCTCACCCGGATCCAGGGACGCATGGTCTCACCCGGATCCAGGGACGCTTGGCCTCTCCCAGACCCAGGGCCACTTTGGCTCACCCGGGCCTAGGTGCACGAGGCCTCTCCCGGATCCAGGGACACATGGTCTCACCCGGACCCAGGGACGCTTGGCCTCTCCCAGACCCAGGGCCACTTGGGCTCACCCGGGCCTAGGTGCACGAGGCCTCACCCGGATCCAGGGACACATGGTCTCACCTGGACCCAGGGGCGCTTGGTCTTTTCCAGACCCAGGGGCACGTGGCCTCACCCGGGCCTAGGTGCTCGAGGCCTCACCCGGATCCAGGGACGCATGGTCTCACCCGGATCCAGGGACGCTTGGCCTCTCCCAGACCCAGGGCCACTTTGGCTCACCCGGGCCTAGGTGCACGAGGCCTCTCCCGGATCCAGGGACACATGGTCTCACCCGGACCCAGGGACGCTTGGCCTCTCCCAGACCCAGGGCCACTTGGGCTCACCCGGGCCTAGGTGCACGAGGCCTCATCTGGATCCAGGGACACATGGTCTCACCCGGACCCAGGGACGATTGGCCTCTCCCAGACCCAGGGCCACTTGGGCTCACCCGGGCCTAGGTGCACGAGGCCTCACCCGTATCCAGGGACACATGGTCTCACCCGGACCCAGGGACGCTTGGCCTCTCCCAGACCCAGGGCCACTTGGGCTCACCCGGGCCTAGGTTCACAAGGCCTCACCCGATCCAGGGACACATGGTCTCACCTGGACCCAGGGATGTTTGGCCTCTCCCAGACCCAGGGCCACTTGGGCTCACCCGGGCCTAGATGCGCGAGGCCTCAACTGGATCTATTGACCCCTGGCCTCACTCGGACCCAGGGGAGCGTGGCCTCCCCCAGACCCAGGGGCGCTTGGCACCTCCGCAAGTGTCCCGCCTCTCCCCGCAGGCATCTGGGTCTCCCACGGGTCCCCAGAAGCTGGATTTCAGTGTGATGGAGAGCTAATCTCCCCTAGGTTTGGAACAAAAGCCCCTTTCCCCCGCCACCAACCAGACCCACGCGCCTCCACACCTCATCCCCTCCGATTTCGCTGGTTTCCTCTTCCCTCTTAGCTATAAATCTACCATTCAGCCATCTCTCCTGTAGTTCTGGATGGCAGAGGCTCTGTCCTCCATTCGTGCCCCTGAAATTGCTGTGCGCGGTGGAGTTCGCAGTTCCTTTGTTTAACTTAGCCGCCTTCTTGATTCTCCTCTGTCAAAATGGCTTAAAGGGCTTGAATGTAAGATGAGAACTCCTAAGAATCCTCCAAATCGGTGTTGGCGGCCTCCGGGGCCTCGAGCATCTCACTGCGCAGTTCGGCCAGGTCGGTGGCGCGGATGCGCCCCTCCTGCAGAAAGATGGTCTCTTCCTTCACAGAGAGCTGCTGCGCCGAGTCCGCGGCCGCCGCCACAGCAGCTGCTGCGGCGCCCACGAGCCCATGGCCCCGGCTGCGGTGCTGACTGAGAGGAGCAGCCGCCCGGTCTGGGGAGACGCGAGCAGCAGTCGCCACCCTCACTAGTCCATGTTCCAGTTGTATTTCCGAAACTGCCATGTGAGGCAACACATCAGCCTTCACCTCCGCCGTCATCTTTTTCGAATTCCCCAATTTGTTCTTCTTAATCCCTTGAATTCAGTCAACTCTACTGAGGTCTAGTGGCGCCGGGAGGTGCACGGAGAGGGCGCCCGGGCCTCCGTCCGGTGTGCGGGGCGCGCGGCCCGCGGAACCAGGCGCGCGGGGGCCTCGCGGCGGGGATGGGCGCTGGGCGGCCGCCGGGCTCCGGGCGCCGCTGCCGCCGCGGCATCCCCAGTGCCCCGGGCCGGGCGGCCTGCGGGGGCGGCGCAGTTGCGAAACTGAGTGAGTATCTACAGTTAAGTCTTGATTGTTGTTGGTGTCACTAGGAGGAATTGTCCTCCAGGCCAATTGTCCATGAGGACCCTCTTTGTCTATATAGGAAGAGTTGCTGTGCAGGAGACATGAGGCTCCTGTGTCTGTGTCCCTCTGTATTCCTTGCAAACACCTCTGAGAGAAACGCGCCCTGGAGTTTCGCCCGCTGCCTGGAACTGGGTTTCAATGTAGTTGGAACTGGGTCTCAGCGCAGTCTGGCGCCTTTGTCTCCTTCCCAGCAGGGCCGTTCAGTGGCGCAGGCAACAGTCCCTCCTCTGCGCGCCCTCCCGTGTGCGCCTCTGGAGCCGCCGCTCCTCTGTGCCTCTGCCCCACAGGCCAAATTCATTCCCCCAGCATGTGCCTGGCTTCCCAGGGTTTCGCCCGGAACTGGGGTTCAGTGCAGTCAGAACTGGGGTTCAGCACGGTCCGGAGCCCTTGTCTCCTTCCCGCTAGGGCAGTTCAGTGGCGCAGGCAACAGTCCGTCCTTTGCGCCCCTTCCTGCGCGCGCCTCTGGAGCTCTGCCTTCCGCCGCTCCTCTGTGCCTGCGCCCCACAGCCCAGATTCATTCCCCCAGCCTGCGCCTGGCTTCCCAGGGTTTTGCCCGGAACAGGATTCAGTGCAGTCGGAGCCGGCGCTCAGCGCAATCCGGAGCCTTTATCTCCTTCCTGCCAGTGAACGCCGGCCAGGCCGTCAGCCGCCCCTTCCTCTCCGGCTCCATCCTCCCCGCAGGCGCGCGTGCTCGTGTCTCCGTCCGTTTCTCCATACCTCAGGCTTTTGCGGCTCCCCCGACTGTCCCCGTGGCCTTCTCCTTCTCCCCAGCTGTGGGCATTTCAGTCCGCCAGCTTTCCTGTGGTTCTGGACGATGACCGTTCTGACCTCTAGTTGTATTTTTGAAATTGTTGTGCCCGGCTGCGGGTTAGGTGTTTAACCTATGGCGCCATCTTGGTTTAGAGACACATTCTTTATATCAGATAGTAAGCCATAATGCAAAGACCAATTAATGGATATAGTGTGAAATATCATGCAGAGAAACAAATGGAATAGGATATAGAATTTTAATTGATATGTAGTTGATATATTTGAAATTATGGTAATGATGATAACACAGAGCAATGGGAAATTATAGATTGCTTAGCATTGTTATTGGGAGAACTAAGATTCCCTGCAGCAAATAGTCTTTAATAGCCATAGTATACAAAAGATTAAACGTGGATTAAAGCATGTAAGCTTTTATAGAAAAACTAGAGGCCCGGTGCATGAAATTCGTGCACGGAGGGGTGTTGTCCCTCAGCCCAGCCTGTACCCTCTCCAATATGGGACCCCTTGAGGGATGTCCGACTGCCCGTTTAGGCCCGATCCCACCGGATTGGGCCTAAACGGGCAGTCGGACATCCCTCTCACAATCCAGGACTGCTGGCTCCCAACTGCTTGCCTGCCTGCCTTCCTGATTGCCCCTAACCACTTCTGCCTGCCAGCCTGATCACCCCCTAACCACTCTGCTGCCAGCCTGTTTGCCCCCAACTTCCCTCCTCTGCCAGCCTGGTCACCCCTAACTGCCCTCTCCTGCAGGGTTGATCACCTCCAACTGCCCTCCCTTGCAGGCTTGGTCCCTCTCAACTGCCCTCCCTTGCAGGCCAGGTGCCTCCCAACTGCCCTCTCCTGCTGGCCATTTGGGGTGGCCATCTTGTGTCCACATGGGGGCAGGATCTTTGACCACATGGGGGCAGCTATATTGTGTGTTGCAGTGATGATCAATCTGCATATTACTCTTTTATTAGATAGGATAGAGGCCTGGTACAGGGGTGGGGGCCAGCTGGTTTGCCCTGAAGGGCGTCCCGGATCAAATGGGGGTTCCCTTGGGGTGTGGGGCGGCCTGAGCGAGCGGCCTGTGGTGGTTTGCAGGCCAGCCACGCCCCCTGGCAACCCAAGCGGAGGCCCTGGTATCTGGGATTTATTTTCCTTCTACAATTGAAACTTTGTAGCCTGGAGCGGAGCCAAGCCTGGGGCTCCCTCAGAGGCCCACAGCCATTTCTGTTGGGGTTATAATTGAAACTTTGTTGCCTTAAGCGGGTGGGCCCGGCCAGGGTGTGCGGAAAGCTTTGCTTCCCCTGTTGCTGGCGGCAACCCTGGCCTGCTCTCTCAAGCTCCATCCTGCCGCCATTTGTTTGAATTTGTTTACTTTCTATAACTGAAACTTTGTAGCTTGAGTGGAGGCTTAGGCCTGGCAAGGGCAGGCGGAAAGCTTGGCTTCCTCTGTTACCTAGAAAACCATGCTCTCTGTGGCTGTAGCCATCTTGGTTTGGGTTAATTTGCATACTCGCTCTGATTGGATGGTGGGTGTGGCTTGTGGGTGTGTCAGAGGTATGGTCAATTTGCATATTTGTCTATTATTAGATAGGATAAGGCAAAATAGTAGAAGAACCTCATCTAGGGGTAGGATAGATTTATTTTCAAAGATCCCTAAAGCACAAAATGTGTGGGAAAAATAAGGATTTGAATCAATATTAAGGATTTCTGTTTAACTACAAAGTTTAAATTTTTTTAAAGAAGAGCTCACAAGCACTATATCCCATGTGTTTGTGCATATTGCAAAATATGACTATTGCCAAGAACTTTTGTAGAATTTGTGTCACTGCCTTCTCACATCAAATGCTATTATAGAGATTTTCCCTTCCTGTATGTGATTTTTGGCCCAAATGCCCCCAAGAAATCTTTAAAGTCCAAAAAGATTAACCAGGTATGAATCAGTGTTGCATGCACCTGGATCAACTTTTTATAAGACTCGGTCTGAGGAAAGCTTTCTTCCGTAACCTTTAATATACTTTTCCATCTTTCCTTCAGGAACTCCATTATGTTTACTAAAATCTCCTTTCCCTTCCATAGTTACCATTTCCCCAAATTCATTTTGCTTGATTTTCTCATGCCTATCCTATACATTCCTGTTTTCAACATTGTCTTTTTTATTTTAATTCTAGCATGACTTTTTTACTGTTTTTCTATTTATTCTAACATATCCCACTTTCATCTCTTTCTAGGCCATATCACCTCTTCTTATAGTTCTTATCACAGGAATGATGTCTGATTCACAGAACAGATGAAGTTGCATTTAGAAAATTTAATATAATTACTGAGGATTCCAAAGCAAAAACTGTCTGACTAATTTCCCTGGCATGGATCTTACCCATGAAAAAAATGGTCCAAGGCCCACAAAAAATGGCAGACCACGATTGAAGCACATGTTGATGTCAAGACTACTGATGATTATTTGCTTTGTCTATTCTGTGTTGGTTTCACTAAAACACACAACAATCAGATTCAGAGGGCCTCTTATGTGCAGCAGCAACAGGCCTGCCAAATTTGGAAGGAGATGATGAAAATCAGGACCCAAGAGGTGCAGACAAATGACTTGAAAGAAGTGGTCAATAAATTGATTCCTGCTAGCATTGGAAAAGATATAGAAAAGACTTGACAATCCATTTATTCACTCCATGATGTCTGTGTAAGAAAAGTCAAATGCTGAAGAAGCCCAAGTTTGAATTAGGAAAACTCCTGGAGATTAATAGTGAAGGTAGCAGTTTTGAAAAGCTACTAGGAATGAGACAGGGACTAAGTTGAATAAACTGATGGATATGAGCCTCCACTCCAAGAATTTGTTTAAAATTCAGACTTTTAATGGTGAAAAATTGTATTTGTGGAAAAAAAATAAATTAGGTTGGGCCCACCCTAATTTAATATGACTGATGTCCTTATGAGGAGAAGAGACAGACTGAGACAGACAGAGAGAATACCATATTATAACAGAGGCACAGACTGAAGTGATGTGTATACAAAGCTTGGCAGTAATAGCGGAAGCTAAGAGACAGACATGGAACAATTCCTCTGCTGGGGCCTTCAGAGAGATTTGGACTTCAAGCCTCAATAACTATAAGATAATAAATTTACTATTGTTTAAAGTCATCAGACTTGCCTATTTTTTTTTGACAGCCCCAGACAATTAATACAGAGAGGATCATGATTACTTTGTTTAGAGAACTGCCAACTTGCAATCAATATTTATGGTTTGCCAAAGCTATATATGCTTCATTTGCTTTGTAATGCCTCAATAATAGGAAATTACTTTATGAATCATTTTATAAATAACTATTAAAAATAAATCAATATTTATGTATATTAGATTGAAGATACAATCAAATGTCACTTAAAATAAAACCTGTAGAGACATAAACTCGTATTTCATTTATTATTGCTAGGTGAATGTATATTACATTTTAGTGCCACTTGCCAAAAATATTTAAATGTTTTCTTAAGCAGGCAACATGTTATTACAGAAACCCATTTCCACTGAAGGGGGATTCGGAGGAAGGATATTGGGGTTTCGCACAGAACTTGAGAACAGGAAGTAAAGCTGAGTCTTCCATGGAAAGAGACCTGGGAAGCAGACAGACAGTAATCACAGCATCTACTTCCACTTAATTTCCCCCTCTCTTCTCAGAGGTTAAATGGTCGGTCATTTCTGCTTTTCTCTGCTCACCTTCTTTACTTTTACAGGTTAGAATTCTCTGCTGATTCAGCCATTTGTACATTGTCCTAATGTCCACCCCAAAACTGCCATCTCAGCTCCTGAATCTACTTGTTCTTACATGTCCTGTGCCTGGAACTTAGTGTATATGCTTTAAATCACAATTCCTGGTAGAGAGAAATGGATAGGCCTGGCTTAAGAAAGACATTTGTCCCTGATCCTATAAAATAAGTCCAAAGGATTGAGTTTATGTGAAACACACGGCTGCACACTTAAGGATTATAGAAAGGCCAGAGTTTTTAACAAAGAGGTGTGAGAACAAGAATGCAATTTCTAACACAAATTTTTAAAGCATTATAGATTTCATATTGTTATTGTTTTATTTTGTTTTTATTTAACTTTAAATTTAAGTATCAAAATCTAGGTAATGCTTCAAAACTGTTTGAATTGATAACTATAGTTACGTAATATAGTGAGAAAAATAATTAAGAGTTGAATTCAGAAAACCTAGAGACCAAGCCCACCGCCACTCACTAGTCACAAGGTCCTGGGAAAGTCGTGTAACCTCTCTCACCTTCACACTTCTTATTTTTAATATCTAAATAAAAATACATGCTGAATAGGACACCGTATTACTTTGTTGTAATCCCCATAACAGCTTATATACTGTATAGTCTGTAATTGGTAAGTGTTTGGATATCATCTGTTCATTGGCCAATGCCCATCCTATATAATAAAAGGCTAATATGCGAATTGTCCCCTCGACTGGGAGTTCCGCCCGGAGTTCCACTGGGAGTTCGACCAGAGGGTGGGGCCGGCCGGCCAACCTCCGGCATTCCCTCCCTCCCCGGCTGACCCAGCCCAATTGGCCCCAATCGAGGCGAGTGGGCTGGACCCCACCCATGCACTAATTCATGCACTGGGCCTCTAGTTTGTATTATAACTTTCTTTTTCCACTGCTATCATAGACGGAATTAGTTCAGTTTGTTTTAGCTGCATGTAACATAAAATGACTCTTGTTTAAATAAGCATGGGAAGAACTGAATTAAATAACAGAATCCGAGTCCTGTCCAAGTATCAGAATAAGCAGGATCCAAGCTACCCACTAGAGATCTTGGCATATTCACTTCACTAGAGAGCAATGTCACATGACCAAAATCACATTTCTTCTGTAGGTTATTCAGTTCAAATAGTTTCACATTTCTTCCAAGGCAAATGTTGGGTAAAATGTCTAACTTTGAATTTGTCAGCATCACATAGTGGAAATACAGTTCCTGAGACTGATATGTTGGTGACAGGTTCAAGAGGGCAAAATCAATGAGACAGAGCATTAGCTCAAGAAGTATCCTATCTAATAAAGAGGGAATATCCTAAATGACCGTCATGCCCTCACAAAGATGGTGGTGCCCACAGCCACAAGATGGTGGTGCCCAGTCCCCTCAGCCCCACTGAGGTGGCAGGTGCGTGGCATGGCTCGGCCCACCCCCAGGCGGGTCCGGCTGCTCCGTGCACCTGCCTCCGAGTCCCCCAGTTCCCTCAGCCCCCCAGCCACCCAGGGCCAGTCCGAGGTGCAGGCAAGCCTCGGATGGCAGCTGCCCAGCTGCCCAGGGCCAGCCCAAGGCACAGGTAAGCAGGGCCGGGCCAAAGCTTGTGCTGCCAGCAGTGGCAACAGCAGAGGTGTGATGGGAGCGTCGCCTTCCCCTGATCGTTGGCTCACCTTCCGCCCCTGAGGGCTCCTGGACTGTGAGAGGGGGAAGGCTAGGCTTAGGGACCCCCACTCCAGTGCATGAATTTTTCATGCACCGGGCCTCTAGTCCTATATAATAAAAGCCTAATGTGCAAATTTTCCCCTCGGGCGGTCATTCAACCAGGAGTTCCACTGCTCACTATGACATGTGCTGACCACCAGGGGGCGGTTTGGAACATGGCAGGCATTGGCAATGTGGCACTGGCAGCGGGCGGGAGTGGAGGCACTGCCGGCCCCAATGGGCCCCAACAAGAGTGGGATCACAGCGGGATGGTGGAGCATGTGAGCAAGTGGTGCCCGGTCAAGGTGGGTGTGAGTGGGGGCCTGATCGCCCTACTGATCACCTTATAGATGGCGACCAACTGTGGTGGCAGGGGCGGCAGAGCCACCAACCAGCTTTCAGGTTCTGAGGGGGCCAGGCGGGGGGCCCAGCTCCAATTGATCACCCCGCAGGCGATGTGGTGGAACAGGTGAGAGGGCAACGCCAGGCCAAGGCGGGGTGCCAGGTGGGGCTACAGGGCTGTGAGGCTGGGGGCGTGAGCTGGGGCCCGATCTCTGCAGGCCACCCAGAAGGACCCCACCTATGCATGAATTTGTGCACGGGGCCTCTAGTCTACTATAATTGAGCAACAATTATTTTTATCATCCAATTTTGGCTTTGTACTCCTAGCCAATATCGATTTTTTTTTCTATCTTGAATTTTAATTATCCTATGGAATTTGCCCATATCCTTTATCCCTGATTCCATGGGTTCACTCATCTCTGTATCTTTCTGTACATGGCTTAATTATATTTATATATTTATTAGTTACATTTCTCTATCTCAGTATACATATAGTATCCCAATACAAGTTCAAGCAACAAACTAGACCCTAAGAAATCAAATGCAAATACAAATTGTTGGCAGTGATGGAAAAATATTCTGGTCTGGCCTCTAATCAGGGCCAACTGTCTATTTAACTGTGCCTGGGAGATAGGTCACAATGCCAGCTGGCCATGCAGCAGTGATGGTGGAGGGGCCATAAAAAGGGGCGAGGCATTTAAGAGCTATGGGTGATTAATTTTCCTTAAAGAAAAAGAACGAACTGGGCAGGCACACAGAAGGTGTAGATGATAAGCTCTAACACCAGAGCAATATTTATAGGCATCTCCATCTGGATATCTGTGACCTCATTAAATTCACTCTGTCCAAAACTGAGCTCATTATCTTCATGAGGCCTCCAGCCTTTTGTATTTCCACTTAATACATCACTATTCTCTTGGGCCCCCACACTCAAAACGTTATGGTATGTTTTGACTTATTGTCTCTATTATCCCAAATACTCTTTCCACTCAATTAATAAATTAAGTCATTTTTTACTTTTCTTTTTCACGTATCTTTTCTTGTACCCCCCTCACCACAAAATATGGGGAGAATCTCTTCTTAATATAAGAAGGCATTGCCAATTTTCTGGACCTCTCCTCTATTACACATCACATTCTGACACGTTATATTTTTAATGGTTTTCATCATGATTTCCCTTTATCTTCATTAAAGAAGAGAGAAAAATAAAGAAACAAAAATAGAAACAAGAAATAAAGGAAGGAAAGGGAGGAAGGAAAGAGGGAGAAAAAAAATGGATGGAAGAAAGGAGGAAGTGTTTTAAACTCTTTGATGATAATATACAACAGAGAAACAAGGTCCTCTCATTGATTCCCCATAAAAAGAAAAATTTGCTCAAGGGGTTGATACATGCATTTTTACCTAAAACCCAATAAATTTCATTTCCTTCCTCAACTCCAGATCCTAGAGAATCCTCTCTTCTTTTGATGAATGCACTTAGAAGACAAGAAAACATGATAGAAACTTCATCAATGCCACTACCTCCCATGAAGAAATAAAGCAAAAACAAAGCCAGGGTCTTGCTTGGATGAAAAATTGCATTTTCCAAAGGAAAATGTCACTATAACTAAAATGTCAGTCATTAACTGTGACCCAATTTGGACCCTTCACTTCAGTTATATTAGCCACTTCTCTTTTTTTCTCTGCTCAAACAGGTAAGGGTCAGATACACCATAAAGAGATGGAGGTAGGCTGAGGTTCAGAAGTGCTTCCTATCCCCACATCCAGAGGCAAGATTTTCTTCCCACTTGTGGTAGGAGCTTAATAGATATAACTAGCTGAAAATTAATTTTGGAACCTAGATGATATCATTTGCAGTCTCTAATGGTAATCATCTCATATATCCTCTAATACACATGAGTAAGTGAGAAAATTTTCAAGAACCAATTCTTTTGACCCTTGATTGTATCTTCATCTGGCATAACCTAGTCCCTGGTTTCTTCAGAAACTGAGTTTCCTCTCAGAAATACAATGGCATGTATGGAGTGACATTGCTTACAAAGATGGTAGTAGTGGAAACGGCAGGGGACTCCAGAAATTTTCTCCTTTTACAGATAACTAAAAAATAATACCTAGCATCATTTAAGAGCTTCACTAGCTCTTTAAAGGCCTTAATTCCCCAAGAAATGGGTGGCAACCTTCAACTTGTTCTATTTCCTCTTCTAAGTGTTGTGTAAATTATACGAACAAAGCGGACTATATGATTTTTTTTTCCCTAGAAAAGTATGAGAAAACTAGAGGCCCAGTGCACGAAATTCGTGCACTGGGGAGGGTGTCCCTCAGCCCAGCTTGCACCCTCTCTAATAGGGGACCCCTCGGGGGATGTCCAACGGCAGGATTAGGCCCGATTCCTGTGGAATGGGGCCTAATCCTGCAGTTGGACATCGTTCTCACAATCCGGGACTGCTGGCTCCTAACCGCTCACCTACCTGCCTGATTGCCCCCTAACTGCTTCCTTGCTGGCCTGATTGCCCCCAAATACCCTCCCCTGATGGCCTGATCACCCTCAAGGCTTTTATTAGTATAGATATGACCCTGCACAGAAAATTTTACTAACCCTGCTTTACAATAAGGGCTTGACGATTGAATCATTAGGACCAGACACCAAGATTTCCTTTCTTTGAATAGTGGAGGGAATACTTATCTTGTCTTTAAGTTGCCCAGAAATTAAAAGGAGATAATGACTTAGAAAAGTATAAAAGCACCACATAAAGACAACTGTCTTTTTAATGAAGTGGCAAAATGAAAAACACTTTTTATTCTCCCCTTCCTTCCTTTACAGCTTTTATTTAAACTTTGAAATTTATAAAAATTTCACTCCAATTTTCATTTCTTTACATTCAACATTATTTTGTATTGGTTTCAGGTTTTATATTAGTTACAGAATAGTGGTTAGACAATCATATACTTTACAAAGTGTTCCCCGATATTTCTAGTACCCACCTGGCATCATACCATCATTACAACACTACTGACTATATTCCCTATTTAAGTGACAATGGGTTTACAGGTTCCTTTCAATCTTTCTTTTGTTTTTTGTCCTTCCTTTTCTTTCTCACTTCTTCCCTCATTTTCTTTATATAGTATCTCAATTGGCCATCAAAGCTCAGTGAAGGCACTGGGACACGCTTCATCCATTTTACAGACCAGGAAACTGAGGCCAATTCCAGTTGGCTGTGGAACTTGACTCAGGAAGCCCTCAGAGCACACAGGAAGCCCTCAGAGCCATGCTCTTTGCGCTTCCTAAGGGGCAGCGGCCCAGCAAACAGAACAAACCTTCCAGTCAGGCTTCCCAGCCTCTTTCTCAAGCACCTCTTTATTGCGGATGCTCCACATTCTTTCCTCTCCCCCCATTCTTTACTGCCCCCCCCTTCTCCGAAGCAGGTGGAAGGCTTCCCACTCACTGTCTAGGCATGCTCTGCTATGGGGCAGGGTGTAGCAAGCTTGCTTTTGGGTGAAGGCAGGAGCAGTAGTCACTGCCTCTGAAGTGTGAAGGCCACCTGAGCGAGGCCCATTAGCACTGGGAGCTTCTCTGAATCACTTCAGTCAGTCCAGTACCCTGCAGTGCAGCACCCCTTCACTGAGGTGGCTCCACCCCTCAACCCCCGCCTCAGGGGTGAGGGTCCTTGCCCCTCTGCCAGGAGTCCTTCCATGCCTCTTGATCCCTGGCTTGGCCCACCCACATCTTGGGGGCACTGCAGAACCTCTGTCTCTCTGCAGATGAGGCAGATCCCTGCCCTAGGTCTCCGCAAAGCTATGAATCTGTGGCCAGAGGCCTGGTCTGGGTCTCAGCAACCACATGCCTGCAATGCTCCCAGGGACCCTGGGAGGGGCTGGGCGAGTCCTGCCATGCCCCCCTCCCCCCTAGGGTGGCGATCGCCGCCCGGGACCCCCGGGAGCGCCTGGCTCGGCCCGGCCACGCCCCCCCCGGGGTGGCGATTGCCACCCGGGACTCCCGGGAGCGCCTGGCTCGGCCTGGCCACGCTCCCCCGGGTGGCGATCGCCCCAGGACACCCGGAACTAAGAGGATTGGGCGCCGCCATCTTGGTCTTCTCAACGGCCGGATAGGCCACCCGGAGTCCCGCCCCCAGCCTCTTGCAGGCCCAATCATGGGCATAGCGGAGGTGCGGTCAATTTGCATGTTTCTCTATTATAAGGTAGGATGGCACTTACTTGGAAAAATCGCTGGAGACTTTTTGGACCATTCCTCTATGAGGAGAAATTTTGGGCAGATCCTGTGCATGATGAGGCGATACATGTACAGTAGTAATGAAACCCTGTGAAGAATGGAATAAATACGTCTTAGTATATTCAATATTAAAGATATTTTACTTTGAAACATTTGGGTTTGAAAAAGATCATACAATAATACCTTTTAGAACTCACTTTGTATAGGTAATATATGCTGATGGACTACATAAAATCCCATCGCCCAACTGTAAGAGAAGGGTGGTTGAAAATATTTAGAAATACCATCTTCACATATCTGTAAGATTAATTCTGTTTTGTGAATATCAATCCATTCTTTTACAGTTTAACTAAAATAACCATTTATGTATATTACTCATGGTTCAAAAGACTGTCAAAGCAACATCATCCTCAGCAAATATTTTGCTTCTCATACTCATGTGGCCGAAAAGTTGGCACTAAGAAAACTTAATAGAATTACTTTATTACATTTTAATCCTAGATATTATGGTCTGCCAAGAGCATTAAAGTGTTCCTGCAGAAATAAAGCCTCCCTACAAGCCTTGAAATTAAGTTTTTGTTCAAGTGCTTATAAGCTAAAAGTCATAAGGGATAATTAAATGTACACAAGACAGCAGGTCAGAAAGAAAACGCTGGCTGTCTACATGTAATCACTGACTAAGTTGTTTTGATCCAAACCTTTATTTTTGGCAAACCACCACCTACACGACAGTAAAATAACAATCACCCAGTGAGGAAGGAAATAGCTCCTAATGTCTGCCTAGGGAGGAAGCGGGCATGTGAAGGAAAAGGGAAAGGACATTTCACCGAGGAGCGGAATAAACAGCCGCAGAGTGAAGGTCTTCGCCGCCTTCAGAGGCAGCCTCCCACCCTGCAGTGAACCTAGAAGATCATATTTTCACATTTATGGTCACACAAAGCATTCATTCGGGGAACCCAGACTTTTATAAGAGCATTTTGTGATAGGATTTTTATGGATGGCATTAGAAGAGGCAGTTAGGAGAGTTATAGCAGTAGAATGTGTACAGACTCCTGAAATAGTAAGTAAAACAAACAAACTAAAATGACAACCCACCACCACAAAGCAAACAAACAAACAAACAAAAAAAACCTTTTCTCTCCATTCGTGGTTCAGAAACATTATAAGGAAAGAGCCAAAACATTTTTTTTTTAATAATAGTATTATGGTGATCTCTTTGGGGAAAAAAAAAAAAAGAGTCGTGAAATATTTTTAGGATGTTTATTTTTCAACACATTTATTAAGCTCCTACCACTCAGTGCCTGGCATGGAAGATTAAGCCTATTAAGCCTCCTTTTCAGTGAACTGGACATAATACAGTGAATGGCTTTCACAATGTGATGCTCACAGTATATACTCATGTTTTAGTTGGCATGGAAATACTTCAAGTTAAAGAAATCCCTTCATTTTTAAAAGCCATCCCCCAAGCGAGAGGATCCAGTTTACTTCTGTTATGACAATGCTGGGTGCCCACAGTGAGCTGTCCAGCTGAGCACAACTTCTTTTCTTGTTCAGGTATGTCACCCTGCAGAAACCCGAGGAAAACCAGGTTTCTCTCTCTCCCTTCCTCTCTGAAATCAATAAAAAAATATATATTTTTAAAAAATGAAACCACTTCACAAGCTAATTCTAATGTATAGCCAGGACTGGAAATGATTGAGCTCTGCTGGCAGGATAGACATGGGGTACTCTCACCAAACTTGACTCTAAGTATACTACCTGTGGGGAGAAAGAGGGCATTCCAGTGCTGCATGGTGGCCACAGCAGAGCAGATGGTGGTGGTGACAGAGTTGTTGCACGTTTGCTTGTACGTGTGTTTGGGGAAGAGGCAGCTTAGAATCATACAACTCCACTGGCTCTGGGGAGATTAGACACCTACTCTACCCTCAGTAGATAAACAGGAGTATAAATGTATTTCTACGAGGAAAATAGAAATTTTAAGGTGAAATAAATCTGGTGGCGAGTTTTAGGGAATAAACACAAAGGCCAGTTTACCAAATCTGAGTATAAAACTTAGGAGGCCAGTGGAGCAAACGATTAGACAGCTCTGATGTGAGGAATGAGCATGGAAAGCTATCGAATTAGATTGGACCTTTCACTTCCTCTTTTGCTCTATTTGTGTGCTACTCACAATAATAATGATTTACTGACTAATCAAGTTGCACAGAGCATTCATTAAATGACATTCATTTGCTCAACAACTATGAAAACAGGTATATTTGCTGTTGTCCTTCTCTCAGTGCCTGATTGTGAATGTTTATGCTAGTAAATTATCACAGAAGAGAGTAAACAAGATAGAATAATAAACCCTTCCTAGTTTACCTAAAACCTAGGCTCACAGTTGTCTATGTCTCTGTCTTTTGATTTTTAGCTCATTTTATTTCATGTGATTTTGTGTTGAAGAGACTTAACAATACTTATTTATCTTTAGCCAGAATATTTAACCTCACACAATGCAGTTTTCCCATAACTAGAATATAAATTTACACAGTGCGCATTTTCCATCTCCTTTGACTAACTTATGCTCTAATAATAAACTGATCTCATTTTCCATACCACACAAATTTATATTTTCTTAGTTTTATTTAAATCACATATTCTTTTATTATGTAAATCACAGGATCAGATAGAGTAGAGTGGGTGATGTAGAGAAAATAATGTTAATGAAACTGGTTACCTTCTCACTGATGCAAGCAAATTAAAAGGATGGATATTAAGCTCTCCTACATGCCAGATAGTATATGGGATCAGTGGCTCTCAAGCTTAGTGTGTATCAGAATCACTGAGAAGGCTTGTTAATACACAGAATGCTAGGCTGTTCTCCCAGGGCTTCTAAATTGGTAGGTGTGAGATGAGCCCCAAAATTTGTATAAAATACTATACAATGGTTTGCTACTGAAAATCTCTTCCTTACTCCATACTCAGTAATGTCATTCTGGTAGATTGAAATTGGCCATGATGGATGTATTTATAACACATAAATCCACAAATGCTACATATCAGGGATTCTTTCCTTCTCCTTCCTTCCATTTTTCTCCCATGAATAAGTTTTTAAACATTTCTCAGCAAATCATTGGAATGTCTTTTAAAGCTCAATTTCTGGTTCACATGTTTAATTATTGTTAAGAACCAATCAATGATCTATGGCCGTGGTCGGCAAACTGCAGCTCGCGAGCCACATGTGGCTCTTTGGCCCCTTGAGTGTGGCTCTTCCACAAAATACCACGGCCTGGGCGAGTCTATTTTGAAGAAGTGGCAATAGAAGAAGTTTAAGTTTAAAAAATTTGGCTCTCAAAAGAAATTTCAACCGTTGTACTGTTGATATTTGGCTCTGTTGAGTAATTAGTTTACCAACCACTGATCTATGGGAAAAATTCTAGTAAGAAAGACAGACAAATACATAGTACTTGGCGTAGTAATATATAATGTTATTTATAATCGGGGGAGGATAATATTTATTATCTTTGGTGGGGGAAACTAATGGAGTAAGTTTGGTTTGAGCTTAGATTTGAATGCTGTGTAGGACTTAGAAAGGCTCAAAGAACATTTGGAAAGAAAGAGGACATTTCTGTTGAGAACAATGAATAGCAAAGGGACATGTTTGGGGAACACATTAATTTCAGATTAATTCCATCAAGGCCAATATACATTATTGAAATTATAGTACTTGCCTAATATCTTTCCCACTAGACCAGGGGCGGAGAATCTTTTTCCTGCCAAGGGCCATTTGGATATTTATAACATCATTTGCTTAATATAATTCACTTAATATAAATTTATATTGCTATGAAAAAAGCTCCTAGATTTATTGAATTTCAAGTCCAGCCTAAAGTTGGCTCAGCAGAGCCAGACAAAATGATTTCCTGGGCCTTAAATGGCCTGCAGACGTTCCCCACCCTGACACTAGACTATAGGCTCCATAAAGGCAAGAATTTTGCCTGCCATGGTATACCAAGCTCCTAATAGAATATCTGGTGCTTTTATTAAGAAGTATCTTTAATATATAATCTACTTAAACCAAGTACAGACACAGACTTTTAAGGAAAATATATTGCTCACTGATTGTGTACTTCAATCTGTCATAGGCTAATATCCAGAAAGCCTTCAAAATCCAAAGGTAAAATTCAGATAAATAGTAATAGGGAAAACACATAAAACTACTTTATCTAAGATCACATCTCACCTAAAATGAAGACACTGGTTGTAAGTAAAAACAAACAAACAAAAAACAACTAAAGCAGAAAGATAGAAAGAGGTAGAGTTCTACTGATTGGTTTAAAAATTAATTAGAGATAGAAAATTCCCAAATATTTGAAGAGTAAGCAGCACACTTTCAAATAACACACAGGTCAAAGAAGAATTGCAAGAGGAATTTTAAAAAATTTTTGAACAAAATAACTGTAAAAAACAACTTATAAACATTTGTGGGATTTAGTAAAAGAAGTACATAGAGGGAAATTTATAACACTGGACGCATCTATATATATAAAAGCCAAGCGACCGAACAGTGGATCAACCAGAATGACCGGTGGCTATGATGCGCACTGCAGCGGCTAACTGGCCCAATCGGGGCCGGCTAGCCAACTGCCCACGGCCCCTCCCCCTTCTGGCCCCACCCCTGATCAGCCCCCCAAACCTCGATCACTGAAGTGTGACTTTCAGTGAATCTAAGTAAGTAAAAGCTCTCCAGCCTTTATAGACCAGGAACCTGAATGACGAGTGATCAGGAGGAAAACTGCTCATGGTCTGGACTGTCAGTCAGGTGTCCAGGAGAGGTCCCCAGCACAACCACCATCTTCCTGTGTTCTCTCTCCACTGCTTACTACCAAAAAGGGCAGCCACATCACACCACGGCCTCTCTTTAGAGGGTTTGTCAGCAGGAAACTAAACTGCATTACCTGTCTAGGGAGAGGCTTAGAAATGGAAGCTGTAAGTGTCCCTGACACTAAAGAGTCTTTGAAGCTTCAATTCATCCGAAAGCCAACAGCAATTGTGTATACACCATGCAAAGATCTTTGACACTAATAACTCCCTATCAGGAGCAGGAGGCCAGACCCCACCCATGCACAAATTCATGTACCAAGCCTCTGGTATATTAGAAAATAAGATCTAAAAACAATCATCTTATGTTTCACCATAGGAAACTGAAGGAAAAAAAAAAAAAGACAAATTAAACCTAAAGTAAGCAGAAGAAAAGAAATAATAAATAAAGCAGAAATCAATGAAATTGAAAACAGGAAATCAATAGAGAAAATAAAATAAAAAACTGGTTCTTTGAAAATATCAATAACATTTATAAGCTTCTAGCCAGGCTAACAAAGAAAAATAAAAGAGAGATGACAAAAATTATTAATATAAGAAAAGAAACACAGGCAATCACTACAAATGTCATGGTCATCTTTGTCCATACATTTTATAATCTATATGAAATTTACTAATTTCTTTAAAAACATAAATGGCAAAACTCACACAAGAACAAATAAATAATCTGAAAAGATCAGCATTTGCTGACAAAATGAAATAAACTATGAAACCTTTCAAAACAGAAAGCACCAAGTCCAGATGGGCTCACTTATAAATTATAGCAAATAGTTAAGGAAGAAATTAACTCATTCTATGAAACCAATATTACCTTAATAACCAGTAACAGACAAATGTTATATTTATATCTCTCATGAACATAGATGTAAAAATTCTTTTCAAAATGTAAATGAAAGGAGTTTTAGGGGTAAAATAGGCAGGTTTAGGGAGTTTTAGGAATTCGAGGTCCATGGGGGAGGACTGCAAAGGTGAGGGCTTGGAGCTGACAAGAGGCATACAGTCAGAGAGAGAGAACAAATGGTGCCACAGGAAAAGGGGAGAGGAAGACATCCATTCACAGTAGATAGGGAAAAGCCACAGGATATGGGGAGAAAGAGAAAACAAACTTTCACAGGGAATAGAGAAATGCTGACAAATGGGAGAAAGAGGAAAACAGATTTTCATAGGAGACAGAGAATTCTACCACTGAAGGGGGAGAGAAAGAGGGAGGAACCACGTGGGGTTTGAGCTTTGAAGCTGATATCATGACCAATCAGAAGGGAATATCAAGAGACAAAGAACTGCAACCTTTATAAACCTTAGGAAAAAGGGGCTTAGTGGGTCACCCCCTTGGACTCCTTCCCCACTTGGGAATCTGTACTTGCTTCCAATAAATTTCCACCCTTTTCATCTACCATCTTTTGTTCTTGGCTTCATTCTTCAAGTCCATGTGGACAAGAACCCAGGAAAGAAATCACCCTTGCATACTGCTCAGGAAAAAACCACCCTACTCATTAACATATTAAATCCCACAATGTATAAAAAGAATTCATGCCATGACCATGTGGGACTTATTTCAAATACTCAAGGTTGGTTCAACATTCAAAAATAAATTCATGTAATCTATCACATGAACAGACTAAAGAAGGAAAATCACATGATCATATCAATTGATACAGAAAAAGAAGTTAACAAATCCACCACCCATTCATGTCAAACATTCTCAGTAAACTAGGGATATTAGTAGAGGCAACTTTCCGAACTTGGTAAAGAAAATCTACAAAAAATCCTACAGTCAACATCACACTTAATGGTAAGAAACTCCTAGTTTTCCCATTATGTTCAGGAAGAAGGCAAAGACCACTGCTTTTCAACATCATACTCAAGTCCCAGCTAATGCAATAAGAAAAGGTAATAAAAGGTATTCAGACTGGGAATGAAAAAAATCAAACTGTTCTTATTCATGGATGACATAATTGTTTATGTAGAAAAGCTAAAAAAGATCACCAAAATAAATACTTCCTGTAACTTATAAGTGATTATAGCAAAGTTGTAAGATGCAAGTTAATAGACAAAAATCAATTGCTATACTCTATTTTTAAAAAAACAACTAATCTAATTTTAAATAAGTGTTTCTATTTGTAAATAAGAGAATTGAAAAAATAAAACTACTCATTTTAAAGTAATTTTATGCCAAAATTCAATGAGAGTTCTATAAAAATGAAAAATTATAAGCCAATATCACTTGTGAAAATAAATGCAAAATTCTAAGCATAACATTAATAAATTGAATTTAGCAATGTACACATTAACAATATGTCATGGCTAAGTTGTGTCTATCTTAGAATTTCAGTGACATTTAACATTAGAAAATTAATATAATTGACCAAGTGATTATTAGAAAAAATTCATAATAGCTCAAAATATTTAAAATAATTTTAAAATTCAATATCCATGTATGGTTTTTGAAAAAAAAATACTAAACTAAAAATTGATAAATTCTTTCAATAAAAAATGAACATCTACTAAAAATATGTACATCATAAATACAAATGTTAGAAGAATTTATTTTAAAATCAGAAATATACAAAGATATTCCCTATCACTTCTTTCATGCAACCGTGTACTAGAAACTTTATAAGTGAGAGGTGGTATTGAAAATACTTATGTCTACCTACAAAATCTCATTGACATATTAGGCAAATAAACAGATTTCAGGAAGTAAATTAATATACCGATCAAATTTTAAATACTGCCAAATCATGCTATTACTTAGTAATTTACATACATATGAAAGTTAAAACAGAAAGGTCATCATAATAAACACAAACTAATTCATTTGAAGAGAGAAGAATGGAATTGGGAAGGTGAGATTATAAATATTTTTTAATGTAGAAATCAAAGTTCTAAATTTGTTTTCATTTTGTATGCCTCTGGTATATATCCAATCTATGTAGAAATCCATCTGCAGCCACCTTCATATTATGTATGGCCTTGCTAATGCTATAGGAATACCTATTGTCCTTGGGCAAATTAAATGAGGCCACAAATGTATTGGGCTTCCTGTCACAGAGAATTGACACCATTGTCTCCCTCTTGAATCTGCAGAGGCTGTATCCACATTGTCCAACAGAATACAGTCAAACCTCAGTTCTTCAATGTCTCCCATCTGGAACAATTCGTTTCTCGACCAAGTTGTTCACAGGAAAAATGTGTTGGTTGTCAAAACCAAACTTTGGTTTTCCTTCTAAAAAATCCTTTCCTGCTGATATCTCAGCATGACAAAAAGCATCTCTCAGGCAATAAACAAAAGAGAGAATGCTTTTCTTGCTGGCAAAAAATTAGCACAATTTTAACCTTTTGCACTCGGATGTCGAGATTAAAATTACTCTTTGAATGTATCAATAATTTGAAATATAAAAAAATCCAAATAAATAAGTTTGTATGAAAAGAAACTCCAGTTTTTTATTCTACTGCCGCACTTTGTAAAATCTGGGGTATTTAAAAAATTAAATCCCGAGTAGAATAAAGGAATCGAGAAAAAAGCAAGCGAGTGCAAAGGGTTAAAACATAAAGAAGCCATCAATTGTGCTAATGTTGCTAAGGGTGTGAAAGAAGCAAAGATCACAGGCAATTGAAGAGGTAGGAAAATTGGTGTTGCTTTAGATACACAAAAAGCAGTTACCTAGTGATAGCATTTTGGAGGCAGTGGTATCTGAACAAGCAAAGATGCTGCATACTGACCTGAAAAACACCCCTGAAATTAGTATTGAAAGTGATTCCATTAAGACTAGTAGGGGCTAGTACAATAAATTTAAGAAAAGAAGTGTTTGTTTATAGATTAACCAGTACATTAGACATGTACTGCATATAAGAAAAGTTAAAACAGGGAATCATTTGGGGGTCTGGAACAGATTAATTCAATTTACACTATTTCTAAGTAGAGGCCCGGTACGTGAAATTCATGCACAGGTAGGGTCCCTAGACCAGCTGGCGATCAGAGCCAATTTGTGGGGTGACAGGCGGGTTGATTGGGGGCCCTTGCTGGCACTCACTGTGGCCAGCCTGGTGCCACCCCCTCACTGGGCCTGTCCCCTGCCGCCGTCGCCAGTCACCTCCCACTGCGGGGTGACTGGTGGAGAGATCGGAGCCCCCCGCTGGCACCCACCTTGGCTGGCCTAGGGCAGGCTGGGGAAAGCTCCTGCGTTAAGTGTCTGCCCCCTGGTGGTCAATGCGCATCATAGCGATCAGTTGTTCCACCAGTTTTTCCGCCATTCGGTCGATTTGCATATTAGGCTTTTATTATATAGGAGGATGGGAAAAGATGATTTGGTTTTCAAACAAATTGCTTCTTGAACAGTCTTCCAAAATGAATTAAGTTTGAAAACTGAGGTTCCACTGTATGCTGGAAGTAATGCTATTACAGTTTGGAGCTTTGCTCTTAAGAAACTGGCAGTTTCCACTTCTGGTCATGGGAAGCCCTGAGCAGCTTTATAATAAACTAGCTTTCCGGTTGCAGGAAAAATCCTGCAATAGGATTTCCTGCTGCACTCTACCCCGCCTCCGTTCCTCCCTTGTTGCCCGCCTCACCTTCTCCTCCAGCCCGCCCGCGTTTCCCTTCGCCCCCGGCCCCGCCCTCGCCCCGCCCTTGTCACCCGCCCCACCTTCTCCTCCAGCCCACCTGCGTTTCCCTTCGCCTCCGGCCCTGACTTAACTCCTCCCTTCTCCTCCCCCGGCTTGCTTGCTTCTTCGAAGCTTTACTCCCTTCTGCAGATCTTGGCTTCTTTCGACGCTGTCTTGATATGCAAATTAGCCGCCATCTTTGTTGGGGTAATTTGCATACTCGTCCTGATTGGTTGGTGGGCATGGCTTGGCTGGTAGGCGTGGCTTAGGTGTAGCAAAGGTGCGGTCAATTTGCATATTTGTCTATTATTAGATTAGACTAGAGGCCTGGTGTATGAAATTTGTGTATGGGGGAGGGGGGCTCATCCAGCCTGCACCCTCTTGCAATCCAGGACCCCTCAGGGGATGTCCAAATGCTGATATAGGCCCGATCCCACTATGATTTCTACCGGCAGTCAGAAATCCCTCTCACAATCCAGGTTCACTGGCTCCTAACTGCTCTTTGACCTGCCTTCCTGATCACCCCTAACCACTCTGCCTGCCTGCCTCATCTCCCCTAACCACTCACCTGCCTGATCACCCCTATCTGCTCACCTGCCTGCCTGATTGCCCCTAACCACTCGCCTGCATGCCTCATTGCCCCTAACCACTCTGCCTGCCTGCCTGATCACCCCTAACCACTCTGCCTGCCTGCCTGATCACCCCTAATTGCCTCTGCCTCGGCCCCCACTGCCATGGCTTCGTCTGGAAGGATGTCCAGAATGATGTCTGGAAGGTCGTTCGGCTGTCCAGTCTAATTAGCATATTACGCTTTTATTATTATAGCTCTGACTATGCTGAGACTGCTATGCTAGAGAACACACGTAAGCACTCTGGTGAACAGTCCCAGTTGGGCTAAGCCTTCCAACTGTCTCTGCCAAGAAACTAGACTCATCAGTGAAGCCATCTGGGACTCATCAGACGAGCCATTCACCAGCTAAATACACCAAGTGATCTCAGCAAACTCCATGGAGAGTGGAAGAATCACCCACGTAATTTCTCCAAGGTTTCCTGACCCCCCAAATTGTGCTCAAATAAAATGGATGTTGTTTTTAAGTCATAAAATACAGGAGCTGTTCAATAAATAACTGGAAAAAAATCATTTGAAGATGCTTGTAAATACTGTTGATAAATATTCACTTACCATCAGCCATAAAACAGTTTTCCCAGTGTCCTGTAGATGATCCTTTCCTGTCAAAAAACAAGGTGCAATTTTGAATTATTTTAATAGGAATTACTTTCTAGAAAACATTATTTTCCTCTCCCATTTTTTTTTTTTTTTTACTATATTCTCTTCACGAGTCATTGACAACCAAACTAATTTCACCTATATGGGTCCCACGAAGCCTTTTGGTTATTTGTATTTGTCTGTTTAACCTCACATTTTATATTATTTAACACTAGCTGTACTATCTTCATACATCCCTAAAGCATTTTGCAAACAAACGGGGGTAGTCTGAGGTTGATATGCCATGTAGAGAAACCAGCAAATGCAAAGCCCCTAAACAGAAAGAAATGAAACAAAAGGCATGTGGGCTTGTGGTAACAGGAGACAGAGATGTAGGACAAAGTTGCATGGAGAGCATGTTAAAGAAGTTTGCATTGTATTGCAAGTAATGGAGCCCTAGCCTGTTTTTCTCAGTGGAAAGAGCATCGGCCCTTGGATTGAAGGGTCCCAGATTCAGTCCTGGGTTCAATTCCGATCAAGGACACATACCTCAGATACAGGCTAGATCCCAGGTCAGGGCGCATATGTAGAGGCAACCAACCCATGTGTCTCTCCATCATTGATGTTTTTCTCTCTCTCTTTCTCTCCCCCTCCCTTCCACTCTCTCTAAAAATCAATGGAAAAAATATCCTTGGGTGAGGATTAACAGCAACAACAAAAAGCAATGGAGAGTCTTTGGAAGGTTTAAAGCAGGAGCATCCTGATATTTGCTTCATCACGATCCCTCTGGTCTCTGAGGAGTGCTTTTCCACTTCCTCGCTGCCGGCCCCAGCCCTAGAGCTGAATCTGGTTCTCATTTTGCCCAGCCTCATCTTGGTTGGACTCTCTGATTATCTCAACTTGCCTATAAGGCTCTAATCATCTTCCTTATCATCCGAAGGCTGTGCACTCACACTGCTATTTTAGTATATTATGCTTGATTATAAATAGGGTTGGAACGAAATAGCTACACTCTGATGCTCATTTGATTTTAATCTAACATGCCACTTCGATATTTACCTTATGTTATGTTCTAATTCTTTCTGCACGGAGTGAGTAATTTCCCAAATCCTCAAATCTAGATGGCCCCAAGCTGACTTTAAAACATTTCTCCAGATAATCTACATTTGGTCCTGCAGATGATTAGTTCTTGGCAAGGACAAATATGACGTACAGAGTTCATTATTTTCTCAAACTTGAGCACTGGATAGGAATCAATTAGGTGCCATGTGTCCCAATCTTTATACCAGAGCCAAAACTGACAAGAGGTTTTTCATTTTGCTTTTTTATTTAAGGCATTAGTAAAAGTTTTAGCCCTAAGAAAAAAAGTAAAATGTAAAGGTTCTATAATTTTTAAAGACCAATCATCAGTTTCAATTAAAATTTATTTTAAAAATTAAATTTTGAAAATTAAACCCAAAGGTACAAATTCATAATGGGTACGATATGCTCTGAAGTCTAAAAAAACCTTTCGTGTGCAAATATGCACATCTATAGCAACAAGCACATTTTTAAAAATCATCTTCCTTTTAATTTAGCAGAATAACTTGCTAGAATACACACAACATGAACATCCACATACATACAAACACTAATACATACACATATGGCAGGAAAGAGGTAATCTGAAAATTCTTTAGAATCAATAGAGGCAATGGGCCGCTGTGGGCTGAAGGACTGAAGGCTGTATGATTATCTGAGAATTGCATAGAAAGAATAAGTCTCTTTGCAGCCATTTAAAATAAAGCACTTTAAAATGTCACAAGTAGCCCAACTGTCCATAGAAAACGGTATATTATTTTATGAGACTACTAGAGGCCCAGCGCACGGTTTCAATCACACGAGGAGGCACCCCGCCTCCCGCCGTGGGAGGAGGCGCTCCGTGGGGGGCCGGGACCGCGCCTGACTTCCACAGCACCAGCAGCTGTGGGCGTCAGACCAGACCGGCACAGGGGGCGGCCAGGACCCACACCTGACTCACAGCGACCCCCAGCCCCCATGCCTCTGTCCACTCTGGGGCCATCTGAGCTGTTGCATCGACTCGGTCCTGATCAGTAGTGACCCGTTACAGAGTCCCGGCCTAATTTGCACATTACCTCTTTATATATATATATATGTGTATGTATGTGTATGTGTGTGTGTATGTGTGTATATGTATGTATATTATTAAGGGAAATTTGCCCAATCCCTAATCAGACACAAAGGAGAATGGAGATTAAGTCCATGAGAGGTCAGATGCTAGATGTTACCTAATCTTGTGCTCCTGGACCAATGTGCAGCCTGGGTGATGACTATGAATGATGATCAAATAATCTGACCACTAAGGCTATAATCTCGAGATATAAATATGGGGCTCACTAGCACTGAGAAGGGGAATCATCCCCTCAGTAGAGCCACAGGGGCCAGTGCACGGATCTGGCAGGGGGCACATCATCATAGTAGTGGTCACAGATGGTTTTCATACTGTATTAGCGAGTATTCCACAAAGATGTCATGTGACTGAAGAAAGATTCCAGCTATACTCTACTTGGGCATGGGTGTCAGAGTGATGATTTTTTGAACTATGGAAAACTTCAATATTACTGGACAATTTAGAAGAGAAGAGATGAGTTCGCAGGGGAGTTATTGAATATCCTGCTAATGAGGCAGTGGGAACTCAAAAATTGTTTTGATGAGTTAAATGCCTGTGACCAAATAGTCACGCTGATTTGGTAAAGCAGTTTACTCAAGCTATTTCAGAAACGAAGTTCTGAATAAAAAGAAGAAAATGCAAAATGAAAAACACAATATTGTACTCTATATGGTCTAAACATATCCCTCTATAAAACAATTAAGAGTACTGCAAGGTTAAAAGAAACTCCTTAAGGAGGATATTATTTTTTATTTTCTTTATTTTTTACTGTTATAATGTTTTTAAATTTTTATCTTTATTGTTGAAAGTATTACATTTGTTCCCCCTTTTTTCTCAATTGACCCCCTCCACCCCGCACTCACCCCTCCCAGGCCTTCACCACATTATTGTCTGTGTCCATGTGCTATGCATAAATGCATATGAGTTCCCTGGTTAATATTTTTTAAAGATCCAAGTTATAATAAGAACAAGTTGACACAAATATGCTATCCTCATTCCTACCAGTCTCCATTATTATGTATCATATTTGCCTCTTAAAATTTGAGACTAATCAATGAAATATGTTTTTAGGGCTTATATGTAAAATGTTTAAAAATCACTCAGAAAAAGTAGTGAATTTCATTCATCAGCATAACTAGTTGACCTTTCTTGCTCTATGTTCAAAGAGTAATATAGTTTCCTGTAATTAGTGGAAACAAATTCCACTCAAATTATAAAAGTAACATTTATTTAATGCTTATCAATTCCAGATACAAGTTAAGTGCTCTCATGAATTAATTTATCTATATCTCACACAAAAAAAGTTTATGATTATCCCATCTGAGATGATAATATTGAGTTACTATGCAGAAAGTAAGTACAAAGGTCAGGATGAACCCAGCCAGGCTATGTAGAAAATTATTACTGTGAATAAAAAGAATAAACTGAAGAGAAGAGACCACTACTCTGAAGGGTTATGAGATTCTTCTGCATGGAATGAGAAATCATTCCTTTATATATAATTAATCTATCCTTGTTTTATGCATGTACCTGTTTGAAGATACCTTGTTTAATATATATTTCTTAGAAATAATTAGTTGTATGGTCTTTGAATAATTCAAAGCCAGAGGCTTTGGAGGCCATTTGCCTTTTATCTGTTCACTTACTAATGTCCTTGTAAAACAAGCCACTCTCATCAATGTTGAAAACCTGCACTTGCACAACACTACTTCCCTGGATGACGTTCAGCAGGTTTACAGTATGAGAGCTGGAACAAGAAGGCAGAATACCACCTAGTTTGATCTCAGCTGGGAACCTGAGCGTCCAGCAACTCAAAGTTTTCGCTGCTCTTCGCATGTCTGCAAACGAATGTGCAAACAGTGCATCTATTGATTTGGGGGTTGCAAATAAATGTCAGCGAGTACATAAATATTCAAATACAAAATCTGCAAGCAGTGAGGATCCACTATATCTCTAATGTGAGCTTCTTTTCTCGCTAAATCTTTATTTTTGGCTACACTTAGCTACTACTATTTCTGAATTACTCCTTGAAATTCCCCATTATTGAATCTATAAATTATATCATTGCCCTAAATGCCCTCGTCTGATTTAACGTACATATATCAAGTTCCATACTTCAAGGTCCTGATCATTATTAATTTGCCCTAAATTATTTTTGAGTTTTTCGCTTCTCCAAGCATCTTATAGACCACTGTGGTAGGCAGAATCATGGCCTTCCAAAGATGCTCATGCCCTAATCTCCAGAACCTATGAATGTGCTACCTTATATAGTAAATATGACTTTGCCAATGCAATTAAGGTTACTGAGCTTGAGACAGGTATTTTATCCTGGATTATCTGAGTGGGCACAATGTAATCACCAGGGTCCTTAAAATAGAATAGGAAGGTAGAGGGGAATGTCAGAGAGATTCAAAGTTAGAAAAAGAGGCAGGCGAGAGGCAACGCATGAAAAAGACTTGACCTGCCAGTGTTGTATCTGAAGACAGAGGGAGAGGCCCATATGCCAAGGAATGTATCAGCCTCCAGAATCAAGAAACAACCCTTAGATGACAGCTGCAAGAAGATGAGGACCTCAGTCCTCCAAATACAGGAACTGAATTCTGCCAACAACTTGAATGAGCAAGATCCTCTCTTAGAGATCCCAAAAAGAAAGCAGTTCTGCAGACACTTTGATTTAATCTTGTGAGACCCATTTCAGACTTCTGATTTATAGCAGTGTAAAGTAAGTACATTGGGAAAATGTCGTGGAGTCCTATGTGATCATTTTATGAGTTAATTTTCTAGCTACTAAATAATTATTTAAGAAAGAAAACTAGTATTGAAAAACTCTTATACCACTCACATTTTTTCTATTTACATATTTCATTGGACTCACAGTCTATATCTATTATGTATTGTACTATGTTCCCGATGAGTAAGTTAAATCCCCACCATAAAGGAGCTGACTGCTCAGTGAAAATTCCAGTTACTAAGATGGAACATGTGTGGGTTTTCCTTGTGAACAGATGTCATACAGTTTGCTCTGAGTATAGAGTATGGAAAATTTTAAGAAATAAATCTAACCACCTTCATTGAAATTTGATTGTTAATGACCAAAATAAAAGATGCTTGCATTTAACTAGGTAAGAAATGAAGATACTGTTACTTTCTGGAGAACAAGAGTGCTACGATTGGATCTTACTTTGGGAAGATTAATCAGAAAGTTCATATAAAAGATATAGTGCCAAAATGAAAAGAGATTATAAGAATAAATTCCAGGAGTTTATCAAAATAGTTCAAGGCATATGAGGTGGGAATTCTAGCAATGGGAATGGAAAAAATGGATCCAATGGCAAAATAACAAGGAAGTTAGACAAAATGTGGTGACACATTTAATGGGAGAGGAAAGGGGATAGATAATTAAAGAATACTTGCCTGGTTATAAATATGAATAAATTAAATATCAGTAACATTTCCAACCGAAATTTGGAAGTCATAGGAAAAAGCTGTTTGGAAAGAGGAAAAATGATTAGTTTTTCTTTGGGCCCAATACCAAATAACTAAATGAGAATGAAAAAAAATGTACCTAAATATTTAGATGTGTTCTCTCTTCTAAAGTGTGTTCTTGGGGTGTATTACATATGGTTACTTTATGATGTAACATTGATATTATGCTATAGGTATTTGACAACATGACCCTAGTTCAAATTTATCCTCTAAATACTTAGCCAAGTAATTTATTTATCATGACTATGAGATACTAAATAAAATTGCTAACTGAATCTGCAGATATTTTAACATAGACATTAATGCTTAGTGTTTTTGACAGTGAATATATTTAAACAGTCTAGGAAAAACAATATTATGAGGTATTTTTAGAAAATTGATAGCTATAGAGAAAAAGAATTCAGGCATTTGCATGCAGCAAAATATTAAGTTCTCCTAATGTGTCTAAATGTATAAAGGTCTTGTTGACAGTGAGTTGATCCAAATCTGCCCTAGACTGTATTCATATGCACACTGGTTTGGCTTTTGAATTTGCAGTTTAATGATCCATAGAGTTACACTGTTTTGTGATATTATTATTGTGGTCAAAACTCACATGATAATGAGCTTTGGCATTACTTTATCAGGTTACATGTAAAAAAAATATTGTGTATCCCTTAGAATTATCTTATTTTATAGTTGATCTGAAATATATAATATCAGAAAACTGAGACATTTCAAATTTATTTTCTTCTTTATTCCTGAAATTGTCACTTATTTCTAATTCTAAAGGGAAAAATAAAGTCAAAAGTATTTATATGTGAGAAATGAAAAGGCAGTATTTTCTTTGGCTAATCTGTTTTCAGGTTTGAAAAAGTGTCTTATGACAAAAAAGGGGCATAGAGAGGCAGCAGGTAATCTCTGAGACATTTTAAATTGCTTCTAAATTAGAATATTTTTGTGATTATTTTAATATATTATTTTATATTTGTCTGACCCCTGCAGTGGACATTTACTTGAGTGCAGTAGATGTAGTATCATCATCAACAAAAATAACCTTCTCAACAGGGGAAGGAAATCAAAGCCTTTCTTTCCTTAATCATTAATTTCTAGTTTAATTCTGCTGATGCCATTTATTCATGTGAACATTTTTAAAAAATCATTGTAATTCTAATACTGTTCATTAAGTGAGCATTGTCACAGTTGATTGCAGAATATTCCTATCAATTTCCTAAAATATCTCTTAGTAATAATTCTGACTCAAGTTTTATTTAATAATATTTAAGTGATTGAATGGATATAAAAGTTTTTAAATTTGAATATGCAATTATATGAAAATACTGGTTACATTTATAGGTTAATGCTAACTGGGAACAAGGCAGATTGTTTTTAAAAGTACCTCTTAATTTATTCTTCATTGTATCTCAACTCTTTAACTTGAGAATGCACAAGTCACAGCTAGGAAAACACTGCCTAGAAAATAAAATAACCAAAGGACTTGTATGCATACATATAAGCATAACCAATAGTCACAAGACACTAGGGAGGTGAGGGCATGTGCTGTGGGGGTGGCGGTGGAGCGGGGGAAGAGGGGGCCAGGGAGGTCCATGGGGGGAAAAGGAGACATATGTAATACTATATGTAATACTTGAAACAATATTTTTAAAAAGAAAATTAAATCTTATTCTATGGACATATTTTTTCAATTGTGAGTTATCACTGCAAAAGAGAAATTTTGTTTTTATGACTCATAAAATAATACAGCATTATTGAGAACATAAAGAGTAGGGTTCGATTAATTTCCTAGTAAGACCATGGTCCTGCATCCCAGCTTAAGAACATAGGTTGATCATTGCCTTCAAATCTAATCCCTGCAGTAAGCCAACGTGTAATATCAAGGTCATCATTCTGCAGAGCTGGTGTCAGAGAAATCAGCGTGACGTAAAACCCATAGGTGTTCCAGATCAATCCCATTGTTTCAGCCCATCAAAATCATGTCCTAAAATGTTTACTGTTAAAAAAGGTACTTTGGTAAGTTATATGTAGGATTCAAATTAAAAGGGTGAACTTCACTCTCAAATAGCTAGTAAAGGGTAGAAGCTGCCAATGTGTGCAATACTAGATAACAGTAAAGCGTTAAATGACTCATATTTAATTCAGTATAGTCAATACAGCAATAAGTATCAAATGCCTTAAAATTTTATAAAATATTTTACCCAGTCATTTCACTCATGACTCATTATAAATTTAGCATACTCATTATAAATTTAGCAAACAATTTTTTATTGGTATGTTAGTTATCTTAGTGAATAATTAAAAAATCAAATTTACAACTATATAGTACTGATAAAATATGTTTCATCCACAAAATGAAATAATAATCTATATAAAATAAAAAATATCACATGAAAATGTTCAAAATTATTAAGTTGTTTACTTTTACATATGAATAAATTAATAGAAATAGATTGTAGGTAAACTGATGATAGGAAGATAAATATATCAACAGATTGAAATGTTGGCAGTGAATATCTCTGGGTGGTGGTAATATAATTTCTTTGTTCTTCCTTGTGTTTGTTTTTGTTTGTTTGTTATCTGTGGCTTCAAAATTTCTGCTGGGAGTATATATATATATTATTTCTAACAAGGAAAAGGCAATTGTTAAAAAAAAAAAAAGTATAATTGATTCAACCTAAACAATATATCAAAATACTATATATATATATATATAATAATTTTAAAATAACTATTCTGTAATATCTTCCACTGGTTTCTATATTAAAAATAACATCAGTTTGGTTGCTCATAAAGACATAGGCTTTGATAAGGTATTGGTATGTTGGTATGTAGAAAAATGGCTATTCTAAGTGGATGGAATTCTAGTATAAAATGACAGCAATGGCAAGAACATGGGTTTGCTTGGGAAATAGTGAACAAAAGAGTAGAGCAAAGTGGACGTTCAACCTGATTAGTAGATTGGGGCTGTTTATTTTGGGTCTTAAATATTCAACTGGAGATAGAAGTTTTATCAGATGTGATATGGGCCCTGTCTACCTCTGCAACCCCAGCTTTGGTCAACTCACTGTCCTCATCTAAATCTTATTTCTGCTCTCTGCCTAATCTCTGTTGTCCCTCCTCCTCGGGGCTTTTTGCACCTCTAGTTTCTGCATCTGAAATTGCCTTTCTGATCACATGGCAGGCTCCTTTTAGTCACTCAGATCTCAGCTTGCAGTTCACCTACACAAAGAAGCCTAGCCTAACTACTCACCTAGCTAGTTATAAACTAGCACATCACTGTGTTTTAATCCAACACAAAGCACTTGTTATTAATGAATTACTTTTCATTTATGTATTATCTCTCTCTTTAGAATGCAATCTCCTTGCAGACAGAACATTTGTCATCCTGTTCACCCCTATTTCCCCAGGACCTAGAGAAATGTCCATGAAATATCTGTTGGGTAAATGACTGAATAGATAGACACTGACCTGTTCCTGACAGAGGAAACTGAGAGATAATATGACAAAGGGGACAGGAGATAATTTTCTTTCAAAAAAGAACCCAGAAAGATAACGGCATTGAAATCATTACTATGAGTTCAGCTTAGAGCAACCCATATTATTCTTATTTACATTAGTATATCATTTCCAAAACTCTCTTAAATATATTGTGAAAATTACTAGTTTGATATTTAATTATTTAATTTAATTATTTCTTGTTTATAAACTTGTAAATTATTGGAAAGCACATATCTGAACTGTGCCTGCCTCCTAACACCCCTAGAAACATACATACACATGTGTGCCTATGATACTGAAATAGGAACAAGTAGAAATTGCTCTTGAACACTCAGGGACAAAAGGTGAAGTTCAGACATATATAACTAACACATAAAATTAAACCTGAAAAACATGTATATTTTAGGATCTGCTTGAATAAAATATTTACATGAAAAATCACCAGGTGAAATTAATTTCCAGAGCCTATTCAGAAGATAATTATATAAATAATTAGTAGATTTAAAATCTTCTGTGAATGAATATTAAAAAGAACTCACAAACCTATTTAGAATGATCAGTGTCAGACAATGTCAAAGGCATTTTCATTTTCAGACTATAAAGCATGAGCTTTAGGCTCATGTTAGATATTTCAGAGCTTTAGCTATAAACCACCAACATCACGCTTTTTGTATACAGTATTTATTTACTGTCTGACAAAGGCAAAAGTCAAGCTACTGAAGAATTATACTGTTATAGAGGAGTTTCTATGAAACCTTTGTTTTGGTCTTACTGCAACAACTTGTTTTTCTTGACCTTGATTATAATTCTTTCAATTCCAAAGGAGCTCTGTTCTGAAAAATTATTATTACACCATGACATAAAAAAAATAATGTATCTCTGGGAATATATAGAACATTGCTGAAACATAGGACCATACTTATCCTTTATATGTATAAATTATTTGAAGTGACAATGTGTTCTTAGAACTAAATGATAATATTTATATTTAAATGCACTACTAAAAAGCATTCTAAACAACCTCCTTGACCATTAATAAACATATATTTTAATTTTCCTAATATTATATTTACTTATAAACTCTACATGGGATTGGTAAGTTTCTGAATGGTAAGTAAAAACTCAATTTAAAAAGGTACATTTTCTATGAATGTGCCTATTCTGGGTACCTAACTGATCAAGACAGAAAATATACTAGAGGTTGGCAGGGCTGGAATAAGGAGGAAAAGAGGAATTCTTGTTTAATGGGAACAGAGTTTCTATTTGAAATGATGCAAAAGTTTGGAAAAGAAAAGAGGGGATGCTTGTACAAAAATGTGAATATACGTAATGCCACAGAATTGTACACTTAAAAATGGTTAAAATGGTAAATTGTATATTATGTATATTTTGCCACAATAAAAAGTAAATTTTATTCAAAGCAAATTCTAGAAGGGTGGGAAGGCAAACTTCAAAACAAAAAAGACTTAATGGATTATCCACACCTAAACATGTTCCTTAATTAACAGATAAGAACAAAGGCCCACGTTGATTTTCTGAAATCCAGGCAGTAGCACAATTCAGTCTGAATCCAATTACATTCCAGTCCACCTTCTCTTCAATAAACTTAAATGATCAACCAATTGGGTATCTCAGCAACACCACAAATGGGACACATTAAAAGCTGAACAGATAATCATCTCTCCAAATCAGCTCTTCGTTTGGCATTCTCCAGTTTGACTAAAAATGTACACAAAGCCTCCCACACCCAAACACCCACAAGTCCTACCCCTTGAATCCTCCCCAGTCTCTCTTGACTTTTGCCACTTCTTTTTATTGTCCTGACCTTGCTAAAATCATGAGGCTCCATTCGTTCTTTATTTACATTGTCAAGCCAACTGACATCTGGCCTTCCTGGATTACATTATTATTATTATTTGACATTACATGAAAACATATTGTACTATTCTATTCCATTCCAAACTTCATTCTTTTCTTTTCTCCCTTTATTTCTTTTTTTCTTTCTCCCTCCTTTCTTTCCTTCTTCTTCTTTTTTTTCTTCCTTCCTTCCTTCCTTCCTTCCTTCCTTCCTTCCTTCCTTCCTTCCTTCCTTCCATTTCTTACTTTGCCTATGAAAATCTTACACATTTTCTGAACCTGGCTCTATTACTCCAAAATCTATTTCCTTTTGATATTTTCATGCAAAAATTATTTATAGATTGCCAAGCATGGTACATTGTGTTAGGTTCCAGAACCAGGACAGATGTCAGTCAATCCTGTCCTTATGTAGTTCGCAGACAAGTGAAACAGACTAATGTTAATCGAACTTGAGTGCTATTTCTTTCCCAAGAAAGCAACAGTGTAAGATGCTAAGTTTCAAGGAAAAATCAATCTTGAGGATAAACCTAAGATTCTAGATCTTATCAAAAAGGTAGAACTTGGTGTGCATATGAGAGCTTGAGAACTACAAACTCATCAGCACTAAGATAAACCAGGAAACAATGACCACTTCCCTTATGACTAGCAAAAGCCTCTATAAGAGAACAATTTCACACAGAGCTTTCTCTTCTGTACCCATTCCGGCAAGGTGACTGCTAAGGACTGAATGTTTATGTACTCTGAAAATTGATGAGGAAGCCCTAATCTATGATGGTATTTGGAGAGGGAGCCTTTGGGAAATAAGTAGAGTTAGTTTAGATCATGATGGTGGGGCCCTCATGATGAAATTGATGTCCTTATAAAAAGAAAAAAGAGACATGACAGCTCTCATTCCACCAACTATAAACCAAGAAGCAGGCTCTGACCCTGGCACTTTGACGTAGGACTTCACAAGCTCCAGAACTGTGGTTATCATCTAAGCCATCCAGTCTATATTTTGTTATAGCAGCTGGAACAACCTGAGACAATGGTCAAACAGACCTTAAGAAACAGAAGAATTAGAAGAAAAGCCTGTTAAACACAGATCTTTTGTAAAACCGAGAAATTTAAACCGTCAAGTTGCAGTAGTGACAGTTTAAAAATCATACTTTAGCTGTCACAAAAAATCAGATTACTTCAATATGTGGACTAGGAGAGAAATGCATGCCACTACATTTCATCATTGATGTAAACTAGTGGACATGTTCCCATCCTAGAAAATAGGAATCTTTTCACTTTGTTTCGCAAAATAAGAAAGCACATGGCATATGATTTTTTTTTCATTTTTCATATGATAATTTTAATTTGTTACACTGGGGAATGTGGCAATATTTTATATGTTTATATATAACAAGAAAATAATGGTAATCAGAATCTATTTCTTTTTGTAATATAAGAATGACATTTGCATTGTAAACTTGAGGTACAAACAAAAGGAACAAACTTCTAATTATAAAATAAATAGTTGTGGGGATATAATGTTCAGTGTTATGAATATAGCTAATAACACTGTATTGCATATTTGAATGGTGCTAAACGAGTAGATCTTAAATGTTCTAATCACAGGAAAAACATATTTTTGTAACTATGGTGGTGATAGATATTAGACTTATTGTGATCATTTCCCATATATACCACAAATATCTAATGATTATGTTGTATATATGAAACAAATATTGTTTTATGTCTATTATACCTCAATAAGATGTTTTAAAAGGATGACATTTAATATAAAATATGAGGAGCCTGAACACACTAAAAATTTTATTTTTAAAGATAAAATTTTAAAAATTATTCAAATCTATTTTAGAGTGTTTATTTTCTCTAATAAACCTTGATTAATGTATTCCTTATATAAGTATATTTTTTAAATAAATTAATAAATATTTCAGTTATCAGCACTATGATGAAATACCATATTTCCCCTTTTCTAAGTAAAGCACCAAGAATGCAATTATTAGGAGAATGAGAAAAAACACTTGAAAGATTCCGCTCTCAGGTAAAGAAGGGCCTCAGAAAGGAGAAAGTGAAATTTCCAGTACCAGCTAAACTTCTGTGAAGCAAAAAAAAAAAAAAAAAAGAATTAAGGCCACCAAACATTTCTAAATTTCTGAAAAAATTTCAAAACTTTTTAATTGCTCTGTTTGTTGCCCCTGGTAGCTTGCCTCTCCTCTAGAGAGCGAGGTCCTGGAAACCTTTCATCTCAATTCTTCAGATGCACTTGGCCTTCAAGATTTCAATGGGGTTCTGTTGATGAGAGGCAGCAGCTGGAGAAGAGAGAACAGAAGGAAAAGAGATGCCAGTGTCCCTGCTCTGACTGCTGTAGTGGCAGCCGGGAGCAACTGCAGGCTAGGAGAAATGCCTGTGAGCCCCTGACAGAGTAAAGATGGCCAAGAGAATGGTAGCAGGGGTCAAAGCGGACTGAAGGTCCCAGCACATCAGCACAAAGACACTGGCGGTGGGATATAGGCTTCAGGCTCCCTGCCCTGTGTCAGTGGCTGCAGTTCTAGCAGCAGCAACAGCGGCAGCAGCTTAGCTCCAGGAGCCTCAGTGTATTGCGTGTGAGCAATTATGTCTGAGCTCTGAATAAAACTACCTCACCCGCTTGCACTCTGCTCTACTAATCAAGTCCCTATACTAAATGTCTGAATTTACCAATATGATTAACTTCCCAAAGTTCCTCGATTCACTGTGGTTTTAACAATTTTTGGTTGATTGACTAGTACCTGGATTCGACAGTGATTTACATCAAATGAACTTGAGATGCCAGGACTTTCTGATGATAACACAAAGACTGAAAGGCATAAGTAACTACAAATATGGGAGTACATAATTGTGTTATGTGCACCTCATCCACCAATCAACCAATTATCTCCCAAATCTGATCACTGCATTAATGATGGGGAGCCCCTGCCTTCTTAGAAAATCCCATGGTTGCTCTCTGCACATCAGAGATAAAGGTGGGAGGTGCTACCATTGGAATGTCAGTTTCTGGGCTGGCAGAGGCCACTTGGCAGCAGCTGACCCCCTGAGGCAGGGTAGTCACAGCTATTATAATGGGAAGCTGGTCCAGAGCAGTAGTCAGAATATTTGACATCTTTGGCTGTGGTTTAAAGATCACTAGAAAGAAAACCGAAGTCATTCTTGTAAATAATTTTTCAATATATAATTACCAAGAAACACTAGAGCTTGTGAGGCAGAGGTTTCAGTCACCGCAATGAAGAGTCATCTTCTCACCACAGCCAGATCACAGATCAGAATCCTCTGAATCTGAAAATGAGGCCCGGTCCACACAAAGGACACTAAGATACCGTGCAGAGAATGTTCTGTGAACTGTCCTTAAAACTTCCCTGATGGGACCCCTCTGGCTATTTATCAGGGAAGCCAAATACACACTGGGAGAAGGAAAGAACACACCATTTAGAGATTTATAGACACTGACAGTGATTTGATTTAATCTGAGGACCCAAAATACCATTGGGATCAATTGGGTATAGTTGAGGTTTATGGGAATTAGGTGATAAACAGAGTTATGTCCTGAGTCTCTCTCTCAGAGTGCCCAAGGGGTTTGGCAACCCAATTTAGGGCAATTTCCCAAGTTTCTGAAAGCAGAGTTGGAGTAAATAAGCCAGTGAGAACCCTTAGTACTTCTCCTCTCTACCAAAATTGTGTACCAAAGGCAATAACATGTACAAAGGGAGGGTAAGCGGGTGAGTGGGTGGTATAAGGAAGTGAATTAAAGTGAAATGAAACTTGACAACCTTATCCCTACAATTTTAGAGAGGAAGACTGGACTTCATGGAATAGAATAGATTATCAGTCACATGGGAAAAACAAAATAGGCTACACTAACAGGGCCCATGAGGGAAAAGGTGAGCTCATTTTGCTGGTAAGAGACCAAGAAGTGGACCTAGGGGTAAAGCTAGAAGGAGACTGTGGGGGATGTTTCCACAGGCAATATACTTCATTAATGGCCTTAAACATCAATATACTTACTCTCCATAGCCAATGCTTCAAGTAGCTACCTTAACAATGTTTGACAAAAGTGATAAGTCTGTTTGCCAAAAGCCTCTCTTGGGCTGTATTTTATTTCCATTACCAGCCTGTTTTTTCTTCTGTTTTTCCTCTAGCTGAATTTAATTTCCTTGAATAAATTTATTGTGGTCATGTGAAGACAAGCCCATGACATTAACAAATGAAAATAGTATAAAAGGACATATGTCTTGTTAGCCGTGTTCCCTCAAAAGACTTAAGGACCTAAGATAGAACTCAGAGTATTATTGTGATTAAATGAAAACCATCAGAGGAATAAAACAATTTTAAAATGTCACTCAAGCCATCCCCATTGGTTTCAAGTGCCCAGAAATTCAGTTGTATAAACTTGTGGCATAAGGTTTTTGCATCCCATACAGCTGATGTTATAAGTATCAGTCAAGATGTTAGCTATCAAATAAAACACAACATTTCAATCATTCCAATTATATCAATAAATATTGTGAAATAAAAATTGTTGCTTCTATGATATGGCATTTATTTGTAATATGCTGTATGAATTATGCCAGATTATAAACATTTATTGATTGTTTAACACTAACTAAATCATATACATCACAGGTCATTTATACTAAGTCTTTGGCTGCATAATATTAAAAATTGAAACACATTTCCTTTTGGATTTATGCATAATCTTCAAACAAATAAATGTGAAAATAAAAATTCAGGAAAAAGATTACAAATCCAACCAACTACATAAAAAAACTCCTTGGATAATAATAATGAAAGATTTCAGAAAGTTTAAAGTATATATTATGTGTATGCTTAGAGCTAGTTAACTTGTGCTGAATTTTTCTTTTTTGCTCAAAATTTAAGTATATTACTATTGAAAATGTTTGAACCCTTGAAAAGAAAATATTTAATAAATTATTTTAAACATATTATATATAGTACTAGAGGCCCAGTGCACGAAATTCGTGCACAGAGAAGGGGTGGTGTGTCCCTCAGCCCAGCCTGCACCCTCTCCAATCTGGGACTCCTCAAGGGATGTCCAACTGCCCATTTAAGCCCAATCCCAGTAGGATCGGGCCTAAACGGGCAGTCGGCCATTCCTCTCACAATCCAGGACTGCTGGCTCCCAACTGCTTGCCTGCCTGCCTTCCTGATTGCCCCCTAACCACTACTGCCTGCCAGCTTGATCACCCCTTAACAATTCCCCTGACAGCCTGATTGATGCCTAACTGCTGCCCTGCCAGCATGATTGCCCCTAACTGCCCTTCCTGCAGGCCTGGTCACCCCTAACTGCCCTCTCCTGCTGGCCTGGTACCCCCAACTGCCCTCCCATGCAGGCCTGGGTCCCCTCCAACTGCCCTTCCCTGTAGACCCAGTTGCCCCCAACTTCCCTCCTCTGCTGGCCTGGTCACCCCTAACTGCCCTCCCCTGCAGGCTTGATCACCCCCAATTGCCCTCCCCTGCAGGCCTGGTCCCCCCCAACTGCTCTCCCCTGCAGGCCTGGGTCCCCCCCACCAACTGCCCTCCTCTGCTGGCTCAGTTGCCCCAACTTTCCTCCTCTGCTGGCCTGGTCACCCCTTAACTGCCCTCCCCTGCAGTCCCCCCCAACTGCTCTCCCCTGCAGGCCTGATCTGGCCCCCAACTTCCCTCCTCTGCTGGCCTGGTCACCCCTAACTGCCCTCCCCTGCAGGCTTGATCGCCCCCAATTGCCCTCCCAACTGCCCTCCCCTGCTGGCCATCTTATGGTGGCCATCTTGTGTCCACATGGGGGCAGCCATCTTGTGTGTTGGAGTGACGGTCAATTTGCATATCACTCTTTTATTAGATAGGATAGAGGCCTGGTGCACGGGTGGGGGCCGGCTGGTTTGCCCTGAAGGGTGTCCCGGATCAGGGTGGGGGTTCCCTTGGGGCCTGGGGTGGCCTGGGCGAGAGGCCTGTGGTGGTTTGCAGGCCAGCCATGCCCCCCGGCAACCCAAGCAGAAGCCCTGGTATCTGAGATTTATTTATCCTCTATAATTAAAATTTTGTAGCCTTGAGCGGAGGCCAGGGCAGGCCGGGGGGGGGGGAGGGAAGCTTGGCTTCCTCCATCGCCGGGGAAACCCAAGCCTCCTGCTCGCTCCATGGCTGCAGCCATTTTGTTGGTATTTATTTATCTTCTATAATTGAAACTTTGCAGCCTTGAGTGGAGGCCAGGGCCAGCCAGGGTGTGCAGGAAGCTTGGCTTCCTCCATTGCTGGGGAAACTCAAGCCTCCTGCTCACTAAATGGCTGCAGCCATCTTGGTTGAGTTAATTTGCATACTCACTCCTGATTGGCTGGTGGGCGTGGCTTTTGGGAGTAGCAGAGGTACAGTCAATTTGCATGTTTCTTTTATTAGTGTAGATATTATATAGAGGTTGTGGGGTTTTTTTTTTTGTAATTTTGAGAGGGACTATGTTTTAAGCATCTTTTAGGGCCTTTCTTATATAATAGCCTATTGAATTCTAACAACCCTATAGGGCAAATATTATTTTTGTATTTTACACCTGATGAAATTAAGCCTGAGGAAAATACAGGAGCTTACATGACTTGTTTGAAACAAATTTCCAGAGAATAGGAAATATATGGACTCTTGTTTCTTTAGAAAACCAGCATTGTGTATATGGTACTATTGCTTCCTTTTTTTATCCCTGAATTCTGAAACACACACATACTAAATATTGCACAAACTATTTTATACATTTCTACAGACATTTTTAAATCTCCTTGAAATGCACCTCATACTATTAATTAAATCACTAACTATTCAAATGCCAATAATATTTCGTTCAGATGGATATTTTTTTCAGGAATATTTCCCTAGTATAGCTATTAAAATACATGCATTATCAGATTTAAATATCCCACATGATGCTTGAATATTAGCAATTATTCCTTTGCTAACTGTAGTTATAAATATTCAATCAAAGAAAGATACTGTATTGCCAGCTTTTATGTTTAATGTATTCAAATATATTAATATATTCTGGGATTTAGTAGAATGGCAGCAGCAAGTTCTATGATATTTTGTACATATACTCTATTTCTTAAATAAAGGCATAATTTTAAGAAGAATTATGGCTCAAACGCATTATAGCCTCATGTCATCTATAATAATAAAAGCGTAATATGCTAATTAGACTGGATAGACAATCGAACTTCCAGATAAAGCCGGGGCTGTGAGGTCCAAGGCAAGCTGCCGCGGCTGCAAGGACCAAGCCCCTTGTATGAATTTTGTGCATTGGGCCTCTAGTCTATATTATAAAAGGCCAGTGGCTGTAACACCGTAAGGCCAGAACAACCAAACGACCAGTCACCAGGAGGTGCATGGAGCACCTCTTGGTCCCTCCCCCAAGTTCGTGAGCTGCTCGCGGTGGCAGGGTGGGGCTCAGGGCTCATGCAGCTGGGCAAGGCTCACTGCTCTTGCGGCTCACACGTCGCAGAGGGCCTTGCGCGGGGCTTGCAGCTCATCTGGCGGCGAGCTACTAACGCGTGGAGGGTCTGGGGTCCTGCTGGCACGGCGGATCTGGGTCTCACGCGATTCCATATGCTGGGCCTCTAGTATATAATAAGTTAGTAACACAGGTATAAATCAAATCCTTTTTAATTGATTATTGCATACCCAAAGGTAAAAGAAGTATTTTATTCTATACATAAACATTTGTGAGGAACCCAGAATAATTTTCTTTACAATCATATATACCTTTTGATAGTATTATTTTACATTTTCTATATAAGACAAATATGGAATCATCATATACTACATATATGCATATTTATGTTTATTAAATTTTTTTTTAAGTTTTGAGAGTTTAAATCAGTTGCTATCAAATGGAACAAGAGCTTTTTTAATTTTAATCCTTATCTGAGGATATTTTTCCATTGATTTTTTTTTTAGAGAGAGGGAAAGATAGAGAGAAACATCCATGTGAGAGAAACACATTGATTGGTTGCCTCCTGCATGAGCCCGGATCAGGGCCCAGGCTGGAGAGAAGTCTGCAACTGAGGTATATGCCCTTGACTAGAATTGAACCTGGGACCCTTTGGTCAACAGGCAAATTCTCTATTCACTGAGCAAAACCAGCTAGGGCAAGAGCTTTTAATATATCCATGTATTAGGTGATCCTTCTACTGATCTCAATCTTCCCCTTTCCTTGTCTTTCCATAACAAGGTTTCTACGTTAACTGTTTTTTAAATAATACACAAATATACAAACAACAAAAAAAAAACCTCTGATCAATGACTTTCAAGTGAAATTGGAAACATTTTCTTGATTTAAAAAATGAACTGAAAATAAAATGAGGGGATAAAAGACATTTAACAAAAAGCATTTCCTGGAAGTACAGGCATAGACATGAAAGGTTCTCAAATGTTCAGGACCTTCCAAGACCATGTAGAAAATGACCTTTATAAACTGTCAGGTGTCTCCTTCGTATCCCGGGTTCTTTCCTGATTGAATGAGTCATTTTACAATCCCTGTGCACTCCCCTTTCCCTTCTTCCGCATCTTCCAGGTTGTAGAAATAAATCGAATTGGCTAACATAGGTAACCAACTCACCACAACTAGAGCTGGTTTGCAAGTAGAATATTTTTACTATTCATGAGAACTAATGTCACGATCAGGAAATAGATCAACTAGAAACCTTTCCTTAAAGCAACGCCAGGATGAGTTTAAAAAGAAACTTACGTTTCCTTTTCTGTTCCTTCCAGTCACTTTGTATTCATCAGTAGTGCTAGGTTTTAAAATCTCTTAAAAGATGACCTTGCAAGAAATGATTTATAATTTAAAAATTCATTAAAAAATCACAGAAGCCCTGAACTCTATGTATGACACAAAGTAATATTACTTCCCTAGAGCTGTATATACAAAAATATCGTTTTAATACACTGCATAAATATTAAATTTCTACCTCAATAAGAGGTATCAGATCTAAGTGTGCTGCTTTGTTACGCCTAAGCTGCTGTTTTATTGCTTCGATTTCCTTATCAAAGATAATCTGCACATAAATGACAATAACAAGTGCCTTTAGTTACAAGCAGCATATAGCAAATACTCATTATACAGCATGAATACTTGCCTTTACCCTCTCTTCAGCTATTATTAGTCAATAGTCCCTAGTCACCAGAGTATGGATCTGCTGTTCACCAGAGTGGGGACTTCTGATTGTGTATCCTCAATAGGTGTCAGGAGACAAGAAGCTCCTCAGCTTTGTGGCAGGATAATGTTTACCGCATCCTGTCAGGGAGTGAAGGGAGGTTGTTCAGCCAAGCCCTGCCCTTGCAGCTTGTCAGCTGTTCTGTTGGACTATAGTGTGCTCCAGATCAGGCACTGAGCGTCACATGGGCTTGAGGGACATAACTAATGAAAAAAATCAATGGCTAGTTGTTTCTCAAATGTCAGGGAGAACTAAGAAAATATCTAAAATGTCAAAATGCGCTTGAGATAGGATATAGCCATCCACAGGCACTGAAGTAATTTAGGGTTTCATACACAGAAGCCCTGGAGCAGGGCAGGGCGGCGGAGTCCTCAGCAAGCTCTAGGTCTGTAGTCTATGAATTACTGCATCTGATTCTGTTTCCAAAGTTCTCAAAGAAATGCAAAGGCTGTAAAGAGGACAGGCAGCAGCAATCACAGTGCGATGACCCGCAGTCTAGATCTATAATAATAAAAGTGTAATATGCTAATTAGACCAGACCTCCTTCAGGACAACCTTCCGGACGAAACCTGGGCTGTGAGGGAAGCCCAGGTCCCAGGTGCTGGAGGGAAATCATTGCCGGCAGCTGGGGGAAGGAAGACCTACTCTTGCACGAATTTCATGCATCAGGCCTCTAGTAAGACAATAAAGGAATTATGAGTCCTCCAACTGTTCTAACCAGCCCTCTTTAATGGAAGGAACAGAACCCCTTTCTCCTGAGCTTAACTGAAAAGTAGGCTCCAGCCCAGCCATCAGGGGGAGAAGGATCCCACTGGGTTCTTTTTCCCCATGGCTTATATAGGCTGCAGAACTTGGTGCCTTGATATCCCCTCTGATTGGTCACTATTCCCTTAGACTGGTTACTATAGTAACTCCTGGGCTCAAAGGTGGAACCTCACATCCCTCCTTCCTTCCAATGAAGGGCTTCCTTCTCTTTATTTTGTAAATATGACCTTTCTTGGCTACTTCCAGTTCCCTTGTCTTATGTAAATATACCTGTTGCTGCCTTCTTGTCTTATGGAAATGTAACTGCACCTGGCTTTTTGTGTTATGGAAACGTACCTTCTCCCAGTCTGCAGCCCCCCACTTTTCCCATGGACCCCAATTCTAAAAAACCCCTAAGCTTGCCTAAGTCCCCCTAAAATTCCTGCTTCCGGAGGAGGGGAGTGTTCTCCTTTCAGGGTCTCATAGCTGCAATTCTGTCAGCAGCCCAGACCTTTCCATCAGTGCTGAGCACTTCCTGAGAGCCAGGGACTCACTCCCGTGCTGCTCTGTGTCAGGCCAGGCACATGTGCCTGTCCAAGAAGATTTGCTCATGATAAAAATCTCATAGAATTTTGCTCATATTTTAATTTTGGGGGATTTTGTAAAAAGCCAAAATCAGTTATGTACTTCCTGCCACCCTCTTTATTAGAGCACCCACCTAACCAACATTTATTAACAACCTCAGCTGACTCCAAATGATGGAGTCTGTGGGGATTTGTAGCCTGGCTGCCCGCACACACTCCTCCCAAGACTTCTCAAGAAGAGTTTTCCAACAACACAGGGAATCCTACTGATCCCAGATACTGAACTGCAATTGCCAGGACGTTTTTTCTTTCATTGTGTTTTTTTTTTTCCATGAAAGTATCAACGGGAACCTAAAACACAGCACATTTGGGACATCAGCTTCAGCTGCATTTTTGTACCTGAACTTCAATGGCCTTGGAGTGCTAGCAACCAGTAGAAATGGCTTCATAAAGCAATTTTATATAATTATTTTCATTTTTCATGGTCTACTTCCAGCCAAGCAGCCCCAAAACAGGAGTGTGTCTGTGTTCTCAATGTTCTTATAGCTATAAGGAGTAACCCGATATAACAAGAAATACCACCAAGCTGATACTTTTCTAAATCCCCCAATTCTTCTCCGTAAGTAGTGTTATTATCTAGATTCTAAAAGTTTGTGTTAACATGTTTCTTATCACATACCCAGGAACTGAAAGCTTTCTTCCTGGGCGAAGACTTCTCAAGGCCTTCTTCCAGCCATGACACCTTAACCAGGCTCTCAAATGCTCTAAATGCTATTGCTCACACCTGTTGGAAGCTACCCATTGTCTTCACTATCAGAGAAGTGTAAGCAAGGAGCCTGGAACGCTGGTGAACCTTGAGCCCTGGCAAGGGCCAGAGCTATGCACCGAATGGTTAGTCGAGACAATGGGGGCTCAAGCAATTTCCTGACCAAATAGTCTCAGAGTAAATCTTTACTAATATTTACTGACCTTTAAGATAGTCTGTCTGTTACCAGAATTGCCTGCCTAAGGGCAATATGTGTATCCAAAATTGAATAAAAGGTTGGCAAGGCCTGGGCACCAGCGAAGTCTTTCCCCTGAGACACAGTTGGACTCTCCTCCTGGCCCCCAATTTCCAAATTATTATTTCTTGTCTCGTTTCTGTCATTTGCATGCAGCCCTTCTCCAGATCCCAAACCCTGAAACACACAGGACGTGGCTCACACACACAGCCACACACATAGCTCTGATGGAGTGTTTTTTTTCCAGTATAGAATCTTTCCATTACAAAGGGGAAAAAGTCACTAAACTTTGACAAAATAAAAGTAATATTTTTGTGTGTGGAAGCAGATATCTAAAGTCTTCCAAAGTATGGTAATGTCAGGCCTGCTGCAAGCTCAACTAAAAGAACAGGCACTTCATTGGAAAGTGGGGGCATGCCTACCCTCCACCAGGGAGAGGACCTTGTAGTATCTGTCACCTATGTGTACATGTGTGTTGGCTCCACTCCCATCTCCCTCTTGACAAGCTTACTTAGCTTTTACATTTTCCTGCCTTGTGGTCTTTTAGATTAAGCTCTGACTGCTCATGCTAGTCTGTGTCTTTATACATATATTTTATTGATTTTTTACAGAGAGGAAGGGAGAGGGATAGAGAGCTAGAAACATCGATGAGAGAGAAACATCGATCAGCTGCCTCCTGCACACCCCCCACGGGGGATGTGCCCGCAACCAAGATACATGCCCTTGACCGGAATCAAACCTGGGACCTTTCAGTTCGCAGGCCAACGCTCTATCCACTGAGCCAAACCGGTTTTGGCTAGTCTGTGTCTTTAGTTCTCATTACTGAAGACACTGTGTGACTGTGAGACAAATTGCTGAAACAACAGATTTGCTCAGGACAGCCCCCAAATGGGTTCCTCTTAAGTTAAGGTGACCAGATTTTAACATTGGTAAAGCGGGACACCATTGACGGGGGAGGTTCTTGATTAAAAATTTGGTCTATATTGTAATTGCTTTTGGTTTTTTTAATAAAAGGAAATTCACTTCTTAGATCATCATTGAATTTGCATCCTCTTTTCTTACTCATTATGTTAAAAATCTAAAAAAAAAAATTTAAAATTATATTATAAATTATATACATATTGCTTAAAAACACAGTAAATAGGTACATAATTACATGAACATATTTTATTGTTAGTTTATAAATTAAATTAATTTGATTGTTATAAAGTAACTATATTTTTAAAATTATTTTAATCCTATATTTCTTTCTAAATAATAACAATACTAACTTGTATTATTTTTCCTCTGAATTTGCCGTAACGTAAGTTGTGTCACTTTCAAGGCCGGCGCTAGACTTTTTGCCACCACTATAAAATGTAAATAATACGAGTACTGTCTGCTAAATTCAAGAAAATTTATGTATTTATGAAATAAATAAATAAATTACTTACCTAAATTATCTGAATAGCTGATTTGTAATGACATCACTTGTTTAACTAGCTTACTAGCACGCAGTACGATGTGTATCGTCTGAGAGACAGTTACAAAATGTTTTCGTCGTTGCCAATCCCAAAAAATGCCATTGTTCATTAAGTCCAAACAATGGTGGTCGAATTCTAACAACTGATCAACAATGCGAACTTTGATAAGCAGTTCTCGATAATCAGTTCTCAACAATTATTTGTTATTATTAAGTTTAACATTATAAAATTAACAAAAATAATATAAAACTCATATCCTGGCTAAATAGCCACATGGCCGCCGAAAACAGTATATTCCCTTCCCGTTCTCCGGCCGTTCCCTAGCTTGTCGTGCATTCTTTCCAAAAATCGGGACTTTTTAAAAACGCCATGGGACGCAGGACAAATTGTTAAAAATCGGGACTGTCCCGCCAAAAGCGGGACGTCTGGTCACCTTAGTCATAAGGCAGTTCCATTTTTTAATTTTTGAGGTAACTCCATACTGTTTCACAGTGGCTGCACCAGTCTGCATTTCGACCAATAGAGCACGAGGGTCCCCTTTTCTCCACATCCTCACCAACACTTGTTATTTATTAATTTATGGATGATAGCCATTCTGACTGGTGTGAGGTGATATCTCACTGTGGTTTCAATTTGCATTTCTCTGACTGTACCCTTGCTTTTGTTTGCCACTTTCTATGGAGGATATTTTTCTCTTCTGAAATTTCCTTTATTTTTTCCCCTGTATGCGAGCAACTTCTTTGTCAGTGGGAAGGAAGGTGGCTTTTCAGATACTCTCCTAAGAATTGTTTCTGGATTGTGCTGCCTCACATTTTTCCTGGCATTTTGTAGAATAAACAGCTAGGCTGCCTCTTTATGTCAATGTGACATATTTATAGACACAGCTTGTAGTCCTTTTATAGATCAAATTTTATTTTAAAACAAAAAAAAAATAAATGTACAAAGAAAATTTATAATTAGATCTCTAGAAATCATTTGCTATAATATGACTACTTGGTCTAAACCTAATGGCCGAGGGTCATAGTTTATGACTTGTATTTTGTTTTGCTATTTTCTAGAATTTGGAAATAATTACTTCTTATATTGCTTTGAGTGAGAATAAATTTTACATGTATGAAAGACAAACTTCTGTTCATGGTCATTAGTGCTTTCCAAAAATGATGAGCAGCCAAAAAGATTCTCATAGATTTATCTCTTTAGGATGAATTATTTGATATTTCTTCTTTAGATTGGAAAATATAGTTTGAAGAGTCGATAAGGTATTTTTAAGTCAATGTTTCCATATCACAGTTTCACTTTAACTACAACGTTTTAATTGGAAACTTTTAGGTGGAAAAGGCTGAGGAAGAGATTGGCAAATGATGCCTATACATCTTCAAATATTAATTTGACTATTTATCTATGATCTGCTCCCACTCATTCAAATGAAAAGAGAATGCCTCACACACTACAAAACTCTAACTTCCATTAGTAAAATATCATTGTCCTATGCAAACCCTGTATAGAACTAATGCCCAGAAGCTAAGATTAGGAAAGCATTACCATAGAAAAGCCAGTGCTATATTTATCACGGAGAGTATACAGATGTCAAATGTAATGGTGTTGGGCCTAAAAAGATTTTTTTAAATCCTGTTTTTCACTTCTCTATTAGCATTATAATGCTACCAGAAAGAAAAGAATCTGACAGCTACATTATGGATTTATGCAAATTACTTACCACAAACTAAGCAAAATAGCAGACACCTTTATACAAGGGGAAAATGTTCCTAAGCTGGTGCACTAGAATTCTTTCATGACTGCCAAAAACCATACTCTTTGAACTCTTGCTTGATTTAATTTGGAATAATTCCCTCCAAATATAGAAGTCTTCATATTAAACTATCAACTACAGTGGCTTCCTAAATGCCAAGCAAACATTCTCTATTATACTTCCTCTCTGATTATATGCAAAGAATTAACTGAAAAGAATTCCCTTCCACAGTGTTTCAAGATTTTCAGTAATAACTATTAATGATGTTTGAGTTTTAATTGTTTTTCCCTTTAATCAATATTTACCCATCTTACACTGTATAAAATAGTTAAGATCTACTTCAAATTTATTGCCTTCCACTTCAGAAAGCTCCCTCTCCTCATAATATGATACAGAATAAATTAAACCTCATTGTTTTCCATTATAATTGTAGTCTATTGTGTAGCCTTCATCATTATGTCGTTCATTCACTTTCTTTCCTCGCCTAGGTAAATGACAATACTTTCAATTGTTTATTTAATAAGTTCTGAATAAAGGGCAGTCTTGTGGTTTTTACCTGGCCTTTTCTATTCTCAACTTGTTTAATCAATTCTTTAAAAGTTAATATAAACAAACTTGACCACTGCATTCAAGATGAAACTTATTTTGACACAGAATTTTGATTGCTTTTTTATTGTGGTGGTAAGATTGAAAGAGATTAATCACTGCCAGTTAGAAATTTGTTTAAAAACTGATTACATAAACAAGAATATTTGAGATTGTGCTATATGGATTATCCTTCCCCAAAAGATTAAAGCTGTCTTAAGTCATTGGAGAAAAAAATCTGTTTCACAATTATTTAATAAATTATACTGTACATTTTAATAAATATTATATAACTAAAAACAAGTTTTAATTTCCTATCAAATATAGTTAAACAAGTGACCCAGTGCACAGATTCATGCACATTGAAAGGAAATTAATTAGAAGGTGGCCGGTGGGGCGGGACTGGGCGAGATGGGCATGACACACCCTGGAGCCAACCTCCTGCAGTCCCTCAATGGTGTATATGAAGTGAGCAGGGTCCCTCCGGCAGGTGGGGTCCCTCGGCCTGGCCTACAGGGATTGGGCCAAAACTGGCTCTCCGACATCCCTCAGAGTGCAAGAGGGCACTCTGCAAAGTTGCTGTCATACAGCGTGGGGAACACAAAGGCAAGTGTGCAGTAAATCAGATTCAGAGCCGACAGTGCCCCTGCAACAACATAACCCATGGCCAAAGGTGGAATTGCGCAGCCCCAAGAGGAATTGGGCCCCCTCCTCTCTGGTTTCAGGCCACATCACCCAAGAACTGCCACTGCCAAGTCACTGCAGCTCGGCAACTCCTGCATTGAGCGTCTGACCCCTGGTGGTCAGTGTGCATCATAGCAACCAGTCAGACGATTGGACACTTAGCATATTAGGCTTTTATATATATAGACTAGAGGCCTGCTGCACAAAATTCGTGCACTGGGGGAGGGGATGTCCCTCAGCCCAGCCTGCACCCTCTCCAATCTGGGACATCCCTCTCACAAACTGGGACTGCTGGCTCCCAACCACTCGCCTGCCTGCCAGCCTGATCACCCCCTAACAATTCCCCTGTCAGACTGATCGACACCTAACTGCTCTCCTGCTGGCCTGGTAACCCTCAACTGCCCTCCCCTGCTGGCCCGATCTCCCCCAACTGCCCTCCTCTGCTGGCCTGGTCCCCCTAACCGCCCTCCCCTGCAGGCCTGGTCCCCCCAACTGCCCTCCCCTGCTAACCTGGTCACCCCCAACTGCCCACCCTGCAGGCCTGGTCTCCACTAACTGCCCTCCCCTGCTGGCCTGATTGCCCACAACTGCCGGCCATCTTGTGGTGGCCATCTTTGACCACATGGGGGTGGCCATCTTGTGTGAGGGTGTGAGGGTCAATATGCATATTACCTCTTTATTATATAGGATTACAAAAAAAAATGTTACTTAAAAAAATACCACTTTTAAGTGTTAAAAACAAATTAAATCTTGGAAAATTAAGAATCCAAGTTCTAAAAGATTCTAATAATGTCTTTTAGTATATAAGTATCTGTTTCTTTTAAAAAAAGCCCCTAAAAACTTTCACTGTAGGTTTTATAGAAAAATTTATCATTTGTACTCATATAAAGTGGTACCACCCCCATCATATTTTGTAGTAAGAAGCTGAGTAAATTAACAAATTCATGCGCTTTAATTTCTAAATCATCTATAATAATAAAAACATAATATGCTAATTAGGCCAGACGTCCTTCAGGATATCCTTCTGTCATTCCAAACAAAGCCAGGGCTTCAAGGGAAGCCCAGGTCATGGAAAGAGGGAAGCTGGTGCCAGCAGCCTGGGAAAGGAAGGCCTACTCTTTCAGGAATTTCGTGCATCGGGCCTCTAGTGTCACTATAAAAGAACAAATTTTCAACAAAGTGAATAAGTTTAAAGAGCTAATTGACTTTATTGAATGATTTATAAATCAGGTCACATTTCAAGTAGTAAATAGAAAGGTGGTCTGAGGAGTTGTACAAAAGGAAGGGTTTAATAGGCAGAAAGTGGGAAGGTCAAGAGAGTTGAAAGAGTAGATTATTTCAGGCAAGATAACCTACCCTGAGTGGAAAGCAGGGGATCTCATGAGGCAGATGACCTCACTGGTGCAGACCAGGAAATCCCAGATAAAACAGCAAGTAGGTTAGGTGCTAAGTCTTAGTGGGGTTTATCACAGTGAGTTTGTTTTGCATCTGTTTTTGTGTGTTATTTTTAACATCCTATCTAATAATAGACATAGAATTTTTTTCCCACTTCAAGTGAATAGGTTGCAGTGTTAAGAGTCTAATGTTGTGTTCCTTAGTCAAGAATACATAAACTTTAGGTTCTTTAAATATTTCACCTATAAAATATTGTATTTTAATATCTTAGGAATAGGTAACTTCAAAAAAATTAGGTTTAAATTTATTTTAGTTTGGCTTTTGGTACAAATAGGAAAATATGCTAAGGTATATGTTCAGAATTATGAGGGGAAAGTATTATAATGAAAAATTTAAGAACTCAAATATTAAACCCATTAAAGTTGATATTTTTCTTTATAAAATATGTAATGCTTCACATACCATAGAGAAGAAACTTAGGGAAAAAAATCCAGTTAAGCATACATATTTCATATATATTTTATAATTTAACAATATTAAATAAAACCTGACCATATTTATTATTTTTCTATTTAGAAAATTGTATTCTCTCAAATATATGCTTAATTAAATTTAATGGAGCTAGACTACATTTCAAAGTACAACTTTTTGCCTGTTGTAATACTGTTCTTATCTGGTGCATAACAAGATGATTTCCATTGTTATTTTTATTTATTTGGTGTTGTTTGATGAGGAAAATAAGACATTTTTTGGGGGGAGACCAGCAGCCTGACTCTGTACCTAGTTAATCAGTATATTCCTGTTAGCCTATAGTCTAGTCAATGCCCCTTTCTTAATTATCTGGTCTTGTAAGAATTTTTTACCTAAATACTCACATTTTACAGAGGCCATAACCCATGAACAATACATAACCCCCAGAGGGGTTATCAGCTCTGGCACCAGGCCAGGCCTTTAGGTGTGGTCTCACGGCCGCCATCCCAACACACGAGGCTTTTTGCAAAGCCCACGAATGGTCCGGAAGTCTGATCCATATATGGGGGACAGAGAAACCAAAGGGTATAAAAAGAAAGCTTCCTCCATATTGGCTTACTCAGGATTTGGAGAACTGACCCCCTGAGTAACTATACTAGTACATGTGAAAGATCAGAAAATAAATGGGTTTTTCCTTTATCTCTGGGTATTCCTGTGTATTTTTTGGTCACCTGGTAAATTCTGTAACAGTTAAGATATTTTGTTTTTGATGGGGAGTAATAAGGGAAAACTACAGAGAATATTTTCCTTCTATGGCTAAAGCTGTCATTGTGGTTTCCTATCCTTTTCTACTTAATAGGAATTTTCTGGGCCACTCTGTTGTTTAAGGTCTCTGGTGAAATCACACACTCTTCAGTGTTTGACTGTTTATTTGGTTTGGCTGCCACTGTAGGAACAATTTAGATTGCTTGAAGAATGTGCCCAAAATAATGAGAATGATTGACAGTTGAGTGAGATTAAGAATCCCATAAAAGTAAAAGAAAGGTGAAATGTGTTTTTTTTTTTATACCTTTAGGCTTTTTCTTCTTCTTCTTTTTTGTTTTGTTTTGAACATTTGAACAGTTATATACTGAATTCTCATTTAGTCTTTAATTAGTTGGATTCTCATTTTATGTGAGTAAACCACAAAAATGCACAGAGAACAAAGCTACCTTTCTAAGAAATATTTATGCCTTTGTCAGGGAGCAGAATTTGCCACCCTGAAATATGTCTTTTTAGTGTAAGGAATATTTTATGCTGGTTATTTTTAAGAAAGAACAGACATGGGAGAAACTCTGAAAACCATAAAAGTTACCCTTAGTAAGAGACATCTCCTTGTACAAGGAAAATCTCCATTTGTAAGGTGTCTCATTTGCTGTACCAGGAAGAGGGGAATGACTCAATCTCTAGAAACACCTATTCATGGAGAAGGTAAAGATTTAAATTCTTCTTTAACCACCTAACCCTTATTAATAAAAGGAGTTTTAAGGGGTAAAATAGGCTGGTTTAGGGAGTTTTAGAAATAAAGAGGGTCCATGGGGGAGGACTGCAAAGTTGGAGGGCTAAAAGCTGCCAAAAGTCATACATTCACAGAGAGAGAAAAGAGATGCCACAGGATAAGGGGAGAGGAAGACACCCATTCACAGAAGACAGGGGAAAGCCACAGGGAGGAGAGAACCCAAAGGGAGAAAGAGGAAAATAGATTTTCACGGGGAATAGAGAATTCTAGCACAGGAAAGGGTGAAAGAGAGGAGGACCCCACGTGGGGTTTGAACTGTGAAGCTGTTATAGAAACCAATCAGAGGGGAATATCAGGACACAAAGAACTTCAACCTATATAAACCTTAGGAAAAAGGGGCTTAGTGGGTCACTGCCTTGGGACCCTCTCCCTATATGGGAGTCTGTGCTTGTTTTCCAATAAATTTCCACCTTTCCATAGACCACCTTTTGTCCATGGCTTCATCTTGAATCCACCTGGACAAGAACCTGAGGATAAAAATCACCTTTGCATCCTGCCCAGAGGAAAACCTCTTGTTTCAGTTTGGTTTCCATGTTTCATTATATACTTTTCCTGGTAACCTCCCATAACTGACTCTCCCTACCCTCGACATCTTTTTTTTTTTTTTTTTTTTTTAGCTCAGGAGGACATTTAAGGTGATGGTTTTGACCAATTTAGGAGTTACTCATTTTTCCTTGGTCTCTCCCATCTATACCTGTTAATAAACTTCTGGTTATTTTCCCCATTTAATCTGTATTAATTAATTTAATTAGTAGACCAGTCAAAGAACCTAAAATGAAAGAATGGAAATATTTTTTTTCTTCCTGTCATCTTCTCATTCTTAATTGAATGGCAAGTTTTGTTAAAATAAATAAGCAAACAAACAAATAAATAAATAAAAGCACATTTAACTGAGTAAATTTGAAGATGTGAATATTAAAAAAACAAAAACATTTAATTGAGTAAATATGAAGATGTGAATGTGGAAGAGTCAGCATAGGTAGCTGGTTAGTATTAATAAAGAAAGGGAGCAAATAAAATCAGATATTAAGCCTAATAAAGTAGAGAGCTGAGTCAGACATTAAGCTTGAGTTATTAAAAAGCTATAACATTCACAGCTCCCCAGGGAACCACGCCATCCTCCCTGGAGGGGAACTAATCCCACCAAGTGGGCTCTCAGGAGACAACCAGCCAGTATCTGGGAGTATGCGGGAAAGATAAAACAATAAAGGGAAAATTACTCTGCTGGGATCATGCATAGTAGGAGTGAAGAAGGCCTCCCTGTATAACCTATCTGATAGGAGGAGGACCCAGCAGAAGCCCACAAAGAGCCAGGAAAGAGACTGGTTAGTTTAAAGGAAAAGCCTCTCTCTCCCAAGCCAGAGGTAATATAATCCCAGTTTAGCAAAGGTCTGGCTAGCACTTGTTCCTTTGTGTTCTCACCTGTCTATTCATTTGGGTGTTCTCTCTCCCCCAGCCTTGGAGGGCCCAAGCTTGAGCAGGGCCTGGGCTCAGAGTGCTGTCTGGGAGCTGAGACTTTGCTGGACTACTGGAGTGCAAAGTGATGTGGTTACACTTATGCTCATCAGACCCAGGATGAGGCACTGGGTACCTGGTGATAGTTCTTTGTGGTTGCTCCAGCTTCAATAAATTTTACCACTACACCTCATTCTCCCACGGGTGGGTTCCCAAAATGCTTTACTTGGAACTCCGTGGAAGAACCCTCTATCCACCAGCAACATCAGCATCCCATCTAAATTAGAAGGACGCTCACTCACATAAATTGAACAAAATGGAAGGTTTTTATAGCAAAAAAGGGTGGGACAAGGAAGCTATTAAATAAAGGAAAGAACAGAATACTTTTAGGCCTGTACATCTTTTGGAGGGGAAAACAACAGGACCTCTTTTTATTATGCAGATTGCTTCTTCTTTCCAAGGGGAATAAAGAGGGCCCAAATGACAGATTACCTTACAGGTGCTACACGAAAATTCCAGTCTGGTCAATTAAAACTATGTTTTGGGGAGAGGTTGAAACAACAATTAGGTCAGGTATTAAATATAGGTTGAGGCTAATGCCATTTGGGGCCTGATGCTTTCTCTTTAAGAGTATTGGTGATTTTTATTTAAATATTAGCTTACCAACATTTTTAACACATTTCTTTAAAAATTCCTCACCATATATAAATTTCAAAAAAAAAATTATGATTTCCAGCTCTTTTATCCTTTTCTAACATCCCTTATTTTTCCATTGGTAACTGAGACTTTCACAATCATGGCTTTTGGAATTTTTATTTTATGATTTAGTCTGATGTTAAGGAAGAATTCAGAGGATTCTTCTCACTTCAATAGAGATTCTATTTCAATGTTCCACCACCTCAAAGAGCCAAAAATGAGCCAGAGTAAAGGCAAGGCAAAAATAAACTTTCCAGACTTCATATCAAAGCTAGGATAGCATTGGATGATAAAGAATAATTGGAGAGATGGATGAAAGAATATCTAGACTTAAGTTCCAGCTAAACTAATAAAATATTTCTTTTTTAAATCTCATCTTCTGAGAATGTGCTTCATTTGAACATGTTAAGAAATAAATAAGTGGCTACTTCAGAGTAATATTTAGGTATTAACCTTTTGCACTCGGATGTCAAGTGTGACTCGACACGGTTAGCATCGGTAGCAGCTCTTTTTATACTCTTTGAATGTATCAATAATTTGAAATATTAAAAAAATCCAAATAAATAAGTTTGTATGAAAAGAAACTCCAGTTTTTTATTCTGCTGCCGTGCTTTGTAAAATCTGGGGTATTTAAAAAATTAAATCCTGAGTAGAATAAAGGAATCGAGAAAAAAGCAAGCGAGTGCAAAGGGTTAAGTTTCCTGAACTAATTTAATAAATCAACTTCTGTCTTACTTTCCACCACTTCTCTCTCAGTAACCCTTGCTCTGCATGGTGAAGGCAGCATGCCGTAAGCTAGTTGAGGCTTCCTTCAGACAAACTGCATGGCTACTTACAGCCACATTCCTCAGCACTTCCAAGACAGTCCTCAATATCTAAGCCATCCTATGGGAGCATTACCAGTCCAATGTCCCTGTGCCTGATGCTGTGAAAGGCCAAAACTCACAACATCGGAGTTTGGAATAACGGAAGGCTTATTGATTGAGAAGGTACCAAATGAGAAGATGGGAGGCTTAGTGGCCCCTCAAATCCATCTTAATAAAGTCCAGAGTTCAGGCTTCTCTTATGTCTAGGGAAAGAGAAATGGGAGAGGGGCAAGAGTGACTTGATGACCACAGACATCTGGGTGGCAGCAGAAAGATTTTACTTAGTCTGCTGACCCTAGTTGATGTGAGTCTAATCACTATATAGTCCTGCAATTATTTGATAAGCAATACATACTTCCCTTATATCCTCAGGAGAGGCACGTTCTGGTCAAGGGCTGTTTTTATAAAATTCAAGCTGCAAACAGAATTCCTCTAATGATTAGCATGTATATGTGCAAGACTAAGCAGTAGCTATTGAACAAAGGAGGCCTGGAGTCAGAGAAGTTGAGCATTTCACTTTGTTACTTAGGAAAAACCTAAGTAAGCACAGCCATGTAAAGAAATCCAAAAGTTAAGGTAATTTTGAGGTATTGTATCTTTTTTTTATCTCAAGAGAAGGTAATTGTTCTTCCCAGCTGATAAATGTGCAGATAAATTCTAAATCAATTATAAGGAAATTAATGTTAGACATGCTGATTAACACTTGCTGCTTTTGAATCAAGTATTATAAAATTCTTAAGAACAGTACAATTTTGATGAAGCATTTATTCAGCCACTGTCTATATTACCAGTCAGGTATGCCAGTGTTTGAATAAAACTAAATTGCCCACATGAAACTGCAGTTAGGCCCTGGCTCAGTAGCTCATTGGGGGACTAGAGAGGGCAGGAGTATGTATGTTTATGCTTTTATTGTGAAATGTAACCCATTTTAAGAGAAAAATGCAAAATTATATATAAACTAGAGGACCAGTGCATGAAAATTCATGCACTGGAGGGGGGATCCCTCAGCCCGGCCTGCCCCCTCTCACAGTCTGGGAGCACTCAGGGGCGGGAGGCGATCAGGGGAAGGCGACACCCCCATCACACCTCTGCTGCTGCCACTGCCAGCAGCACAAGCCTCGGCCAGCCCTGGTTACCTGAACCTTGGGTGGCCCTGGGAAGCTGGGCAGCCACCATCTGAGGCTTGCCTGCGCCTCGGGTCAGCCCTGTGCGGTTGGGGGGCTGAGGAGATTGGGGGACTCCAGAGGCAGGCACCTGCAGCCCCAGCGGGGCTGAGGGGACTGGGCACCACCATCTTGTGGCTGTGGGTGCCGCCATCTTTTGCGATGGTGTGAGGGTCAATTAGCATATTCCTTCTTTATTAGATAGGATTTGATGTATTTCCAATATTAAACTGCTTACAATTTCTGTAAGAAAATACTAGTGAAAATATTTTCAGTATTTCTTCTACACTTATTCAAAGTTGAATCAATAAAACACAAATATTTTCTTTCTTAACTATCCGGGTTTAATTACTGCTGTTTATCTTTCTACTCTGTTTCTTTTCCTGTTGCTACTATACAATTTGATGATATGCAGAATATATCTAACAAGCCACACTATCTTTTGCAGTAACCTTTTGGTCATCCTCAGGTAATTTTTATATCAGTTCCAAGAGAAACCCTTTAGAGGCTTAGTGAGTTCCAGGATCAAACCAATCATTTAGGGCACAGTTCTAAGTTAGAAGAACATTTCTCATTAAAGTACTAGAGGCCCGGTGCACAAAATTTGTGCCCGGGTTGAGGGGGTGTCCCTCAGTCCAGCCTACACCATCTCCAATCTGGGACTGCTCGAGGGATGCCCTATTGCCCGTTTAGGCCCGATCCTAGTGGGATCGGGCATCCCTCTCACAACCCAGGACTTCTGGCTCCCATCCACTCACCTGCCTGCCTTCCTGATTGCCCCTAACCGCTTCTGCCTTCCATCCTGATAACCCCCTAACCACTCCCCTGCCAGCCTGATCGACGCTTAACTGCTCCCTTGCCAGCCTGATTGCCCTCCCCTGCAGGCCTGGGTCACCCCCAACTGCCCTCCCATGCAGGCCTGGTCCCCACCCTAACTACCCTCCCCTGCAGGCCTGGTCCCCCGCAACTGCCCTCCCCTGCAGGCCTGGTCAACCCCAACTGCCCTCGTCTGCCGGCCCGGTCACCCCTAACTGCCCTTCCCTGCAGGCCTGATTGCCCCCAACTGCCCTCCCCTGCAGGCCTGGTCCCTCCCAACTGCCCTCCCCTGCTGGCCTCATCGCCCACAACTGACCTCCCCTGCTGGCCATCCTGTGGCAGCCATCTTGTGTCCACATGGGGGTGGCCATCTTTGACCATATGGGGCAGCCATCTTGTGTGTTGGAGTGACAGTCAATTTGCATACTACCCTTTTATTAGATAGGAGATACTTTCCCTTCCTACTTCTCTAGTTTCTTACCAGAAGTCTATTGATAGCCAAAAAAATTTGAGACAACTGACATCTAGAGTGAAAACTTATCTCACAATAGTAGCTTAATCTTCCAATTCATTGAATTTTACACTTGCTAATCACATTACCTTTCATATTATTGATTGAATTTTTCAGTATTTCATTTGTAACAAAGTTAACTTAAACATTGCTATAGACAAGGTTGTTTATTGTATAAGAACAGCTAGTTGATACAAAATTGGTCTTTTTATATGTCTTCTTACTACTCCTTTAAGTCTTATAATGGGAGAACACATGCTTTTTGTTTTATTACTGTTTTATTTCCCATTTAGATTATAGCTTTGAGCTTGAAAGAATTTGAGCATTGCTATTTACTGAGATACAATTTATAATTCATTCTTTGGACAATATTATTTCCCTTAAAACAGTGGTCGGCAAACTGCGGCTCGCGAGCCACATGCAGCTTGCAAGCCGCGGTTTGCTGCTCTGTTGACTGAGTTTGCTGACCACTGCCTTAAAAGATTGTTTCGTTTCCTATCCCTCATGTTAATTATAAATAGAGGACAATTTTCAAGGAAAAGACTTCATAGATGTTTTTAAGAGAAGCATTTGTATTTTTAAAAAATATACCAGAATGCTAGTCATATAAACTGCAAAAACACTGTTAACATTTTTGAAACTTACGTAAGCTTGGAGGAACTCAGCATCCTGTAATAGCCTATTCCTCAACTGATGTTAAGGTATTTGATAATAGATATAATGTTGTGAGGGCAATTTTTTCCCTTTAAAGTAAAAACATTAACAATAATGAAATGATTTTTCCATGTTGATTACATTAAATAAAACACTAATTTAAAAGAGAAACAATAATAAAATTAGAGCAGTTTTATAAAAATATACCCTGTTTTTATATAATAATAACAGCAATGTGGTATTTTTATGACAACTTGCTTTTTAATTTGGCTTTGTGCTGTCCTTTCTTGTTTCTAGAATTTGAATACAGGCTTTGCTTTGATAGTTATAGGAAAAATGTCTCAAGATTGCTGTTTTTAAAGGATATCTTCCAAGATGTTCCTACCTTAAAAAAAAAAGGTCAACCAAAAATATAGTAAAAAGGACAGCTTGATGTTCTAGGTAAACCGCCTCTTCATATCTTCAATGACAGAATGAATCTGTTTATTTAGTTCAGAGTGTTCCTTTCCAAATTCCAAGGTCAAGTATATTTTCGTAAACCAAAACTACTGTTTATTATGCTGCATCACTTTGAATTAGCAGCAATAAAATCTTCAAGAAAAAAAATATGTTTTCTCTTGCTTGCTGAGAAAATGATCAACTAAAAAGGAAATTTCTGCAGGCAAAATCTAAAGCTAAACAGGGTAAAAGTGGCAACACGGCTCTAAGTTGTTGTCCACGTATATCTCCATGGTTGAGATTAGTGATATGGAGCCACTTGCACTTTCTGTAACAGCATTTCTATATTTTAGCAACAAACACACTTAAAAGTAAAAGGAATTATTTTTGAAAGAGACATTCTTAACATTACATATCGGGTAGAAATAAGAATGAAACAATTATGAGTTTGTGAAATATCTTCTTTAAATAAAATCTGTGCTTATCCTTTTCTCCCTACGTGGTGCCTCTCGCACCTAAATTCCTAGGAGTTTTAAATAATCATAGTATTAAAGGGAGTGTGAGACTCCTTTTCCAGAGCATGTATTTATTCCAGAGATTTGTCTTGCTTAACCGAATGAGTTTCATATAATTCATTTCCTCTATTTGTCATTGTATTCACTCTTTTTTTTTTAAGTGTTCATGGCACAACTTAAGGAATCCTGTCATAACCTTCTTGAGATGGTTCCCCCTCTTGCTCGAATTCTGTTTTCATCCCTCCATGAGGTTCACACTGGACCTGAGCTTCAGTGGCCTCCCCTTTTCATGCCTCCCTTTCTCTCATCTTTCCTCAGTCTCCATATGCTCCCTTTACTTCAGTTCTCAAAGAGAATGAGATTAAACCTGGTGGACCTATTGTGAGCTTGGCCAGTTCAATGTAGGTTTCTTAACTTGTGTGCATTACATAAACCACATAACTGTGTAAATGTAAAAATAAATTAATGTAACCACTATCTGGTATGTTGAGAAACATTGGCAAATTAGTTTTAGACGAGTCTCCTTAGGTTGCACACCTGAGATTTTATTCCTTTAAAGATTCCTAATTCAGAGGTAATTAATTGTAATAGTATTCTCTTAAACAGAAACCAGACATTTTGTGTCTGCATGAAAGTAGTTCTTCAATGTTCAGGAAATTCAGTATCTAAAGGTATCAAAACTTATTAAAGGCATTATATGTAACTAGAAATAGACATATAGAGAAAACGAAGTCATATAATATACACTAAAGTGAATTTTTCACATTTTACATATTTTTTCAGTTACCCAACGAAAGATTAAAAGTGACTGTAAACTCTACTTTTGCAAATCATTTAAAATTAAATTGTTTGCTATACATATTCCAGTGGATTAAGTTTTGTGATGGGAAATGTATCTTTATGACAATGAATAAGTAGGATAGCGATTTCAAACCCAGGTATGGTGAGTTCCAAAAGTAAAGCAGATGGTGTGATTAAAACCTGTTTGTATGGGTGTTGTAGTGTGTGTTTCAACCAGTACAGACGTGTATCCATACAACAAGCAACATTTTTTTCAGGACAATCCTTTGAAATTTATTTGGCAGATGGCTACTGTCAATAATAAAAGAGGAAAGCAGGTAGATTAACACCTAGAGTAAGAGGCAGTCTGTTGATAGGAAAAAGAGCACAGTGTTTGCCGGAGACACCTGGATTCAAGTCCCCAAATGGCCATCAAGTGATTAGGCAATCTAGGGCAATTATTAAATCTTCTTGACTCTCATATTCGCCATATGTAGAATGTGAACAATAAAACTCACACAGTACACAAGAGGGTTATATGAAGTATCATATGAAACGATTGGCACCTTGTTGATTTTCAATCCATTCCAGTTTCCTTCCTCCCAAGAACCATTTCTGAAGGCATAATTTTGGTCATAAAGAAGAGTTAAATATGAAAGTTACATAGACACCTAGATATTCTGGGTACGTTTCATGTGAAATGGAAGCTATGGCAAAAACTTCATGTGCTGCACAAAAATATTTCTCTTCAATTTAAAAAGCCCAAGGAAATTGTGATCTCCCCTGATTACAGTTGAAGGTTTTTTACATCTCCTAAACTGTTCTTGGAAAGATAGATAGATAGATAGATAGATAGATAGATAGATAGATAGATAGATAGATAGGCCAAGGAAGAATCTGAGGAGATTTATGCTCTAAGGAACCAGAGTGAAGCAGGATACATGGTAACAGCATTGCAACAATTCTTCCTGCAATCATCCCTTTTTATAAAAGTGGACAATGAAATAAAAATTATTAGACAACATTACAAAGCAAAAAATAAACATGTTGTTATGTGTGTACAATTTTTAAAACTTCTTTAAAACTCATTTAAATGACAAAGCAATCATGGACCCCACCTTATTTCCTGCTGCTTTCTCACGGTTGTTATCCTTTCTTTTCTTAAGTACTTATTTATTTTTTCAGCGTTATTGGGGTCTGATTGACAATGAAAATTGTGTACACTTATGTTGTACACCTTAAAAGAAACCATGCTGATATCCTTTCATATGGCTGTCCTATAAAAATTCATAGTCAGTATTCTCATTCTGCTTACCAAAAAATTCTAACCTTTTTCATCTTTTCTTGATTTGCTTTATGTTATAATTTAGGAAAACATATTTGGAGCCCACCTGGTAGTTCCCCTTGAAGACTTTCTTCCAAGAAAGGAAACATCAGTGTCCTGAACTCCAAAGCTAGAGGCCAAAAGTGGGAACATCATGGTCCATGAGCTCAGACTCTCGTGGTTCCTATCTGTGGAGCCAAATCCTTGATCTGCTACTTAGCTGCATACGTTACAGAAGTTACTCTGCTTCAGGTTTCACTCTTTCTCTGTTTTCTGAACTGTATGATGAGGATAATAATAGTACCAACATCAAGACGCTTCTGAGGATTACATTAATAAATGTTTTTAGAAACAGAGAGTAATTGTTTGGAATGAAGCAATGTACTCAGTTACTGTCAGCCATGGCTATTAATGTTATTAATTGTCCTGAGTTAATGCATGAAAAAAAGCTCAAAATGAGTAAGTATCCCATTTAAGATATAACATACAAGTGTTGGAGTTCAAATATTATATTAATGTTTTAGTTACAGTGTAAAAAAGAATGCCACAGACTCAGTGGCTTGAAACAACACATATATATTACTAGAGGCCTGGTGCATGAAATTCATGCACTTCAGGGGGGGTGGGGTCCCTCAGCCCAGCCTGCACCCTCTCACAGTCCGGGAGCCCTTGGAAGATGTCAAACTGATGGCTTAGGCCCACTCCCCGTGGGAGAGGCTCCCGCTACCACAGCTGCACTTGCCAGCCGTGAGCCCAGCTTCTGGCACACTGACCACCAGGGGGCAGCTCCTGCATTGAGCATCTGCCTCCTGGTGGTCAGTGCACATCATAGCTACCAGTCATTCTGCCTTTTGGTAGATTTGCATATTAGCCTTTTATTATATAGAATTGCATAATTTCTCTGGGTCAGCATTCCAGCCATAGCTTAGCTGGGTTCCTACTCAGGATCCTATAAGGAAGGGGTAGGGAATGTCTGGCCTGCAGGCCATATAAGGCCTGCAAATCATTTGGTCTGGCCCTGCCCAAGGCTTTAGAGGTAAGTTAATTAAATGGTTGACCAAATAGAGCAGGCTAATGTTTAACCTGATAATTTTGAATGGCCCAAGAATAAAGTTATAAATATCCAAATGACCCTTGGCAGAAAAAGGGTTCCCCACCCTAGCATAGACAATGAAAGTATTGAACAGGCTCCATTCCTTGTTGGAGCTGAGGGTCCTCTTTCGAGCTCAGGGAGTTTGCTGACAGAATTCAGATCCTTATGGCTGGCTGAGGTCCTTATTTGTTGGATCCTGGTCTGCAGGTGCCTCTCTCAGCAGCTGGATGCCACCCACTGCTTCTCACAATTCCACATTAGAGTTGGTGGTATTTGAGACTAATTATCTGAGCTTCAATCCTGGTCCAGTAAATACTAGCTGTGAGACCACGGGCAAGTTACTTAACATCTTCATGACTCAAATTTCCTATAAAGTGAGGATAATTAATTGTGCCTTCTTCCCAAAGCTATTGTGAAGATTAAATGAATTATTATATGTAAAGTATCTAGAATACAGAGTAATTATAAGTGTTTACTATTATAGTCCCAACTAATGTTGACAGTCATCCATTTATAGTCAATTAATTAGAAAAGTCCAGTTCAAAAAAAAGATAATGCAACTTTGAGAAAATGCTGAACAGCTAAAACTTTCTCCAGAGAATATCATTTTTTTAATACATTAGAGAAAATAGATTTTTTTTCAGTGAGTTCTAATGTAAGTAGCATTTGCAGCATATTACTCATAGTTGGCTACCTAGTATCTATTGTTATCTACATTCCTTGATTTTGTTTGGAGCATCAGTGTATCAAGATGTGGGAAATTTTTAAAGATTATTTTAAGACATTTGCAATCTTATTTCCCACTTCTTTAGCACCCATGGAACTCAGTTCTAGGCAATGAGACTGAAGCAGAAGCCTGCCAAGAGATTTCTAGGAGAGCTCTTGCTTCCCTGCTAGATGATAATAACAGCTCTGGCACTTTCCCCTCTCGTGCCTGGAGATGCAGCAGCCATGTTGAGGACAAGAAGCAAAATGCCAACTTACTAGTATGATGCAATAGGAAGCCAGAGAGATGTCTCCTTAGGATACCATCTCAATGCCAGCAACCAACCAACCTCCCTCTGGTTTACTTATTTGTGTCACTTTAAATAGTGGTTCCTGCTAACTAATGAGTTTTAAGAATATATAAAAGATTGAGTGAATGACTTGATATTACAGAAAACAAACAAATAAACATACAATCATAAAATCAGTGAGAATGTAATATCATTGAGCTGCACAGAAAACAGACACTTTCAAATAGTGTTTTTATATGAATGAATAAGAGAATAAACGTACTCAAATAAAAGTTTGTCCTCCGTTAAACTATTGTCCTCTCTGGCTTGATTAAATCTACCATATGCTTTAAGTTGGAACAGATATAGTCTTCAAACAATGTACCGTCTCTTCATTAAATTTGCTGTGATAATGGCAATCTTGTATCTATAGTAATGAATTCACCCATTTCCCCCCAAATATGCTGAAAAGAACAAAAACACAGATACAGAGAAAATAAAACCTTCTTGGTACTTTGAAACAGTATCCCTCATTCCTTTAACTGTCATAAACTAAGGCGTCATACCCCATCTCCAATCCCAAACTCAATCCCACTCCCACCAGTGCCTGCCATTCAAACTGACCCCTTTTGCTTTAAGTTATTATGGCCTGTTTATAATTATCTTGTAATTATGCACTCTCCCCCCCCACCCCACTTTCTCTTTCTGTCTCTTTGGATTACTGGTTTGTCTCCCCTTCTTACAACCGGAAAATAAAATATAAATTCCATCAGCATACAGACCTAGAATAGTTCCCAAAATAATAATAAGTGAAGAAAATAAATAAGTGATGAATGAATTAGGGAACAAAGGAAGTGATGACAATGGTGAATAAACATAGCCATCACACTATCTAAGTATCAGCCAACAATCAATGTTAAATAGCTTTAAGAAAACATTCATATACTCTTACTGCTGGAGCACTGAAATCTCACTTGCAGTTCTATACAGGTTTTCTACAGAATTATTAGCATTTGCACTATAAACATGCAGATTATTTATTAATAGAATGAATGATACTTCCTTATTCTAAATCCTTAATAATATAGGAGCAAAGAATCAACAAAATGGTTGCTCATTGCTCATAGAATCATGGTTTGATTCCAGGTCAGGGCACATGCTCAGGTTGTGGGCTCAATCCCCAGGGTGGGGCCTGCAGGAGGCAGCTGATCAATGATTCTCTCATCATTAATGTTTCTATCTCTTTCTCTTTCTCCCTTCCACTCTGAAATCAATAAAAAATATATTTTAAAAAATGGAAGTTGCTATTACTATATAAGAAATGGAGATTGGATTTTGGTGGACAACCATGCAGTTAATTGACAAGAAAAGTTTTCCATTCTAGTATCTGGATAAATTATATTTGTTAATGAGATAGAAACTCCTCAATAATAATATCTTTCCATAGACACATTTAGAGTCATTGAGTTAGCCAATTCACTTTATTTCTATAATACCTATTATTGTGGTGTGTTTTTTAACCTTCATGACTTCCTCTTTTATATAGACACTGCTACCAAAGCTCATGCTTTTGAAGTACTTTGGCATATTTTTTTTAGTTTTTGTCTATTAATAATAGATGTATCAAAGCTTTTATTGCCTGTTGTGCTGTATTGCAAATATGAGCAAAGGGACTGAATGACAGTCATACAGGTTCTAAGAACATAGGCAGAAAATCTGTAAGCAAAGATAGAGAAAATGAAATAAAAAAGGACTTTGAAGGCCAAGGGCACAAAGTCAATAAATGAAAAAGGATAAATAAAGTGGAAGAGTAAAAAAATAAAGTTTTCCAGAAAGAAAACATGAGAAATAATATATGGAAGTCAGAAAGCATGAGAATAATCCATAAAACACAAATGATATAATTAAGGTAGGATTTTAATTGTACCAAATCCTTTCTAATCACAATAGTGTTAGTAATATTATGTACTATACAATCATAAATCTAGAAATATCTCTAGAGATAATGAGGCTATGTCTTAAAATGTCATGGCTAAATATTCTGTGAGTGACTTAGGTTAATTGTTTTTATTGACCCATTTAGTCAAAACAGTTCAATCAGGTTGGTCACATACAAAAATTTGAATAGTTCTATTGATACGTACCAAGAATAGGAAGTAAAGCAAGAAGAAAGGATCCTAAGATTAGCTCTTTTAGTCTTGCTTTCCCAAATTTCCTTGCTTGAAAATATATTTATACTAGAGGCCTGGTGCACGGATTCATGCACATTGAAAGGAAATTAATTAGAAGGTGGCTGGCAGGGCAGGATTGGGTAAGAGATGGGCTGGACAAGCTCTGGAGCCAACCTCTTGCAGTCCCACACCTGGGGCGGTGCCGGGGCTCGAAGGGCATCTGCAGAGTGAGTGGGGTCCCTCTGGCAGGTGGGGTCCCTCAGCCTGACCTGCAGGGATCAGGGAGAAATTGACAGTCCGACATCCCCCAGGGGGTCCCGGAGTGCAAGAGGGCACTCTGCAAAGTTGCTGTCACTGAGCAGCTTCTGCATTGAGCGTCTGCCTCCTGGTGGCCAGTGCGCATCATAGCTACTGAACTGCTGGTTGCTTAACCTTTTACATATATAGAATTCTAAGTGCATGAAATTTAAAAAGAGGATTTCCCAATGAATCCTGGCTTCTTATGGAACTAGGTAAAGAAATGATGCATTATCATCTACATTTATTTTGGAGGCAGCAATACCAGTTGAATTTGAAATTCTTTATGTAAGAATGAGTGAAATATAATGCAAGAAGTATTTATTTCCAGATAAACATAACATGTCTGAACATTTTTTCAACATCTAAACATTGCAATTAAAAAACATTCTGCATAGACTCAATAATTATAATTTCTTTTTTTGAAAAGAGAACTATGAATAAGACTAGAAACAACATTTAATTAAAATCAGAGTTTTGTAATAAAATTTCCAAGAAGAAGAAAACCTGTAATTCTGAAACACATTTTTAAAAACAGCTACAGAAATTGGCTTCAAGAATGAAATTTCTTGAGTGGTGAAGATACATATAAAAAGATAAAAATGAAACAAGAAGGTGAACAGAGGAATGAAATAAAGAGTTGAAGTCAGCAGACCTTGTCTTCTATCTTGTGTAGCATGCAGTACCTAAATTCAGTATCTCCACACCGAACCTCATACAACTCCATCATTCTTTGATACTGATGAGAATTGTTTTGACCTATGGGAAGTCTTGTATTTTGTACTTGACACTGTGAGAAGCATTTATAGAACTTCAGATGCCAATATTTCAACACTGTGAGCTAAGCAACCTCTAATGTAGTATTTTATAAATACCATATATTTCAGAGCCACACACACACAAAAATAGAAAACCCAAATTACAGAGAAACAGAGTACACTTTATACTAGAGAAGTATCTACACTAATGAAAGAGAAACATGCAAATTGACCGTACCTCCGCTACACCCACAAGCCACGCCCACAAGACAATCAGGAGCGAGTATGCAAATTAACCCAACCATGGAGTGAGCAGGAGGCTTGGGTTTCCCCAGTGATGGAGGAAGCCAAGCTTCCTGGCCGGCTCTGGCCTCCGCTCAAGGCTACAAAGTTTCAATTATAGAAGATAAATAAATCCTGGATATCAGGGCCTCCGCTTGGGTCACCGGGGGGCGTGGCCAGCCTGCAAACCACCACAGGCCCCTCACCCAGGCTGCCCCACACCCCAAGGGAACCCCCACCCTGATCCGGGACACCCTTCAGGGCAAACCAGCCAGCTCCCACCTATGCACCAGGCCTCTATCCTATCTAATAAAAGAATAATGTGCAAATTGACCGTCACTCCAACACACAAGATGGCTGCCTCCATGTGGTCAAAGATGGCTGCCCCCATGTGGACACAAGATGGCCACCACAAGATGGCCAGGAGTTGAGGGCAGTTGGGAGGGACCAGGCCTGCAAGGGAGGGCAGTTGGGGGTGATCAAGCCTGCAGGGGAGGGCAGTTAGGGGTGACCAGGTCAGCAGAGGAGGGAAGTTGGGGGCAAACAGGCTGGCAGGGTAGCAGTTAGGCATCAATCAGGCTGGCAGGGGAGTGGTTAGGGGGTGATCAGGTTGGCAGGCAGAAGTGGTTAGAGGCAATCAGGAAGGCAGGCAGGTGAGCAGTTGGGAGCCAGCAGTCCTGGATTGTGAGAGGGATGTCCGACTGCCCATTTAGTCCCGATCCCAGATTGGAGAGGGTGCAGGCTGAGCTGAGGGACACACACCCCCTGTGCACAAATTTTGTGCAATGGGCCTCTAGTATATAATAAAATTTGAACATGACCACATTTTAAAAACAAACTTAGCATGAAGATAGCAAGTTTATTTTGTGTTGAAACAGGACATAAGAAACAAATAAATTTCAAGAGTTGTAATCCTATTTTAAATGTCAGTTAAAAAAAAAAAAGATAGTTCAGTGTTTCAATAGACATATGTAAGCAATTACTTTGCTGGAGGGCCCCAGGCCTCAGGCCCTAAATTCACTTTGTGGATTTTTACAAATATACTCTTTGCCCTGGTTGGTGTGGCTTGGTTGGTTAAGAGTCATCCCATGTACTAAGAGGTTGTCAGTTAAGATTCCTGATCAGGGCACATGCCCAGGTTGCAGGCTTGATCCCCAGTAGGGCACATGAAGGAGGCAGTGGATTGATGCTTCTCTCTCATCACTGTTTCTCTCTCCCTCTCTCTAAAATCAATAAAACATATTTAAATACATACATACATGCATACTGTTTGCCCTGGGTGGTGTGACTCAGTTAGTTGATCATCCCATGCACCAATAGGTCACTGGTTCAATTCCTGGTCAGGGTGTGTGTGGAAAGCAGTTGATCAATATTTCACTCTCTCCTTATTTCCTCTCTCTCTCTAAAACATATATATACTAGTGGCCCAGTGCACAAAATTTGTGCACAGTGTGTGTGTGTGTGTGTGTGTGTGTGTGTGTGTCCCTCAGCTCAGCCTGCACCCTCTCCAATCTGGGATCCCTCTCGCAATCCAGGACCGCTGGCTCCTAACCATTCACCTGCCTACCTGCCTGATTGCCCCTAACCACTCTGCCTGCTGGCCTGCTCACCCCCAACTGCCCCACCCAACTGGCCTGCTTGGCCTCAACTGACCCCCTGCCGACCTGATCACCCCCAACTGCCCCCCACTGCCAGCCTGCTCGCCCCCAACTGCCCTCCCCTTCTGGCCTGATTGCCCCTAAATGCCTCTGCCTCGGCCCTGCCACCATGGCTTTGTCCAGAAGGACATCCGGAGGGTCTCCCGGTCTAATTAGCATATTACCCTTTTATTAGTATAGATACTCTTTATTTCACACTGGAGTAAGTCCCAAGAATTGATTAATGGCAATAAAACTAAATTTTTAACAAAACATGGGTGGAAGCGTTGGATATTAAAACTTACAGTCGGGAGGGGATAGTGAAGAATTGTTGTTCAATAGCTTAAACAAATAAGCTATTAAGGGCTTATATCACTATTGATTAATTATTGGAAAATATACTAATATTGTCTTACGTTGCACAATTACTGTGAAATTTGATGATGTTTATGTTATAATGCAGATTACTCAAGAACCTTGACTTTAACAGATTTAACAATTGTTTATTTCAGAAATTACCAAGAAACTTTGTCATCTATGGCATAGAGTAGTGGTCGGCAAACCGCGGCTCATGAGCCACATGCGGCTCTTTGACCCCTTGAGTGTGGCTTGGCGTTAGAACCACTTCTTCAAAATAGACTCGCCCAGGCCAAAAACCGACTTCTGCACATGGGCCACGAAATTTCAATCGCACTGTATGTGCACGCCCACGCGTGGTATTTTGTGGAAGAGCCACACTCAAGGGGCCAAAGAGCCGCATGTGGCTCGCGAGCCATGGTTTGCCGACCACTGGCCCCCTAGACCAATTTAAAATTTTGCTGAAGTACTGATTTATATGTGCTAATTGTGAGCAGAAATGGCAGAACTAGAAAAGTTCTGGGTAAAAGTCATACATGAGGACCAATTGAATCTTTTCAGAATCACATTCAATTTTATCTTTTTGTTTAACCTTATTTATATGCTTTTATCTTACAGGACCAAGTTGCCAATGATATTTTAAAATATTACTTTACTTAACTAATTGATCTATGTAGCTATATCATCTACACTACAGATTATTTACCCTTTTTTATTCATGATTTAAATAAACAGTTCCATGTGTATGACCAGCAAGTTGTAATTTTATGTTGTTAATGTTTCAATATCAGGCTATACTTAATTCAACAAATATCATAGATGGAATATGCCAAATTGTGCTTCCCTTAAAAATTAGAGCTAAAAAGAAATTCACATTTATTTTCATATTTTACATAAACTATAGATATAAATTAAGTATTATAATATTTATCTCTTGTGTGAATTAAATGATATGACACTGCATTAAACTAGAAAAATAGTTGTTGAGACAAGCATGAGATTTTGGATGCCCAGAAGACTAAGGCTGCCAAATTCAAGAAAATGAATGACCTGGGAATCAAACTGCCTGCATTTGAATCCTGGCGAATCCATTTACCCTTATGACTTTAGAAAAGTTATTTAACCTCTCTATGCCTATTCCTTATAGATGGTAACAGTATTGACTTCATATGTTTGTGTTGTGACTATCTAGCAGTCAGATAACGCCTAGCACAGTGCTTAGCACATACTAAGGATTCAGTAAATTTTAGCTTCGCTGATGCTGTCTGACACACAGCTAATTTATGCTACGGAGTTAGTCACATTGTTAGCAGACTTGATCAATTCCCCAGCCTCTACATCACAGCAAAGTTTTGGGTTTTTTCTTCTCAGTTACTATGCAAAGTTGAACCTCGAACAACACAGGTGGGAACTATGAGGGTCCACTTATATGCAGACTTTTAAAACAAATACTGTAAATGTATTTTCTCTTTCTTCAGATTTTCTTAACATTTTTTCTCTACTTTACTTTATTGTAAAATAGACTATTAGCAGTTAAGTTTTGGGGGAGTCAAAAGTTATATGTAGATTTTCAACTGTACAGGGTCAGCACCTCTGACTCCTACACTGTTCAGGGTCAATTGTAATCTCATTCAACTGACAGGCATTTATTTCCCCCTTTCTATAGATGTGGCAAATAAGAAAATTATGTTTTAAGGACAACAATAGCCAGAATCAGAGGAAAGAAACAGAAAGAGATAGGATAGAGACAGGGATAGGTGACGGATCATTAGATAAACAGGTTTATAAGTAGTTAGGTAGGTAGGTAGGTAGGTAAGGAGGGAGGCAGGCAGGCAGACAGATGGGAAGGTAAGTAGGTAGGTGGGCAGGTAGGCAGGACAGTAGTAGATTGGATGGATGGATGAATGGATGGTGGATGGATGGATGGATGGATGGATGGATGGATGAAGAGAAGATATATAGATGATATAGTTTGTATTAACATTCTAGTTGAGAGGTTACTGAAAATGTTGTGGGTAAAGGGCCTGAGAATAAAGAATATGTTATTCTTTTTTAAGGGGGGGAAAAAAGAGAATTCATGGACATGGACAACAGTGTGGTGATTGTGAGGGTGGAGGGGGCTGGGTGGAGGTAGTAGAGAGTATAGAGGGGATAAAAGGTGATGGGAAAAATAAATACAATATAATTAAAAAATAACATTAATATATTTAAAACTTGCCCCCAAACTTAAATGCTTATTGTGGAAACTTGTCCTGAATAGGCAGGAGAGCAGAACATACAGTTTACAAGCCTTTTTCCGTTTCTAATTTGTACAATGTTACAATATAACATTAGTTGCCTAATTATGTTGGCTCTGCACTTAGACATTTAAATAGCTATGGTTCAATAAACTACTCCTTCAACTATAGGAAATGAAATTCAATGTGGTAGATCTCTCTCAACCTTCCTTCCTTCCTTCTTTCCTTCCTTCCTTCCTTACTTCCTTCCTTCCTTCCTTCCTTCCTTCCTTCCTCTTTATTTTTTTGTGTGTGTGTACAGCTTCCATTTAATAGTAGTCTAAAAGCATCTGAAAAGCAGTTGAAACTATATTTACTCAGGAATGTGACACTGCTTCAACTATTCCCAGGACTCTGGACTTTTTGAAAAGATTATAAATGAGGTTATTTTTAACTTTAAACATAGAATTGAAGATAATGTTCCTAGAAATCAAAATACTAAAGATATGAAATGAAGCCTTGAATGACTTACAGTAATTCTGTTTACAAGATATAGACAAAAACAAAATCTTAAGTCCTTCTAAACCTGAAAGATGATGTTTTAAAATATTTGAGGAATTATTTATTTTTTTAATCCTAACATTCTTATTTTCTCCCTTTACAATTTCTTGGTAAATTGGGGATAGCCTGAATGATAAAATAAAATCTGTTGCTTTTCCTAAAACACTTGTTTACAGTTCTGCACTAGCACATACTATATTTTATAATTTATGTGCCTTTTGGTCTCCTCATCATTAGGTTGTTGAGTCCTAAAAGACAATGACACAACCTTATTCATGTTTGTGACTCCTATACTTGGCCTTTCATTTCTGACATAACAGATACTCAACATGTTTTTAATATATAAATGAAGAGTGTGATTATTAAGGCATAGGAATAAACTTCATGTCTTTGATCATGGAGTTAACAACAATGACAACACAATTATAGATTTGAGTTGAGAGAGATTCAGAAGACAGGATGCTTTGACCGATAAGAAAAAACATTTAACATTGGAACTAGTCTATAAAAAAAGGGTTGTGTGAAATGATCAGCTTATTGTTAAGTAACCAGAGGCCCATTGCACGAAGAGATTCGTGGAATAGGCCTTCCTTCCCTTGGCTTCCAGCACCGGTTTTCCTCCGGCACCCGGGACCCAGGCCTTCACTCTGGCCAGAGTCTGCCTTCTTCATCTTCGCTGCAGACTCTGGCTGGTTCCTCCTCTCTGCTTCACTGCAGACCCCAGCCAGAGTCTGCCGTCTTCATCTTCACTGCAAACTCTGGAATCTGCAGTCTTGTCTTCCCTGCTGCACTGCGCTCCTGTAGATGCCTTCGCCCCATCTCCTCCTGTGCCCTCCCTCTCATAGCAGGCATCCTGCCCCACCTGGCCACTCCGAGCCTGGAGCAGCTGGGCGGCTACCATCTTTGGCCTTCTAATTTGCATACTCACTCTGATTGGCTGTGGGCAATGACTGGCAAACATGAAACTTGGATCAATAGTTTCAGTGCATTTAAAAATGACAGCCCCATAGAACATAGTGTTTGCTCAGACACTTAGCAGACCAGGAAAAACTATTTTTTTTGCCATCCATTCACAAATATATTTAATTTTTTTAATTTAGTGGTAATTAAAGTGTGAAATAAATATAGTGCCTAAAATTTTTCCATATCGGATTTTACAGCCAACCACATGAAGCAGTAAATGAATGTCTTCAACAAAATAAAGGGCTAGACGTGCACACAGGATGCAATGAGGAGACGATGGAAAAAAGTGTCTGTTTTACCTGGGTGTGATTAAAAGGTTAGTAAATGGCATTTACATTATGGTGTCAACATTTGGAGTATAAACTCCAGGATATTTTGAATGTGTGGAACATCTGCACAATCAGAGTGAATCTGTTTCAAGTATAAATGACCAAAGTGAGGGCGACTTTTGCCCATGAAGAAGACAAAGTATTGCTGGAATTTGAAGGTAAAACAAGAAACCTGTTACCAAAATCCTGAACATGGAGATCAAAGTCTGAACATCATTTTGTTTTCGAGGGCCTATAAACACATTTCCTATTTCCTAAACAAAGTATCTCTAGGGACACCACCAGTTATAAAATCCTAGAATTTGTCCTGAGGTGTGTAATGATAAATTTTTTCAGAATAGTTTATTTTGCTAAATACCCATTAGTGGTGGCCAAGAGCCACCGATTGTTAAAATTTCAAGAATTTCTCTATGCATTTGCTAAGTTAAGTAAAACCACAAATACCAAAACATCACTTTCAAATGATTTTACTACATTTTTTGTATCAGCTCTTGAACTTATTTTTGCTATTGCATGTGTATGGTGGAAATACAACATAAAGGTATGCTATTTCATGTCTTTTCTCAACTCCACATTTAGTGAATACATTGGATATTGTAGGAGTGTTAACACCATGGAAACTGTGCAATGCTACAAATCCTGGCTTGACTTATTATTTTGTTGATGGTCTAGACTTAATAAAGTGGTGAAAATGTTAATAATAATGCAAGTTGCTTATAGTCACATTATGAATAGCACAAAATTTCAAAATATCCTTCCAATTTCTAAAACTATTATCTGATTCAGCAAAAAAGTTGCTCATATAATTAAAGAACCAATGAAGTTCCAACAAATATTTTCATTTATTTCACTTTCATTTTGTCAATGTAAGTGAAAATATCAACCAACATCTATATTAAAACTATACTCATTTGTCATTTACAACCATAGTTTAGCTACTTATATAAGAGTTCAGAAAAAAAATCAATGAAAACATTCTGAAAGAATAAATTGGTTATATGGAATTTAAAACAAAGGATATTGTGTTTATTATTTGTAAAGTATAAATCACATATCCTTATCTGTCTAAAATTTATATTTTCATATATATATATATATATATATATATATATAATTCTTTCTATATTCTTAAGTTATCAAAATTTATGAAAGAATAAATTTAAGCCTAAAAAATGTATGTATATAATTTTTGTATGTTTAGCTGAAGTAGATAAAATTCTTTATAACTAAATTAGTTCTATAAACCCTACTCAAGTTCCCAGTTCCAATGTCTAGCCTATACCTCTTTTATTTGTTCACTTTGTACTTCTTTTGGTAGCTCTTACAACAGTTATAACTGGTTTGCATAATTTTTTATTTAATGCATGTCTTCCTATACCCACACATATAAGCCATTTGGAGTAGGTCTGTGTTCATCTTGTTCCTTGCCAAATACACAGTGTATATTGCAGTACCTAAAACTGGTGGGAGTATTTATGCCACGGTTCATTGAAAATTTCTATTAAATATTTGCCTTATAAACAAATGAGTGAATGAGTACAAGAATACTCCTCAAAGACTATATTTTATTTTTATGTGAGCCATGGGCACTGATGAGAACATGAGAAAAACAGTTTAAATTTATCAATAGCGTGCTGTAGAAGAATTAATAAGTCACACTTTTAGCTGATAAAACACAACACTCAGAATTCCAAGGGAGAGTTTTTGCCCTCTTTCCTCAATCTACCCCTTCTTAAGCATTACCTGAACTGGATGAATAGGAAGCAGGGAGGATTCAGAGAGAGAGAGATTCAGAAAGAAGGAAACATCTGGAATGTGGAACATTTGAAACACTATACAATTTCATTTATAAATCACAGTGCTTAAAACAAACAAACAAAAACACGTGTCTTTCTTCATTTTCCTCTGCCTAAACTTTCCCTTCTGCATATATAAAATAGCTTCATTATGAGAGAAAGAAATAAAAGGGGGCAGAGGCAATTTTTACAGTTCTTACACATTTTATTTTTTATATATAGATAGATAGATAGATAGATAGATAGATAGATAGATTGATTGATTTCAGAGAGGAAGGGAGAGGGAGAAAGAGAAAGAAACATCAATGATGAGAGAGAATCATTGATCGGCTGCCTCCTGCACGCCCCCTACTGGGGATTGAGCCTGCAACCCAGGCATGTGCCCTTGACCAGAATCAAACCCAGGATCCTTTAGTCCACAGGCCAACATTCTATCCACTGAGCCAAACCAGCTAGGGCTATAATTTTGTTTCTGTATTTTTTGTTTGTTTGTTATTGTTTTTTAACTCAAATATATATCAATTAAATTCTCGGTGCATTCACTTTTTAATTTGATTTTTAAAATAACATCAGTTTATAGAATAGATCCTTAGATAAATAAAAACTAATAATTTCAAATTCAAGTAACATGCTTTCGATAACAGATTTTAAAAGGGCCTCTTAGGTATTTTATTTTAAGACATTTTTATGCTAGTAAAAACTATTCATTATTTGAAAACAAAAGGGGTCACATGGTTTTTTAAAGTTTGTTTTTAATAAAAATTTCCAACCACAGTCATAGATATCATCAAGGGAAGGCCACTGCGGTCATAATGTATTCTTCCAGATATCAAGATGTAAATTTAAGGTAGTGGAGTCCTTAAAGAACTTTGAAATCTAAGTCATTTAATTTGCCAAATTTGTGTCTACTTATTAGACCATAAGGTAGTTCTTTCCCAGACCCAACAAATGTAGGACCATAAAACTGTAATTTCTAAAATGATAGAGCCGAAAATAATAAGTGAATTCAAACACTCCTGTGTGATCCTCATCAAAGGGGAAGATTTCAGAATTGTAAAGAATCATCTATAAATATATTTAACTACCTTAAAAATCAGGAAAGGAAGAATTTATCAGTGTGCAATTTTGAGAGAAAAGGTAAGGTTTCCTTCTGCACAGGCTCCATACATCCAAGCAGTCTTAAGTCACTAACTGCATTAACAAAGAACTTATATGCATATATGCATAACCCAAGGACAGAACAATATTGTGGTAAAGGCCTGGGGCAGGAGCAGGCTAGAAGAGGTCAAAGAGGTCAATGGGGGGATTGAACATCTGTAATACTTTCAACAATATACATCAATTTTTTAAAAAAGCATACAGTAAAAATTTTTTACTTTGTCTTTGTAATACATGTTATGAGTTCTAAAATCATTTTCCACCCAAAAGTTTCCCATCAAAATATAAACTCCTTCTGGTAAAACCATTACCCCAACACTTCCCCTACTCAAAGCTATTTGTGGCCTCCAAAGCTTTGTAAACACAGCTCCCAAAAAAACCACAACTAAATGATAATTCTTGCCACCTACTTTTGATTTGTGGCTTAAAGCAATTTCATTTAGCAAATTAGCATTAACTGTCAACATTTTAGCCCAGAAAAGTGGGATGAGATACATGGTCTATAAAAGAAGCAAAAAGTCATTGGATGACAGAGTAGTATCTTATGTGAACTTTCACAGACTTCAATGTTTTGACTTAGCAACCTAGGCTGAGTGAGACACTTGAAGTGATCATTTTACCACTGGATGATCTGAGCAGAAAATCCTCTGCTTCCTAAATATGCAAAATCAGACATGTCATTACTATTAAAATATGCATACAATATGGGGCAGTACTCAAGCATAAGAAGTTATAGGTGGGAAGATTGGTGATCTATAAATAAAGTCTTCTTGGTGCATTACTATGTCCCAACCCACCACTAAAGAAGAATTTCCTTTAGCTTTCTCAACTGTGAAACTTGGATTTATAGCTCTACATTTTTGAAACAGCTACTGAATTTCAGGGTATTAGAATTAAAGTGATTATAAGCAGACAACACATGGCCTTTGTGAAATAAAAACATGTTTATAGTGAGAAAGTAATGAACTGTGGTTCATCTGGGCAGACCATCCAATTTATCTGATTAAGCAGCACATAGAGGAATTTAGTAAGGAAGTCTAGTTGAAAGGAGAAAATAAGCTACTAATATTACCTGCAATACTATCCTATATAATAAGAGAGGAATATGCTAATTATCCGTTACGCCCTGAGACATAATGACCAACTGCATAATGACCGGATCACGGATCTGCAGGAGGGTGGGGCAGCGAACTACAAGCGGGCGGCAGAGAGCTACAGGAGGGGGCAGGGCAGCAAGCTATGAAGGGGGGGAGGAAGGAGGAGGGAGGGAGAGAGCTACAGGAGGGCAGGGCAGCGGGCGGAGAGCTATGGGAGGCAGCAGAGAGCTACTGGCACATGGATTCCTGTGCAGGGCTACTAGTTTTTTCATCATTCTCACATTTTAAGGGGGATAGTTTATGTTTTAAATGTGAATCAATAGTCTGTTTCTCTGTTTTGCTGAATTAGGCTTACCTCACACACACACACACATTTTAAAAGGTAAGTAAAGTGTTGTTCGATGAGCTGAGGTAAATATAGTTGTTGATTGTTGTGCTGTTTTGTGGTGATATATACATGTTTAAGGATAGGTGTTAATTCTATGAAAATGTGACTTGGCTACAATGAAAAATAGCATTAGTAAACTACAGCAGCGAATGTGGTCAAGAGCCCACTACAGCTGTATTTTTCATACAGCCTTTGACTACTTAGTTCAGTTAAAGTCATGATCCATAAAACACAGTGCAATAAAATCCATTTCTTGTTCTTGTGTTGAATAAAAGTATTGCAAATCATGCTTGAAAAGCCACTGCTTTATAAACACACCATAAGTCCAGTTAGAGAGAAGACTACATGACTATGATTTTTTATTTTATTTTGGCAAGCAATTGATGGAGAGCATATTTTTAATCTTCTTTTAAAAATCTTCAAAATAACTAAGTAAAAAAAAGTTTTGATCATCTGCTCTCATCAAATGCCACTACTCTCATCAAATGTCAAACAAACATATCCACAAAAGTCAACTCACACAATTCCTCTTATTACTAGTTTTCTAAGAATATGGTTAGCCATAAATGGAAAATGGAAAAATGCTAATTTTGGGTTAGTGCTAACATATCAATAGTTTTTCTCTCCAATGTTACATAAAAGCAATTTCCTTTAAAATAAACTATTAATATATACTAAAAGGTATATTAATGCATTATAGTAAGTCACTATAGAATTTTATTTTCCCTAATTCATCTCCATCCATACATATTTAAATACTTTTGTGGATCATGAATACCAAATTGGTAACACTTACATAATTGTTCATCACTGAGTATTGGGACTCCATTTTTGTTAAATAAAACTTTCTCAGATAGCTATATCCTATCTTACAGTGGTATCACAGGAGTGTGACTAAAGACCATACATTTAGCAAAAATTTGGAAGATATCCCTAAGCATATTTAAAACTCCTATAAATGTTTGAAAATTCATTTGGGGAGAAATTGATTTGGAGTATTTAAGTGAAAAAGTGGGAGAATAAAAGCCAATATTAGTGTATTACTGAGAGATTGGTGCAACTCCTCCAAAAACTTAAATTAGTATTTAAATGAATATCTTACCTAATAATAGACAAACATGTAAATTGACCATACCTCTGCTATGCCCACAGCCAATCAGAGTGAGTATGCAAATTAGAAGGCCAAAGATGGTGCCGTCCAGCTGCTCCAGGCACGGAGTGGCCAGGCAGGGCAGGATGCCTGCTATGAGAGGGAGGGCAGGGGGCAAAGGGATCTACAGGAGTGCAGTGCTGCAGCAAAAACAAGACTGCAGACTCTGGAGTCTGCAGTGAAGACAAAGATGGCAGACTCTGGCCAGAGCAAAGGCCTGGGTCCCAGGTGCCAGAGGAAAACTGGTGCTTGAAGCCAAGGGAAGGAAGGCCTATTGCATGAATCTCTTCATGCAACAGGCCTCTAGTTTATTAATATTATTCTACAAATGATACTTGGTGTGGCTAATTATATAACGTGGGGGTTTTTTCAATGGAATTTCAATATAAGACACAACTAGAAACAAGTTTCTGAACAACTCATCAGAAACAAGAGAAGGCAGAGGCCAATGGAATTTGGGTGGTCTCAGATTTGCCCTTGACGCTTCTCAAACACAAATCACCAAGTAAAGAACACCATTTCTAACACCAAGCTTGCTTTTAGAAGAGTAAATTATAATAATAATAATGCAGTTTGACATTATTATGCACCAACTACTTCCTAAATACTGTTCAAAAGGTTTATTAAGCCCTGGCAGGTGTGGTTCCATTGGTTGAGCATAGTCCCATGCACCATGTGGTTGCTGGTTCAATTCCTGGTCAGGGCACATGTCCTGGTTGCAGGCTCAGTCTCCAGTAGGGAGCATGAAGGGGACAGCCAATCGATGTGTCTATTTTTCTCTCCCTCTCCCTTCCTTTCTCTCTAAAATTAATAAAAACATTAAAAATATTTTTTAAATCAAAAGGTTTATTGAATCAGTTACTCCTCACAGCAACTCTATGCTAGGGGCTAGTAACTTATTTACTTTATAAATTAAAAACAAATGTCAGAGAGTAGATCATTTACCTCAGGACTAGTAAACTGGCTGTAAAGTGATGGAGACAGACTGGAGAAGGCTTTGTCTGGGCTATGTGAATTAACGGAACTCACACGTGTCTGCATTTGTCTGGGGAGCTGGTAGCGTGGGCCACACATTCTACTTGCACGAGGAGTGAGAATCACCTTGGGAAAGGACTAATCCTGAAGAAGTAAGGGACCCAGGCATGACCAGGTTGAGCTACGAGCAAAGCCTTGGCATTAGGGGGAAGGGAGAAACTATTCTGGCCACATTAACAAATGAATTATTCAGATTCATACCCTACTCCAGACCCAATGAACATTCAAGCCTGTGGAGAAAGGTTACAGCTGCAATAAAAACTGACTTTGGTTTCATAATAAACCCTGTAAGGCCTGGGAACACTGCAGGTGAGGACAGTGTCACTAAATTATGTGATACAGAAATAATACCAGGAAGGGAATTTAGTCACTTAACTTTCAAAATAGGGCTTCTCCAAGTCCTTTAGTTCACTCTGAATTTTCCAAAGTCTAAATTACCTGTGAGTTTCTTTTGCCTATTATATCCTGAGAAACCTCTGAAGATATAGTTGCTAAACTTACCCAACTAAATCCCCAATCTATTACCCCATCCAAAGAAACATCAGAATAAATATTTAAAAATAAAAGAACTCTGAGACTGGTTCTTATACGCTTACCAAATGACTGAGCAGACTGATCCCTTAGTGTTTGCCCTAGAAAAATGAAAGCTTATGTTCACACACAAATATGGACACGAATGCTCATAGCAGCTCTATTTATAAACTGGAACAACCCAAATATCCTTCAGTGGGCAAATGGGAGTATACACATTGGTGTATCTGTTTAATGGAATGTTAAAGGAGGAAATTAATAATATACACAACAATTTCAATGAATCTCAAAGGCATTATGCCGAGTAAAAGAAACCAGTCTCCAAAGTTACATAACTACATAATTCTATTTATCTGACATTCTCCAAAGGCAATACCACTGTATGGAGAAGACATCAGTAGTTATCAAGGGTAATGTGTGTGGGTGTGGGGGGAGTGGGGTGGGGGAAGGGGTAACTATAAAGGATAGCAAGGGAGAATTACTGGCATTAATAGAACTGTTGTGTCTTGATTGTAATGGTAGTACACGAATATAAAGGTGTTAACATTCACAGAACTGTACACCAGAAGAAAAACCATCAGTGTTACTAAACAATACCCTAAAAAATGATAAAGAAGCAAACAAAAGTACCTATCAATGACCTCAGATTCTACCTGAGTTTAAGAAAGAAAGATATACATTGTTGTGAAAGAATTTACACTGGCTATAGATTGGGTATGGGAGCAATAGGGGACAGGTGACAAGGGGTAAATTCTGGGAGAGGAAGAAGTATTTGATGGTTCTGAATTGCTTAAGAGCAACAGCCTGAAAAGTTCACCGCAAGCAAGAGGCCCTGGCCGCTGTTTTTTCTAGTCAGCAGCATGGAAATAGATTCCAGTTTCAACTGGTACCTGGGAATGTGAGCAGCGTGTTTTTAGTTTCAGCCCACACCTGTTAACCCATTATCTCCCCTTGTCTCTTCCTCCCACCCTCCCGACTGTGGTAATTTAATCTGGGACATCTCAGAACGTTCCTCTTTTCCTCTGTAGCATTCTCATTTGCTTTACCAAGTTCTCCAAAACACGTAGTGAATGAGAAGGAAGCAGGAGCCTAAAGTGCTTTCTCTCTTGCATGGAGGGGTAGGACTTCCATTCAAGCTGGGTGCACATTCAGAGCAGGCCAGAAGGAAGAAAAGCTAATAGAATCCAAAACTCTGTGATTTCACAGCTGCTAACCGTATCTTGTTTTATATGAAGGTCACTGGTAGCGGCTTTTATACGGTTCCCCTTGTCTCAGCTGAGAAAGGGACTTGGCCACACATTTCTATTTAATTTTCGGTGGGGACTAAAAATATGCACTAATATGACTTTTCGCTGAAACAGGTCTCCAGTGTTAGAGAATCACTTTCAATAGGGGCGCACTTGTTTTCTAACTGTCCTAATCCCCTAAGAATTTAGGACAGCATCCTTCAAGCTCGAGAAGCTTGGCTTGCTGTGGTTCCCTTAATCCGTGACCCTCATTTGGGCATTAACCTGAAAGAATCCACCTGCTGACCCCACGATGTCCCTGGTACTAACACCTCCGTGGAGTGTAAATAGAAGGTAACTACTTATCCGCGAGCAAAAGTGCATTGATGAATTGCCTCAGAGGATGATGGATGGGCTAACAGGCCAGACAGGCAGGGCTTATAAATGGCTTTGAAATAGAGTGGCTGAAAAATATTCTTCCATCTTTCACCCTACCTTGCTTCAAGGGTTTAATCCATCACTCTTTATCTCTAGCAAAATACAAGTGAATGCACCTTACCATAGTCGATAATTTGATAAAGGATTGACCAGGTCACAGAAGGTTTGGAAATAAACATCATCCCGCCCCTGCCGTTCCCTCACCCTCTCCCAGGGTCTCCGGGACCTTTGCCAGGAGAGCAGTTGACTAATGCACGAGAGTCATTTTCCGTGGATAAGGTGAACCGGCTCTGCCACTCACCGCTGGAGGGCTTGCTCCCACTGTGCTTGAGAGCAAGCTTTCAGATTTTCCATCCCAAGGTCTTGCTGGTTGAGCTGTTTGCAAACAAAGCCTCTCCCTTCAGAGCTGTTTTCTCTCAGCTGCAGGTACAAGCTGGCATACTTCCTAAGTTCACAACAGCCAATGAAACAGGAATTTTGGGGGGTGAAAAAGACAGGTTTTAGGAAATTTTAGAAATTAAGGGGACCATGGAGGAAGCACAGGGCTGGGGAGCAACAGAAGGTACATTTCCATAGAATGAGGGAGCTGGGAACAGCAAAAGGTCTATATTTACAAAATAGAGAGAAGGAAGCCCTTCATCCAGAAGAAGAAAGCCCAAAGGGAATAGGGAAACAATAAGGAAGGAGGGGGGAGAACCTCACATGTCCTATGTGAGGTTCAACCTTTGAGCCCAGGAGTTACTATAGTAACTAGTCTAAGGGAATAGTGACCAATCAGAGGGGATATCAAGACACCAGGATCTGCAGACATTATAAGCCATAGGGAAAAGGAACTCAGTGGGACCCTTTCCCCCTCCGCACGTGGGAGTTCATTCTGTGGGACTCCTTCCCTCTCCCTACGTGCGAGTCTGTACTTGTTCTTCAATAAATCTCCACCTTTGCTATACCACTCTCTGTCCATGGAGTCATTCTTCGACTCTGGCAGACAAAGAATCCTGGTTCCAGTCCAAAAATTCCGCTTCACAAACAGTTGCAAATACAGATTTGTCTTGCCTACAGCAAGAGGAGGTTATTTGTTACTTTGTCATTTGAGATTCATTTCACACAGCTTTATTTATTTTGTTCTTTCTATTTCAATGCTCTGGTATCATGGCCTTTGCTGACCCTGGAGAGACGGCCCCTCCCAGGGTTAGCAAGTTCCTAGAGAGAGTAAACCACTGGCTGGTGAGCTCACCTTTTGGTCCAAACCAGTCAATCTAGGGCCCATACCCAAACCACCTGCTTTATCAGGTCTCTCATGCCAGGCCCTATCCACCTGCTCCAATCATCACAGAGGCAGGTGGCAGACATCCAGTGCCTATGCCCCAGAGCCCCTGATATTCAAACTAGCCAGTCCTAAACCCGCTGCTTTGCTTTGCTAGTTCCTCCTGAGGAAATGACAACAGAGGCTGCTGAAACAGGAATTTTAGGGGAATACAGGCAGCCTTAGGGAATTTTTAGAATTGGGATCCAGGGAAAAACACAGGGCTACAGATTGGGAGAAGGTATATCTCCATAACACAAGGAAGCAGGGAGCAGCAACAGTTGCATTTACATAAGACAAGGGAGCTGGAAGTAGCCAAAAAGGTCTATATTTACAAAATAAAGAAGAAGGAAGAAAAGCCATAAAGAAAAGAACAATGAGGGAGGAGGGCATCACATGTCCCATGTGGTTGGCCTTTGAGTTCAGGAGTTGCTATAGTGACCAAATAAAAAAGGGAGATAGTGACCAATCAGAGGGGATATGAAGGCACCAGGATCTGCAGCCTTTATAAGCCATAGGGAAAAGAAACTCAGGGGGACCCTTTTCCCATCCCCACGTAGGGAGTCCATTCTGGGGGACTCCTTCCCTCTCCCCACGTGGGGGTCTGTACTTGTTCTTCAATAAATCTCCACCTTTGCTATACTGCCCTCTGTCCATGGATTCATTCTTCAACTCTAGCGGACAAAGAATCCAGGTTCCAGTCCAAAAATTCCAAATCCTTGCTACCCACAATTTTCCCTCGCTCCCTCTGCCTCCTGATATCTTAGTGCTTCCCAATGCGGCTTCCTTGAGTGGTGTGCTGTGACTCCTGTTTCTAGGGAACCATCCAAGTGTTGCCAGGGAGTCACATTTCTCCCTCACTAGTGGGAGCTGGGTTCTTAGGGGGCAGCTGGAATAAGCATATTTTCTTTTCAGAAAGTACTTGTAACAAAAAATAAAATATATTTATTAATTATTTGAAATCCTTTTAGGTGATATTCCAATTTTGAAACTAAATTTTAGATAACTCTGCCTTTTTACCTACTTAAGTTTCAATAATAACAATTGAGTCACACTCGGTCCACATTTTATTTTACTAATACTACCAACTACTAAACTACACCTTGAGAAAGTAAGATTAAAAGACAGTCTTGATCTCATATAAGTAAATAAAATAGTTTTGATTTTTTATATATTTGAATGCTTACATTATGCCAACATTTAGAGTAAATTTCATATATATATATGTGTGTGTGTGTGTGTGTGTGTGTGTGTGTGTAAACATATTTCACATATCTGCAAGATAAAAGGAAAAAAATGAATTGCCTAAAGGTGATGTTTCAACCCCAGGAGCTCTAAAAATATCATTAACTATTATTATAGGTAATACCATTACTATGGTAGTACATCATTAAATATTGTGAAAAAACAATTTGTTTTAATATCATTATATGGACTTTATAAACATTATCAATTACTTGTAGTATAGGCAGAACATATTTTCACAGAGAATGATCTTATGAGAGAAATAAATTACTCAGGAAACAAAATGCCAATGAGGAAAAATGACCTATAACATGAATGCCAGTGCCTACTTGGCAGAAGCCATTGGATCAATGTCAGAGAATAATTAATTATACAAAGCACACCTCCGAGCTCTGCAAATCTGCAACCAATGGTAAATGTATCTCAATAATATCTATATCTATCTCATGTATATGTGTAATAACAATAGTATTAAAAAAATACTGTAGATATATACTATTGCAAATAAGTTTACCTATTAACACTCTTTGGAAAGAAAGATAGACACATGGTTTTATTAGAAAATTAGTACACATTGAATTATTGAATTCAATTATTGAATTCAAATTAGTACACATATATTTATTGAATATATCAGCCCAGGTCTATTTCCCCTGGAATTGGGAGAAATTTTATTGCTTTAAATTTCTACTTAAGAAAGCATGGGATATCTAAAGAAGATGTACTGATGGGAAAAACAAACAAAACAAAAAAACACACACGTAAGGACAAGTTCAATATCACTAAACAGTCAGGAAATGCCAATGAGATACTTCTACATGCCTTTTAAAATGGCTAGAATGCAAAGTACTGACAATGACAAGTGCTGACAAGAACTTAGAGCAAATCCTATATAATAAAGAGCTAATATGCTAATTAGACCAAACAGCAGAATGACCGTCCAGACATCCTTCCGGACAACCTTCCAGATGAAGCCAGGGTTGCGAGGGCCGGCCAAGGCAGCCGGGGCTGTGAGGGCCCAGCCCCTTGCACAAATTTCGTGCATCAGGCCTCTAGTAGAATTATAATATCTTACTGGTGGGGATGCTAAATGGTTCAGCCACCATGGCAGTTTCTGAAAAAAATTGAGCATACTACCTACCATAAATTGAGCAATCCCACTCTGGGTATTTACCTTAGAGGAATGAAAATATATGCCTATATAAAATCTCTCTAGCAGCTCTATAGTTAAGCACTACACACTGTAAATAATCCAGATGTGTTGCAGTGGGTGAATGGATAAACACACTGTGATATATATCTACACAACAGAATACTACTCAACAATAAAAAGGAATAAGCTACTTGTATAAGCAACTATTTGAATGAATCTCAAATGCATTATGCTAAGTGGAAGAAGCCAGTCTCAAAAAGTTACATGAGGTATGGTTACATTTCTATAATACTCTTAAAAAATAAAACTATTATGACAAAATGCAGATTAATGATTGTCAGAGATGAAGAGAGAGGGGAGAGAGTGATGACAAAGGGGAAACACAGGCAGTTTTGGGGTGATATAACTGTTCTGTACCTAATTGTGGTGGTGATTATATGAATCTATTCAGGTGCTAAATCCATAGGACTGCATAGGAAAGTCTATTCACTAAATGTTAATATTAAAATTAAACAGAACAAGATGATAAAGAAAATATCACCACTGAACTTTTCATGAATAAAATTTAAAAAGCTTTCTGCCATTCCCTATACTTCAAAAGGGAAAATCCTGAATGAAAACAGTGTAAGAAAACTCTCTAAGTACATTTTTTCACTTACAAATTTATGTGTAGGTTATATCTTTCAAATAAATTACTATAGCATTTCTTTCCTCAAACTGAGCAACTGCAATTTTATTTTGGTTATTATCTCCACAGGTCTTATCTTTACATTATTAATTATAAAATACCTACAAAAATAGTCTGAGAAGGGAAAGGCATTTTTATGTGCAAACAAGAAAAAATACACACAGCATGTCATTTATGCAGCATACTAAGTGACAGCACTTCAGGCCTTTAAAATATGGTGTTATAGCAGGTACTTTATATGCAAATATTTTTCAAAGATCAATCTTCTCACAGATTATAAACTGTCATATTTCACTCAGTTTGAATATGGCATATGTTAAAATATTCCCTGTCGTCCTTTTATCGTCACAAACAGTAAACTATTTAAAGCTCAGAGGAATGGAACTAACAGCATGTTTATGAAGTTTCATCAAAACAGTTAGAGAGAATACAAATTAGTTAATTCATCAGCTTCATTTGTCTGGGTAATTGACTTTTGAAACTACAGCCATAAGATTTTGAAAGGCTAAATACAATGGCTAGGGAAAGGTGTGATACAAGATTGGCTAATTTCATCTACACTAATAAAAGAGAAGCATGCAAATTGACCATACCTCTGCTACGCCCACAAGCCACGCCCACCAGGCAATCAGGAGCGAGTATGCAAATTAACCCACCAAGATGGCTGCAGCCCCGGAGCGAGCAGGAGACTTGGGTTGCCTCCGGCAATGGAGGAAGCCAAGCTTCCCACCCTGCCCTGGCCGGCCCTGGCCTCCGCTCAAGGCTACAAAGTTTCAATTATAGAAGATAAATAAATCCCAACAAAAATGGCAGCAGCCATAGAGCTGGAGAGAGCAGGAGGCTTGGGTTGGCCCGGCAATAGAGGAAGCCAAGCTTCCTGGCCTGCCCTGGCCTCCACTCAAGGCTACAAAGTTTCAATTATAGAAGATAAATAAATCCCAGATACCAGGGGCTCCACTTGGGTCACCCGGGGCGGGGGTGGTGCGTGGCTGGCCTGAAAACCACCACAGGCCTCTCGCCCAGGCAGCCCCACGCCCCAAGGGAACCCCCACCCTGATCCGGGACACCCTTCAGGGCAAACCAGCTGGCCCCCACCCGTGCACTAGGCCTCTATCCTATCTAATAAAAGAGTGATATGCAAATTGACCATGACTCCAACACACAAGATGGCTGCCCCTATGTGGTCAAAGATGGCTGCCTCCATGTGGACCCAAGATGGCCATGACAAGATGGCCAGCAGGGGAGGGCAGTTGGGAGGGACCAGGCCTGCAAGGGAGGGCAGTTGGGGGTGATCAAGCCTGCAGGGGAGGGCAGTTAGGGTGGCCAGGCTGGCAGAGGAGGGAAGTTGGGGGCAACCGGGATTGCAGGGAAGGGCAGCTTGGGGGGACCAAGGCCTGCAGGGGAGAGCAGTTGGGGGAGACCAGGCCTGCAGGGAAGGGCAGTTGGGGGGTACCAGGCCTGCAGGGGAGGGCATTTAGGGTTGACCAGGCTTGCAGGGGAGGGCAGTTAGGGGAAATAAGGCTGGCAGGGGAGCAGTTAGGCATCAATCAGGCTGGCAGGGGAGTAGTTAGGGGGTGATCAGGTTGGCAGGCAGAAGCGGTCAGGGGCAATCAGGAAGGCAGGCAGGCGAGCAGTTGGGAGCCAGCAGTCCTGGATTGTGAGAGGGATGTCCAAATGCCCGTTTAGGCCCGATCCTACTGGGGCAGTCAGACATCCCTCGAGGGGTCCCAGATTGGAGAGATTGCAGGCTGGGCTGAGGGACACACACCCCTGTGCACGAATTTCATGCACTGGGCCTCTAGTTTTATTATAAATGGTGATGTTGATAGATTGGACAGCATAATTTTGTCCCTAAATATTTGGTTCCACCAAAAATCTGGGTTGTTTTACTGTGTTTTCATTACTATCAGTTCGTGAAAAATGAGGAAAATGTTAGTATTTTTCCTGTCATTTATTGTCTAACTACCCACCTAGGAAATGAAAAGATAGCTCAATTAAAAACAATTGCCCCACCGAAACCGGTTTGGCGCAGTGGATAGAGCATCGGTCTGCAGACTGATAGGTCCCAGGTTTGATTCCGGTCAAGGGCATGTACATTGGTTGCGGGCACATCCCCGGTGGGGGGTGTGCAGGAGGCAGCTGGTCGATGTTTCTCTCTCATCGATGTTTCTAGCTCTCTATCCCTCTCCCTTCCTCTCTGTGGAAAATCAATAAAATATAAATAAATAAAAAATTGCCCCCTTATTTTGTTCTTAGCTAGTTTTTAGAACTCCAACCAATGCATCTTACTTTCCTTGCCGAAATTTTAACTGTTCAGAACTTGAGCTTCTCCTTTATATTTGGTATATATGGAGATAGAACTAACTAAAATAATGAAGCATAACAGTATCTGTTGCAGTTAGGTTGCCTTTTTAAAGATCTAAATAAGAAAACTATTCTACCTTGGATAATAAAATGTTCTTTAGGACACAGCATGTTCCCAGTAAGAAACTATGGCTATATCTTTGCTTCGTTTTTAAATACCATTAAATATTCCAAGAGAGAAAATCTTAAACTTGACTTAGTCCAATCCAAAGATAAGTTCCATAGTATCTGTTTTATTCAACAGCCTATTATAACTGTCTAGTAATTAATTATAGGTTGCACAAATTAATTAACCACCTCATTTTACAAATGAAGAAAATCTAGCCCCAATAAAATGAGGGAAACTAAACCCAATTATAATCAATTGGTTTTATAACAATGGGCAACAACGTCTCCTATCGCACATGCTCATTTGCAGTCGAACCTTGCCAGTCCCCTATCAAGGAATGAAGTTTAGATCCTTTTCCCTTGGACCTGGACTGGCCTTGTGGCTTGTTCTGATGAACAGGATGCAGCCAAAGTGAAGCTGTGCAATTTCTAACCTTGGGCTTGAAAAGATCTGCAGTTTTTCCTCTGCTTCTCAGCATACTTTCTCCTGGGACCTACCAGGTAAGAAAGCTCAGGCAGACCATGTGCAGATAGCCACAGGGAGAGTGAGAGAGAGGCTCAGGGTCCAAACCATCCTTGCCAAAGTGCTAGACAATGAGGCCCTAGTGACTGTTCAGGCCCAGCATCCTGATTGTATTAAGTGCTTTACTACAATCACCTGAGAGATTAATGATACATGGAGCAGAAAAACAACCACCCAAGTTCTATCTGAATATTAGCAAAAAACATGGTTATTGTCTTAAGCACTACATTTTGAAATAGTTTGTTATACAGCAATAGAAACTAAAAGGTAGGGCATATATCTAGTTTTGGGGGAACTCACTCATAGAAACCAAGCATTTTTCACCTTCTCCAAATCCAAAGCATAGTATTCTAACATATACTTTGTTGTACAAAATTGTTATCTCTATTCTTAATTTGAAAGTAATAGGTAGAGCATAATACAGGCAGTTACTTTATTTCTAGAGTTAGTCTCAATTTTCAGTGACTTATTAAGAAACACAAATACTCTCAGAATACTTAACATGGTGTGGTACTTGAATAGTTAGCACCTGTGCACATAATAAAGAAGATCCTAAAACTAGAATGAAATGTGAGCACCAGGAACTTCAAATACTTTTAAGATAAACACATTTATATTTTTCTGTACATAATGATGAAAATAGGAAAAAATGCCTGGAGCATTGCCTCTGGATAAAAAAACAGGGCTGTCAATTTTCATAAATTTAAAATAAGAAGAAATCTAAATAACTATGCTGAACATATTTCCTACACCTCAGCATTCTTTTATTAGCAAAATATTATCAGTCTATTTTTTGGAATTCAAGCATTTCAAATAGCTTATAAGTAAATGTATTATTAGTGTTTGAAGTTAAAAAACTTAACAGTAAGTTATAAAAGTTGAATATGAAATATGAAGAAATGAAATTAGGAACAAAACCTTACATATTCATTTGTAAATATGAGCCAAAGTTTGCAATATACCCTAGAAACATTAAGTGATTAAAATATTTCATTCAAATTTATGAGTATTTATTAACCAGAATGCATGCTTGGTGCTAAAAACTGTAAGGCAAATGAGGAGGAGTGGGAGGGAGGGAGTATCACAGTAGAAATAGAAAGATAAACATGATAAGGAACAAATGTGAGAATACTGATTCCTATGACTATAGTCTATATACAGTGTTTACTTCCCCCTGAACTCCTCTTATCTAGTCTATATAGCTCCCTCTAATTCCATTCCTCACATTCAGTCCTCAACCCACAGATATCAGGACTCCTACAGGAATGCCCACTAGCAAATGAGTTATTTCATTACTTATATTACATGAACGCTTGGAAACATGTGACAGTGTTTTGGCACATGGCCTTAATTTTCACTGCTAGCTCTAGTTACTCTTCATTATTTTATCAGTTTTAGTCCAAGTCAGGGTTCACCTCACTTCCTATGGGTAGAATGATTTTTTAAGCCTGAAATTTGTTTAGCAAGGGCTGTAAGGTTAGATATTAACAAATGTAAGCCAAGCTTCCTATGAGTTTCTTTTCATCATTATGTGAAGTTCTAAAAAAGGAAAAGGTGTTAGTACAGGGTATTAAAGCAGTCAATCTAAAATTAGTTGCTCTTAAAATAAGACCCAAAGCATGGAGGCAGGGAACAGACTGACTATATCTCGATGTGGGGTTAGGGGGATGAGAAGAGATAAACCAAAGAACTGATATATTTATATGCATAGTCCATGGACAAGGGCAATAGGGTAGTGAAGACTATTGTTGGAGTTTTGGAGAAGGGGAATAAAGGTGGGGACAATGAGAGATGCCTGTAATACTATCAATAATAAAAATATATTTAAAAAATAAAATTAGTTACTCTTAATCTTATTTTGAACTCCATCTGTTTCTAGGTCACAAAGAGAGAATGAGAGAGGTAGATTTGGATTCACCTGAAATGAATATAGGCTCCTGGAGTCTCTGCCCCCTGCCCACAAATAGGTCTCTGATTTGTATTGAGACAGAGATTTTTATCAGTGGACATATGAGGAGGAATGAGACCCCTTAACCACTGATGTCCCTCAAGAGCCAGAGTGTATGTCTGGCCTGCTGTGCTTTTCATTCTTTACTGTCTTCCTGAGTGCTTTTTACCCATTTCCATTCTGTTGACTTACAAATTTATATCCTCAGCCCAAATCTTTCTTCTAAAACCAAAGCAAATATATGCAACAGCCTGTTTTACGTGACTACTTCCTGGACCCATAGCAGCCTCTAAATCAACAGAAGTCATTATACCCATCATTCAAATAGTTTCTCATCCTGTCCTTCTTTTCTTGCTTACTGCACCACTTGATTAAGAAAAAAAAAAAAAAAAAAGGAAAAAAAATCTATATAATAAAAGCCTAAGTGACCATTACAGCGGAATGACCAGAACGACTGGTCAGCTATGATGTGCACTAAACACCAGTGGGCAGACACTCAACACAGGAGCTGCTCCCTGGTGGTCAGTGCACTCCCCCAGGGGGAGCACCGCTCAGCCAGAGGCCAGGCTCATGGCTGTCAAGTGCAGCGACGATGGCAGAAGCCTCTCCCGCCTCTGCTGTAGGCGGCGGTAAGGAACAAGGGGTCCCAGACTGTGAGAGCCCCAGACTGTGAGAGGGATGTCTGATGTCAACTTAGGCCAGCAGGCGGACATCCCCCGAGAGATCCAAGACTGTGAGAGGGTGCAGGCTGGGCTGAGGGGCCCCTTCCCCGCCCCCCCCCCCCCCCCGCACAAATTTTGTGCACCAGCCTCTGTAATAAAAAATAAAAAATCAGGGTTTCATCTTTTGGTTTTTCTCTTCCCTCACTTGCTATATTGAGTCACAAAATCCTGTCTAGTCTTTCTGAAAAAAAACAACACATTTATAATAAATATTCTTTTGTCTCTTCCCACTAGCAATCATAAAGTCCTAAAGATTTCTCACCTGGACAACTAAAATAGATCATAATTTTATACACTGCCTTTTATTTTTGCTATCCTTGATCCATTTCTACATTCAAAAAGGGTAATATTTTTAATACACAAATGTGATCTTGGCTTCTTATTGATTAAATGTTTCAAAAATATCCCTTCAACTTCAAGATAAATTCCAAACTCCATTTCAAGTTTTAAAGGCCCCAGTTTACCTTATTATTTCATCTTGTGTTGTTCCCCATTCCTAGACCTAGAATCTAACCATCACTGCACCTGAAGTTCCCTGATATGTCTTCTTCTGCTCATTAGTATATGCTATTTCCTCTGTCCTGAAATCTATATTTCACATAATAGCCTATTAAACACCTTATTCTTTGCAAGCTGTAAAGCTTGCTCCATCCTATAAAGTATTCAAAAAATGTCATAGATCTAAACTCCCATATCCAACCATAATTAATGAGTTGATATATTCCTCCATCATATAAAGTCACTCAAAAAATTGTTTAAATATCTAGCTTCTCCATTCAAGTTGAAATTATATCTGAAGAACATGAACCATGTTCACATTTGATCTTCAGTATCTGAGAAGTACATGTACTTAGGTACATAATAATTACTTGAAAAATGAATGAATGAATGAACAATCAACAAAATCCTATCAGTAGGGTATTTAGTTCTTAGTTTACTTTTTTTTCTATAAAAATGGGAAATAATACATAAACTCCTGAAAGTTCAATTTTATGAACTTTGAAATCAGAGGGGGAAAGCTGCATAAAATGCAAAGTTGGGGGTACAGAGTATCAGAGCTATAAAAATCACTCCAATAGGAGCTGGAAGATTTACAGAAGAGCAGGTATCTGTGCTTAGTCTTGATGAGTAAGTTTTAATTCGATGACTGGAGAGGAGAGCAGAGTGAGGGCATTTCATACAAGCGGAAAAAGAATAAAATGTTGTAGTTGAAGCCAGTGTTATGTTTGTTAGAGAAAAAGAGATATTCTGTTGGGCATTTTGAGGAGTTGTGAGACATAAAATTGGAAGAGGCAAGTGTGGCTATTAAATAAGATTTTAAATCGCTCAATAGAAGGTACCAATTATCATCATCAGGATAGTTAAAAATAATTTGCTGCAAAATTGGAGTAATTAAAAGAAATTACTAGATTTTAAATTTCTAATTATGAATATACTTTTCTAAATGACTTGTCAAGGCTAAAATAGTTTATTACAATTAAAGAGTGACTTCATTTATTGATGTTTCATTCTAACACAAACGAGATTTTTCATGCCTTGCTACAATCTTTCATGTGCCATTCTTTGTAGTTCTGAGAACACTCATTCAATGCTCTTTAAAACTTTTTATTTTTTAGCCCTCGCTGGTTTGGCTCAGTGGATAGAGTGTCAGCCTGTGGACTAAAGGGTCCCGGGTTTGATTTTGGTCAGGGGCACATGCCCAGGTTGTGGGCTCAATCCCCAGTAAGGGGCATGCAGGAGGCAGCCAATCAATGATATTCTCTCTCATCTTTGATGTTCTCTCTCTCTCTCTCTCTCTCTCTCTCCCTCTCCCTTCCTCTCTGAAATCAATAAAAATATATGACTCCCAAAAAATATAAATAAACTTCATTTTTTTAGCATTCAGTGAATCTGATGTTTTGTGTGGGGTTTTTTGCCTCCTTCAGTTATGCACTCTGTATTCTCTACAACACTCTTATCTCTTAACTATTTTTACTTTGAAAATTTCTATTCATCTATAAAGACAAAGTGCAAATGCCATCTCCCCCATGAAGCTCTCCAGAACATCAGAAGCCTGAATCAGGAGCTCTTCAGGACTTCACAGCACCTTTTCACTGCTGTTATAGGACACAACATGCAGTAGCATTACTGCTATCCTATAGTTTCCTGTCAAGGCTCCTCAGCCCCCAAACCGGGCCTTATTTATCTTGAATGTAAAAATCTTGCAGGGTTTCTGATAAACAGAATAAGCTCATTAAAGCTTGAAATGACAAATACATATTGGTAAGAGAATGGTATGTTGAGAGTTTTTGTTAACCACTAACAATCTAAAGAGACTGTATTTTTATTTTTGTTTTCATATATAATAGTCTGTTTAAAAAGAATAGCCAGTAAGAAAATAGAAAAATATTTGCCTATCACATAAATCAAATTTTAAAAATACTCATTATAAGGTAGGTGGAAGTAAAAAGAATACTTTCCTATGCTGCAGGTAGGAGTATAAATATCTGAAAGCTGTTTGGCAATATTTATCAAAAACTTTTTTAAAAAATAAATTCATTTCAACCAGTAATACTACTTCTAGCAACATTCCCTAAGGGGAATTTCAGACTGATTGAGAAAAATGTATGTCTAAATGATGAAACACTATGTAATCACTGAATTTTGTTTTCAAATATTATATAAAAATATGGGGAAAAAGATGACCTTTGAGACTTTTTTTAAGGCAATGAAGACTGACTTGTATACAAATCCTACTTCTGTCCCATACTAGCTAAGTGACTTTGGCCAAGTTATTTATAGTCTCCAAAACATAATTTTCACATCTACAAAATGAGTAACTATTCCATAGGGTTGCTCTGAGAAATAAATGAGATTTTTAAAATGTAAAACATTCAGAACAATTACTAGCACAGAATAAGTGATCGATTATATAATCTATTATACCAATGGCAATAATGACGATGGAAATGGCTCATAAACAAAACGGGACTTGTTTTAGCAGGAATGCCTCAGATTCAAAGATGTGACATTTCAATTTTGACACAGCTCACTGCTAGGAGAGATTTTATAGTGAACTGAAGATTAAGAGACAGAGAGAATAACCTTAATATTTTCTTTGTAAGCATTTTTTGTGGAAAAATACAGAATCCTATCTTTAGTTATCATTATTCTGGGCACCGTACTGCTGGATGTCATAATTTTCATTATTAGGATTGATATTATAGAGTTCTTTTAAAATATTTAAAAATACACTATTTTTGACAAGATAATTCTGCCACCTTGCTAACTAATCATCTCAGAGTCTACACAATTATTTACATTGTGCCATTAATGGCCCGTTACTTTTTTAAAGCTTAGGCAATCATTGTGACAGTAACAAGTCAGTATTTTATGATTTTTTTGAGCTGCTTGTCTCCTTTGTTCTTCCGTAAAAGAGATGTCACTCAAATCCACGTCTGATTGGTACTTCTCAAAGAACAAGGAGGAAAATTTGCACTTGTCATAAAGTCATTTATAATGATGTTAGAGAAGAAAAGATTAGACATTTATAAATTTCTTTAGAGGTGCTTGCTATGCAAATGTGCTAAGTGGGATGTTTAAAAAAAATCGTAGCTGTTAGAGAATCATTTTAAGAACCCAATTAATTGTAGGTGGAGTGTTAGGAGTCATGTGATAACTGCAAATAATTTTAAAGTGATTGCTGCATATCTATCATTTTTGTGCCAAAATATTTACTTGGAAAGTATTTAGAATGAAATTACCCAGCCGATTAAAACTGTAACATTAATGAAATGAAGATAAAAATCAATATGTAATTATCTTTGGAAAAGGAATGAAAAAGCACAGAAATAGAGAATAAATAATGAAGTGTGACTTATTGAAAATCACACAAGTACAAAGAAAAACTTAAGCAATGATGAGCAAAATTGATCTCTCTTGTCATACAAATGTGTGGTGTATACTATTATGCATATGTAAGAGGCATAAATGGGAAATTCCTATGGAATATCCTGTATATATGCATATATCTATACATATCGTCTTTGCAAGCATACACTTCTTGTGGTAACTTTAATAAATATGTTTTGTATGATTGATACTAACTTAAATCCTAGCCATAAGCTATTCTATGAATCATTAGCACTTGCTCTTATATGAAATACATTTCTGTCAGCTCTTTTTGTAGGACGTGAGAGGAACTAGACACGCTCTACTCAAGCATAGAGGAGAAATGTAGTTTCCGTGTAACTCACACATGGAGTCTTAAAGCTACAATGTTAATGCTGATTCTTCACCAGAAGAAACCCCAACCACTCTTTAAAAGAAAGCTATTGAAGTTAGCCTTCTCTCCAAAGTTCTTGTGACCTAGAAGGCTTTCCCAGGCTTGGAGATGGAAATTTAGAAAATTGAACTTTGAGCATTTCAAATAAATCAGAAAATTCCAAAAGTGTATACAAACTAGGTAGTCTTTGCATAAGTCACTTTGTATGACTCTTTGCATGAGTCACTGACCTACTGTCTCCAGCCTGAGATTTGCAAAATGATGGTATGTTGCTGTCCTCTGATGCCTTCCACATCTAAATCTCTGAGGCATCAAAAAGCCCGCAGGAGAAATGTAGGTTCTCATCCATGCACACTATACCGTTTATATTTTATTTGCATGAAATCATCAAAGAGGATGAAATGATTTGTATCTGGTTAAAGATATACTTCAAGCTGTTGGTGTTATGCAAAAGTGAAGAGGCCTTCTGAAGACTGAGATTACAGAAAGAAGGGAGAGAAAGCGAGTGGAGGATTCGCTAACCAATGTGAGGCCACTAGCCTAGCTGGCTCAGTGGATAGAATGTCGAACTGCTGACTAAAGGGTCCCGAGTTTGATTCCGGTTAAGGGCATGTACCTTGGTTACAGGCTCAATCCCTGACCCCGATTGTGGTGCATGTGGGAGGCAACCAATTGATGTGTCTCTCTCACACTGATGTTTCTCTCTATCTCTCCCCCTCCCTCCCACTCTCTAAATATCAAAGGCAAAAAAAGTGAGGCCACTTAATCCTAGTCAGCTAAAGAGCACCATGATCAATGAAGAAAACAGAATATAAAGAATAAATGAATAAATATGGTTAGTGCAACCAGAATCCAAAAAGATAACTGTCAGAAAAGGCAAGTTTGAATAAAAGCATACAAAGAAAACCTTAGAGCTAGAACGATAACAAAAATATTTCATGAGTTTGCTGAAACCGGTTTGGCTCAGTGGATAGAGCATCGGCCTGTGGACTCAAAGATCCTGGGTTCGATTCTGGTCAAGGGCATGTACCTTGGTTGCGGGCACATCCCCAGTAGGAGGTGTGCAAGAGGCAGCTGATCGATGTTTCTCTCTCATCGATGTTTCTAACCCTCTATCCCTCTCTCTTCCTCTCTGTAAAAAATCAATAAAATATATTTTAAAAAATATTTTATGAGTTATATAATTGTTAGGCGAACGTGATAACCACTACACTACGGAAACCTGGGTATGAGTTATATAATTGTAAATGGAATATAAAACAATAACTTAGTTTGGGACTGCAATATAATCAAATATCTATAATAATAAAAGCATTATATGCTAATTAGACTGGACAGCCAAACAACCTTCTGGATGTCCTTCCAGACAAAGCTGGGGCTGCGAGGGCCGAGACACTTGCATGAATTTCATGCATCAGGCTTCTAGTCCTATCTAATAAAAGAGCAATATACAAATTGACCGTACCTCCACTACACCCACAAGCCACACCCACCAGCCAATCAGGAGCAAGTATGCAAATCAACCCAACCAAGATGGCTGCATCCACGGAGCAAGCAGGAGGCTTGGGTTTCCCCAGCAATGGAGGAAGCCAAGCTTCCCACACACCCTAGCTGGCCCTGGACTCCACTCAAGGCTACAAAGTTTCAATTATAGAAGATAAATAAATCCCAACAAAAATGGCAGCAGCAACAAGCTGCAGAGAGCAGGAGGCCTGGGTTGCCCCCGGTGATTGAGGAAGCCAAGCTTCCTGGCCTGCCTTGGCCTCCCCTCAAGGCTACGAAGTTTCAATTATAGAAGATAAATAAATCCCAATAAAAATGGCTGCGGCCATGGAGCGAGCAGGAGGCTTGGGTTTCCCCAGTGATGGAGGAAGCCAAGCTTTCCACCTGCCCTGGCCTGCCCTGGCCTTTGCTCAAGGCTACAAAGTTTCAATTATAGAAGATAAGTAAATCCCAGATACCAGGGCCTCTACTTGGGTCGCCGGGGGGCGTGGTTGGCCTGAAAACCACCACAGGCCCCTTGCCCAGGCTGTCCCATGCCCCAAGGAAACCCCCACCCTGATCCGGGACACCCTTCAGGGCAAACCAGCTGGCCCCCACCATGCACCAGGCCTCTATCCTATCTAATAAGAGTAATATGCAAATTTACTATCACTCCAACACACAAGATGGCTGCCCCCATGTGGTCAAAGATGGCTACCCCCATGTGCACACAAGATGGCCACCACAAGATGGCCAGCAGGGGAGGGCAGTTGGGAGAGACCAGGTCTGCAAGGTAGGGCAGTTGTGGGTGATCAGGCCACCAGGGCAGGGCAGTTGGGAGGCACCAGGCCTGCAAGGGAGGGCAGTTGGGAGCAGTCAAGCCTGCAGCGGAGGGCAGTTAGTGGTGACCAGGCCAGCAGAGGAGGGAAGTTGGGGGCGACCAGGCCTGCAGGGAAGGGCAGTTGGGGGGTACCAGGCCTGCAGGGGAGAGCATTTGGGGGGGACCAGGCCTGCAGGGGAGGGCAGTTAGGGGTGACCAGGCCTGCAGGGGAGGGTAGTTAGGGGCAATCAGGCTGGCAGGGAGTGGTTAGGCATCAATCAGGCTGGCAGAGGAGTGGTTAGGGGGTGATCAGGCTGGCAGGCAGAAGCAGTTGGGAGCCAGCAGTCCTGGATTAGAATCCCAGATTGGAGAGGGTGCAGGCTGGGCTGAGGGATACACACCCCATGCATGAATTTTGTGCACCGGGCTTCTAGTTAAATAAGAAACTTGGTCAAATAAATGAATACAAATAATAGCAACTCTCATTTATTAAATATTTAGAGTATTTCAGGAGCTGCACTGAGACTCTACACATAATTTTCTGAAACTAGCATCTTAAGCACAGGAATCTCCTCAACCATTCCTAGTAAAATGGCAAAAGAGTAATAAAAAGAGGAAACCAGGCAAACCAGGCAAGAAGCTCTCTGTTCTCTAATATATTTGAGGAAAAGAAGCAAAATCCTGAGCTCTTTTTCATCCTAAATGTAGAATCTCTTGTCAAATTGTACGCAGTTAGTCCACCTAATGGTATTATCCACAAAATCAAACACATTTTTTTCACACATTAGTTATCTTGCCAATTAAAAATAAAAACAAAACAGCTTACAATCTGAGAAGATCCTAAGATCAAGACAAAGACAGTCATTCTACCCAGTCTGAAGGCAAATAATAGCTCTGAATAAGATTCTCTTGCAAGATATAACTAAAAAATAAACAAATGAAAAACAGCAGAAAGTAGCATGAAATATATTAAAACTCCTTAACAATCAGGACTAGAATGTAGCATTAAAAAGACAAAGAAAGGTTCAACAATATAGTTTTTTTTAAAAAAACTATTTAATTGATTTAGGCAAGCCCTAAATCTCCACCCTTAGAAAACTGCAGAGTATAGAGTCACTCTCCTGTTGCTAAGAATTCTACATAAAAAAAAAGAGAGAGAGAATGATTAGAACTAGTGATTTAAAACAAAATTTATTGCCAGAGAAGGGAAAATGAGAAAACTACAGTAAGCCTCTTGTGATGATGGATTAGAGTTGGATGTATTGGTAGACTGAAACTCATGGTCTTCGGTCTATGGAGCTAGATCTACAATAATAAAAAGCATAATATGCAAATCAACCGAATGGCCGAACAGCAGGAAGAACGTCTGGATGACCATGCTGACACCCACTGGCGCCAGGCCAGCCAAGGCGGGGGCGATGCAATTGGTCAGGGGCCCACCCATCGCCCCATGATTGCCCTGCAGAGGGAGGCCCAGGCCACTGGCTGGAGGGGTGATCGATCAATTGGGGGGCTCCACGATTGCCCCAAAGAGGGAGGCCTAGGCTACAGACTGGCAGGCTGCGGCGGGTAGGAGGTGCCTCCCTCTGCAGGTCACGATTGATCATATGATCGACCTTCAGAGGGAGGCCCAGGCCACTGGCTGGCATGGTGATCAATCTGGGGGCTCCGCGATCACCCCAAAGAGGGAGGCCCAGGCTATCCCATGGCGGTGCTGAGGTAGGTGGGCAGGGGACGATCCATCATGGAGCCCCAGTCGGGTGGGTAGGGCCTACCTCTTTGTGTTGATCGTCATGGGGCTCCCAGACTGTGAGAGGGCACAGGCCAGGCTGAGGGACCACCCCCCCCCCCGCCCAAGTGCATGAATTTCATGCACCAGGCCTCTAGTATATAAATAAATGTAAATGTAAGTGCAAAAAAACAAAACAAAGAAAGAACATATTGTATATATAGAAAAAGTAACCAAATGTTATTAACTTTAGGAAATCAATTACAGAGGGTTTCAGTGTTCTGCTCTTAATAGTAAAACACATAACACTATGGAACAAATTTTTAACATAAACTGAAAATACAGCACACTGAGATTAAAAGAGAAGAGCCTAAGGCAGATAGATATAAAGAGGTAACACAACCTACTAGAATAAAACATGTACTACAATATAAATATGAATGTGTTTATGCAAGGATGAAGTATCCGTGTCCCACAGGGACACTTACATCTCACAGGTGTTCAGGGATTGCAAGACCAAGGACCTGAGCATGTGTTTTGGACCCACACATTGTGTAGCAGAAGCCAGTGATGCACTTTTTCTTATTGTTTTTTATTTCTGTCTTTTTGTTTTGCCTTGAAAATCCATTGTTCAGACAGTCCAAAGTGAAATATGAGATAGTGCTGAAAGATGAGACTCCCAGGTCTGAAAGCTCTCAAATAGTTACTGGGGGAAAGTAGAGAACAAGTATGAATAGCTTTGCTTCTAATGACACTATTAGACAAAGGCCGGAAGGATGTCTAGCGGCTGGTGTGCACAAAGGTGAAAGTATAGTGTGCATGACACACACAATGGGAACATAAAAGCATGAACCAAGGTCATCTGGAGATTGTAAAGCAAGAAATGGGACTCCTAAACATTGCAGTGCTAGAGGGAGGGAGAAGGAGGAGGGAGGGGAAGAAAAATGAAATCTAAGTGTCAGAAATGCTAGATTATACTAAGATAAAGAAATGTTTTACTTGGTACCCCTGAAACTTTCATATGGTAGAAGGGTATTGTGATGTGCTAACAGGAAAATAAGTTCCCCAATGTATGTGGCTACAGATATTTTCTTATTCCATCCATGGAGAAGTGTACACATTTAGTGTTCTATGAAGCATTATTTGGGATAGCTAATGTAGTCCAGTATTTTAAGATCTGATTTGCAATGTTTAGAAAGAAATGACTTGTGTATAAATGTTTAATTTATCTAATGATTTTTTTAAAAAAATAAATTACTTGTTTAAGGTCTTCAGTGTGCATTTAAGGAAGGTGTACTGATCTGTGATAATAAGAATGAACCTGGAGGGCATTATGCTAAGGGAAATAAGCCAGACAGAGAAAAACAAATACTACATAGTGTCATTTTTAGGTGGAATCTAAAACAAATAAACAAACAAAAAAGATGACCTCATAGAAACAGAGTAGAATGGTGGTTGCTGGGGTATAACAGTGGTAAAAATGGGGAGGTGTAGGCCAAAGGATACAAACTCTGAGATATGAGTAAATTATGAGGATCTAATGTATAGGATGTGACTATAATTAATAAAATGGTATTGTACACTTGAAATTTGCTGAGAGTAGATCTTAAGCATTCTCACCACACACACAAAAAGAGTCAACTATATGAGGTGCCAAAAGTGTTACTTAACTTCATTGTGGTAATAATTTATATAAGCATGTGTATGTACATGTAATAATGTTATATATTTTAAATATATACAATTTTAATTGCTAATTATCCTTCAATAAATCTCTGGAAAAATAATAAATGAAAGAAGGAGGGTTGAAACCCCAAAAATAAAAAGAAATAAACATTGCAGCGATTGGTGATAGTGAACTAAAACAAACTGGAATGGGACATTTCCAGTCAGGCAACTATCAAGTGTTTTACTCTGGAAATGACAAACTCAGAAGACAGTGAGTGGCTTTATTACTGAGGCAAGATGTAGCAGGCAGTTGGGAGCTACAGTGCAAGATCTGAAGGAATGATATCAATCAGACTTGTAGGAAAACCTATTAACATAGCCCATTATCCAAGTCTATGTTCCAACTACAGAGTCTGAAGAAGTAAAACTGAAAGTTTTTATGTAGGTATCAAAGAAGAAATTGATCACATACCAAAATCTGGACTAGGGGTCAGAAATGAAGCAGGAGATGAGCTCATAGATTTCTGCAAAGCCAACAACTTGTCCATCATAAAGACATGCTTCAAATAACCGAACATACATCACCAGATGGCCAATATAGAAATCAAATAGACTATGTAATTGCAAGCAGGAGTTGAAAAATCTCTATTCTCTCTGCCAAAACAGAACCAAGAGCAGATTGTGGTACTTATCATGAACTGTTAATATCAAACATTACAGTAAAACTGAAGAAGAACACTAAAGAATTGTAGTGCCAAAATATAACGTAACTAGGGCCCATTGCACGAATTCGTGCACCTTGAAAGGAACTGTGGGCCACAAGTCTGCGGTAGGCACACAGGCAAGTCTCGGCTCATCCTCCGTGACCCCGCCTGGCCCCTTCCACCAGGGCCCTCGGTCCCCTGTCTGCCGGCAGCCCAGATCTTGCTGCTGCTCCCACGCACTGATGGTGCTGGCCCCGCTTGCACCAGCTGACGGAGCAGGAGCAATTGGGGTCAGCGCCAGCAGCGGGTGCAAGTGGGGTCGGTGCTGTCAGTGGGTGCAAGCGGTGGCTGCTGCCTCTCAGGAGCAGGGGGAGGTGGAGAAGCCCTCAGGGGCAATCAGGGCCAGCAGCTGCCTCTTGCACCGGCTGATGGCGCTGAGTGATCAGGACCTGCGCTGGGCACCAACAGTGGGTGAGAGCAGTGGCTCCGGCACTAGCTGTGGGTGCAAGCGTGGCCAGCACTGGCAGTGGGTGCAAGAGGGTCAGGCGCCGGCATCAGGTGTAAGAGCTAGGTGGGACCGTGGCACGCAGGAGCAAAGAATCTCCAGTAACCACCAGAGGCACCCCACCTTGATCTGGCGCCCCCGCTCACCTGCTCCACCATCCTGCCATGGCCAACACCGCCATGTTCCACACACATCCCTGGTGGTCAGCGCATGTCATAGTGGCTGATTGGTTGTTTGGTTGTTCCACTGTTCGGTTTATTTGTATATTATCCTTTTATTATATAGGATAGCATTCCTAATGGATTTAAAGTCCATGTAAAAACAGGTTTTCATTGTTAAATTTAACTGACTGATAACCAGAAGAACTATGGGCTGAAACTAGAAATATTGTAAGTGAAGAATGTGAAAAGGCAATGCCAGAAGTAAAAAGAAAGAGAAGTTGAGTTGGATGAAAGAAGAAACACTAAAAATTATTAAAGATAGGCGAGACACCAAAGTAAAATGTGTCAAAAGCAGTTTTTCAATGACTATCATGTACAGATAAATAGAACTATTATGATAATCAATATAAGGTGATGAAGAAAACAAAAAAGGAAAAAGTAAGAGATCTATACCAGAAGGTTAAATAAATAAAAGGAAATTCAAACCTAGACTAGGAATGCTGAACAACTAACAAGGAAGCACATTATTTGACCAGGGGAAAATAAAGGGAAGGTGGAAACAGACTACTGAAAATCTCTACAGAAGAGACAACTTTTGACAGATACCTTTGAAGATGATTCCTAGGAGGAAGGATCTATAATTATAGCAAGTGAAGCGAAAGCTGCCCTGAAATTACTGGCAAAAATAAATCACCAGGGGGAGGTGTGATACCTATAGAATTATTTCAAGCCACATAGAATGAATCTGTTAAATTCCTAACTATAATATTTCAACAAATATGGGGGGGGGAAAACCACAATGCCTACACACTAAAAATGATCAATATATCTCTCAATCTTTGAGAAAGGAGGTGCCAAGGAGTGCTGTAACTATCAGAGCATAGCCCTAATTTCCCAGGCAATTAAAGTGATGCTCAAGATGATGCAAGCATGGCTTCTACCTTACATGAAGCAAGAAATGCTAATGTTCAAGCTGGGTTCAGAAGAGGAAGAGGTACTCAAGATCTAATTTCGAACTGTTATTAGAGTGATCAAAAAAATTTTAGAAGAAGGTTAGTCTATGATTTATAGACTACAGTAAAGCCTTTGACTGTGCAGATCCTGAAAAACTATGGGTTGCACTGAAAGAAGTGGTTGTACTTCAGCCCTTATTCATATTGATGTGTAATCTGTGTTGGGAATAGGAAACCACGGTCAGAGCAGAAAATGGAGAGACAAAGTGGTTTCCTGTAGGCAAAGGTGTCAGACAAGGGTGCATTTATCTCCCTATTAGTTTAATCTGTACACAGAATATATCACATGATATATCCTAGACTCAGAGGAAAGAGGAGTAATAATAGTGGAAAAATATTAATACCTTAATATATGCAGATGACTCCATCTTTCTGGCAGAAAGTAGCAGTGATTTGAAACAACTTCCGATGAAAGTGAAACAACAAAAGGCCAAAGCAGGACTGCATTTGAATATCAAAAAGACAAAAAATTCATGGCTACAAGGAAATAATACAAGTTGAATATAGACAATGAAGATACTGAAATTGCTAAAGATTTTGTTTACCTTGGTTCAGTCATCAATTCAAATGAAGATTGTAGCCAAGAATCAAGAGAAGGCTAAATCTTGTAAGGACAACAATGGAAAAATTAGGAAAGATCACTAAGAGCAAGGATGTGTCATTACAGACCAAGGCCAAGATCATCCACACCCTCATATTCCCAATTACTATGTACAGGTACAAAAGTTGGACAGTAAAGAAGGCTGTTAACAATTGACTCATTTGAAATATGGTGTTGAGGAGAGCTCTACAGAAACCCTGGATATTCAAGTAGGTCCTAGAGAAAATTAAACTTGAAACATTCTTGGAGACAAAAAAAAAAAAAATGACAAAACTGAAACTGTCCTACTTTGGACACATCGTAAGACGGGAAGATTCTTTAGGGAAGGGGAGAATAATGCTGGAAAATGGAAAGCAGCAGGAATAAAGGAATACCAAATATGAGATGGATGGACTCAAAAGAAGCCACAGGTATGAGTCTGCAGGACCTGAGCAGGGCTACTGGGGATAGGACATTGTGGACATTACTCAATCATAAGGTTGCCCAGAGTTGTAGCTGACTCTATGGCACATAACATACAAAGTGTTCATGCTCATTCAAAAGTAGCTACTTTGGGGGGAAAATAAACTGATATGAATAAATAGATACATATATACACACATATACATATGTTTATTTTCCTAGTCATAGAAAAGACATTTGTTGAATTTAATAATCATTATTTTAAAACAATCAATAAAGTAGAAATAGAAAAAGTCATCTATAAAAATACTAACTCAGTATCATGTTTCATAGAAAATATAATCTATCTCACTAAAATTAGTAAATTGACAGAAAGGCCAGACTCACTGCCATTATTTAACATTTATCTTAGAGATATCAACCATTGCAAATCCAGAAAGATATGTGATGTATAAAAATTGAAAAGGCAATAGATATATCATTGTTTATTAACTAAATACCTTAGAACCCTTAAAATCAAGTAGAAAAACTACTGACAGCAAGATAAGACAGTGAGATAATTAAAGTCAAGATTGATATGAAGAAATCAATAGCTTTTGTATTTAAAAGAAGAGAAAAAATATTTGAATAACAATGACAATAAACAATAATAATAATAAATATCAGATAAACTTATCAAGAAATGCATCAAGATTTATTAGACATTTTTAAAACTTTATAAAGAAAACAGAAGAACTGAATGTATGTTCTTTGATAGGTTCTGTTCTTCCTAAGTGTCTTTATAAATGAAACTCTATAGTTTAAGTAGTGTTGCTGTCATTTCTTTAAAAAGTTATTTACACTAATAAAAGAGAAAAATGCAAATTAACCATCACTCCGCTATGCCCACAGCCAATCAGGAGGGAATATGCAAATTAAAATGACAAAGATGGTGGCCACCCAGCTGCTCCAGGCACAGAGTGGCCAGGCAGGATGCCTGCTATGAGAGGGAGGGCAGGGGCGAAGGGATCTACAGGAGCGGCACACCGGCACAGTGAAGACAAAGACGGCAGACTTCAGAGTCTGCAGCAAAGACAAAGATGGAAGACGGCAGATTCCTGCTTGAGTCTGCAGCAAAGGTGGCAGATTCTGGCCAGAGGAAGGCCTGGGTCCCAGGTGCGGGAGGAAAACCAGTGCTGGAAGCCAACGGAAGGAAGGCCTATTGCACGAATCTCTTCTTGCAATGGGCCTCTAATACAGAATAATTCTTTGAAAACTCAGAAAGAAGAGGAAGGGGAAAAGAAGAGAAGAACACGACTAATAATGGAAATCAGCCCTACAAGAAAAATCTATACAAATAAAAGGGTAATATGCAAATTGGTCGGGACGCCCTCACAGTAACAACTGAACAGCAGGCTGCGTGGGGTGACCAGGCCAGCAGGGGGGACAGTTGGGAGCGACCAGGCCAGCAGAGGAGGGCAGTTGGGGGCAACCAGACCAGCAGGGGGGACCGTGAGGAGCAACCAGGCCAGAATAGGGTGGCAGTGAGGATTGATCAGGCAGGCAGGCAAGTGAACAGTTAGGAGCCAGTGATCCCCGGACTGTGACAGGGATGTCCAACTCCTGGTTTAGGCCCGATCCCCAGGATCGGGACTAAACCAGCAATTGGACATCCCCCAAGGGGTCCAGGATTGGAGAGGGTGAAGGCTGGGATGAGGGGAACTGCCCACCCCTCCCCATGCATGAATTTTGTACATCAGACCTCTATTAATATACAATGGATGGATGACTTTGGGTTCCTGATACCACTGCAAGAAAACATGGTTTCTGGATCCCTTCCCCAAAATCAACCTAATTTTTAAAAAAATAAATAAATATGAGAGGGACATGCATAATCCAGGTTATTAAAACAATAAAATAAAGAGAAGTGGGCAAGAATTGCCAAGTCATTAATTTCCCTAGAGTTAAACCAGGGCAAAGTAAAAACCCATCAACACAGACATATATTGACTTGAGCACAAAATATATTTTTTGCTGGTCTGACAAAAAATCTACACTAATAAAAGTGAAACATGCAAATTGACCATACCTCCACTATGCCCACAAGCTGCACCCACCAGCCAATCAGGAGTGAGTATGCAAATTAACTCAACCAAGATGGCTGTGGCCACGGAGCAAGCAGGAGGCTTGGGTTTCCCTGGCAATGGAGGAAGCCAAGCTTCTCACCAGCTCTGGACGGCCCTGGACTCTGCTCAAGCCTACAAAGTTTCAGTTATACAAGATAAATAAATCCCAGATACCAGGGCCTCCACTTGGGTTGCCGGGGGGTGTGGCCAGCCTGCAAACCACCACAGGCCTCTTGCCCAGGCCACCCCACAACTCAAGGGAACCCCCACCCTGATCCAGGATCCCCTTCAGGGCAAACCAGCCAGCCCCCACCCATGAACCAGGCCTCTATTCTATCTAATAAAAGAGTAATATGCAAATTGACCATCACTCCAACACACAAGATGGCTGCCCCTATGTGGTCAAAGATGGATGCCCCCATGTGGACACAAGATGGCCACCACACGATGGCCAGCATGGGAGGGCAGTTGGGAGGGACCAGGCCTTCAGGGGAGGGCAGTTAGGGGTGACCAGGCCTGCAGAGGTGGGAAGTTGGGGGTGACTGGGCCTGTAGGGAAGGGCAGCTTGGGGAACCAAGGCCTACAGGGGAGCACAGTTGAGGGGGACCAGGCCTGCAGGGAAGGGCAGTTAGGGGTGACCAGGCCTGCAGGGGAGGGCCATCAGGCTGGCAGGGAAGCAGTTAGGCATCAATCAGGCTGTCAGGGGAGTGGTTAGGGAGTGATTAGGCTGGCAGGCAGAAGCGGTTAGAAGCAATTAGGAAGGAAGGCAGGCAAGCAGTTGGGAGCCAGCAGTCCTGGATTGTGAGAGGGATGTCCAACTGCCCGTTTAGGCCTGATCCTACCGGGCATCCCTTGAGGGGTCCCCAATTGGAGAGGGTGCAGGCTGGGCTGAGGGACACACACCCGCATGCATGAATTTCATGCACCGGGCCTCTAGTATAGGTATAATTCTGATTCATTTATGTTAGATAGCTATTGTTGTTTTGGCTGTTGTCATTTTTTTCATTTGACAATCTAAGTGAAAAGAGGTCAGTGTCCCTAAGTAGATAGGTATTGCCTATTTAAAAAATTCTTGCGGCACACTGGTTGAAATTCTTTGCACTAAGAATAGGGAAATCATTTCAGTTTCATCTATGCTGCTTCTCTTTCCATTATTCCCAAAGTAGTCTGACAGAGTTGCCAAGAGTGTGAGGTCTCTTTCCATTTTATTCTTTATTATTTTCAATTAAATAGAAAGCATCTTATTTTATAATCACATAGCTAACATATGCGAACCAAGAATTTACGTAACTGGCTCCTCTTCAGCAATATCTGTCTTATGAAGTATTCAGAAGAATCATGACACAGGCCTCTGACCTCAAAGAGCTCAAATTCTAGTAAAAGCAATAAACTTGACATTAAATGTTTAGAAAACAGTGTGAGACTGTATATAAATAAGAGCTTAGTGGTGTGGTAAGATTATAATACAACCCCAGTCTGGACACTGGAAGATTAAAAATGTTTATGGAAGAAAAAAATGACCAGTGTCATTAAAGTCATCAGTTCCAACCATACTCAGCCTTTCAAAACAACCCAAACCCTGGGCTGATTGTACCTCTCTCTTTTGTAGACAAGATACTTGTGGTTCTAGCATATTTTTTATTATTTTTTTTTTTTTATTTTTTACAATACACATTATTTCTGAAAGTATTTAAGATGGTTGTCACAGCATGAATAAGTCTTTGGAAATGTCTTATGGACTCAGCCACTAAGAGACAATGGGCTAACACAGCCACAATAAGGCAATGAGATACCTATTACTTCATATGCATTAGGATGGCTATTACTTAATAAACAAATACAAAGAATGTGGAGAAACTGAAACCCTTCGCATCACTGTTGGGACTGTAAAATTCTGTAGTCACTATAGAAGGTTCTATAGGGATTCTTCAAGAAAATGAAACAAAGCATTACCATATGATCCAGAAATTTTACTCCTGGGTATATACCCAAAAGAAATTAAAGCAGGGACTTGAACAGATAGCTCTACATAAATGTTAACAGCAGCATTATTCATAATAGCCAAAACATGGAAGCCACTTCAGTGTCCATGGACAAATGAATAGATTTAAAAAATGTGATATATGATACAGTGAAATGTAATTCAGCTTTAAAAAGGAGGAAATTCTGACTCATGCTACAACATGAATGAGCCTTGATAACATTAGGCTAAGTGAAATAAGTCAGTCACAAAAGGACAATTACTGTATGATTCAACTTAGATGAAATACCTGTAGTAGTGAAATTCATAGAAACAGACAATTGAATGGTGGTTTCCAGGGCTCGGAGCGGGGAAACAGAGTTCCCATTCTACAGTCACCAGGATCCTATTGTTTTTCTTTCTCCCTCACATCTGCATCTTTATTCACTACTCACTAGTCTATTACCCCATACTAGACCACTTTGATTTTCGGGAAAGAGAGAGTCCTGATATCTCCAGCCAGCTGGAAGGATGTTTTCTCATCTCACATTTTTAAATTCTATTTCCCAAAGGTTAATTCTATCCTTGGTGAATGGATGATCCTGGGAGTTACTGTCACCATGTTCTCCAGCATATCCGAAGTTTCATCACATTTTTATTCTTTGGATTTGATTCTTAGGATCTCAACACTTGTCCAGAGCATTCCTGGATTTTTCTTGTATCCATTGAATTCCTATGACTGTTATTTCTCATGAATTCATGGTGCCTGATGAATTCATAACAACCCTAACTCCCTTCACTTCCAGTTTGCTTTATGTTCTACCTGAAAGGGTAGTGCATTTTGATAGCTTCCCAGGAGTTTGAAATTAAGAGCATCTAGAATTTGAGTAGGTGGGAACCAAATAAAAGAATATCTATCATAGGACAAAAACAGAAAGGATAGAGTTTTATCAAGTTTTCATATGAAATAACTTTTACCCAGAAATGCAAGATGTGTATATGTAAGATCTGGTGAGATTCCTTTTTGTACTATATAACAACCACTAAAATTTTTACCCAGTGGTTCAATACATATGTAAATTCCTGATACAGAAAAGAAATGAAGTGAATTCATCTAAATTGAGGAAATTGGGCCTCCCAACTTCCTACATCATAAAGTCAGATCTATTATTTATTTTTTAAATCTATCTTTATTATTGAAAGTATTACAAATGTCCCTCTTTTTCCCCCACCCTGCATTGACCCCCTATCCTGTACCTTCCCTCCCCCCTCCGGGCCTTAACAATAAGCTTTAATCTAAGCAAGTTCCTCTTAGAATTTACTCAAATAAAAGTGTCAGCATTTGAGAACAGAATGGTTAATACCTGAGCCTTGACACCAAGTCCATCCTTGCAGATTCCTGAGGATGACCACCTGGGGACAGGTGATTGCAAGGGCCCTCAGGTTAGAGATGGTCAACTGTATGGCTGCAGGTGGCCCTCCTTGCCTATTGTTGTGAGGAAGGGATGCTGAGATTCAGCGGGGAAGAAAACAGAGAGAAAGGCAGGAAGGTCTGAAATGAAGGCCACAGAGAGATAATTAACCAGACGGGCAGCTGTGTCTCAGCCAGAAACCCAAAGTGCAGAGGAAACAGAAACTACAAAACAATGCAAAATAATGACTTAAAGAAACTCACGAAAGTTAAATCGAGATCTCAGCATCAACAAAACACAGGGAAAAAAAGAGAAAGAAGATTCTAGTGCTGAATGAGGAAAGAGATGCATATGTGCAGAAAGGCCCCCAAGTTTTCCTCTTAACTGAAACTTCCTTCTGTTCCTCAAATATCACTGGCGTCCTGATCACATGACATTCCTGAAGCAGTAACAGGTCCACACAATGATCACTTCATTTGCTGAAACCACCTGGAAACATAGTATGATAGTCTTTTTCTTTTCTCTTTTTCTAATGCTGACTTCAAATGAAACTAAACTAGAAAAGGAAAATTAAATAAAACATAAAATTCTGAGAGACAAAATTTTCCTTAGGGGGAAATAAATGATAGAAATTTCTCATATAATTAAGCTTTTAAAATACTAAACATATTTTTAAAAACACTAAATATAGCAAGAAACGAATACTGTGTTTAACATCATGACTCTGAAATCACAGCGCCTGGGCCCCAATCCTAGCTCTACCCTGTAGTAGTTGTGTGACCTGTACATTGACTCATCTGTCCTGGCCTTCAGTTTTCCTGTTTATAAAACAGTGATGATAATAATAGTGTTTACATTATAAGAGGATTGTGAGGATAAATTGAGCAAATATATATAAAACACTGAAAACAGCACCTGACTGATAAAAAGAACTATGTAAGTATTTGGTATTAGAAGAATATTTGAAAAAGACAATTAGAACCTTGAAAGAAAGAAAAAAAGAGAGGGGACAGGGAGAGAAAGAGAAAGAGAAAGAGAAAGAGAAAGAGAAAGAGAAAGAGAAAGAGAAAGAGAAAGAGAAAGAAAGAGAAAGAGAGAGAGAAAGAGAAAGAGAAAGAGAGAGAGAGAGAGAGAGGGAGAGAGAGAGAGAGAGGGAGAGGGAGAGGGAGGGGAGAGGGAGAGGGAGAGGGAGAGGGAAAGGGAGAGGGAGAGGGAGAGGGAGAGGGAGAGGGAGAGGGAGGGAGAGAGAAAGAAAGGAAGAAAGGAAGGAAGGAAGGAAGGAAGGAAGGAAGAATGGGTGATCCTTTTCTCAGGTATTCCAGTGATTAATTTTATATATCATAATATTAAGTACACATGAAACAACAAAAAATGTAAAATTACAACAGGAGAATAGAAGAGGAATAGGTAGTTATATGTGTTGTTAATGCCTCATTGTACAGAAAACAAATAGTTATCAACTAAAATTGGTAAACATGAAATATGTGGAGGTAATACTAAGAGGAACAACTACAATATTTAAAAGGCTTGAAAGTGGAACTTAATGGTAAGTAGGTATTACTTGATATTTTAATCAAAAGCATGTGTCACTTTGATAAGCCATATATATGTATATATGCATACATACATATATACAAATTTTAACTGTACTTGAGAAATGCAAGAGTTTACACATGTGGAATTGCACTAAAATTTTGTTTGCTAGATCACAGTGCCTAATTTATATGAATGTTAAAAGCCTAGAAACGTCTGGTTTAAAGTTTCATAAAACAGTATGCCCTAAATTGTTTTTTAAAGCAGCCTCGCTGGAAAATATAATGTAAATGTTGAACACATTTGGCTTGGGTACCAAAGACACAGGATGACCAATTTCCATTGTGATATAGATTACTTAACCACCGCTTCCTACCTGCCATAATGAAAATTAGTGACAAGGTTGAAAATATCCCCTATTACTTTTTTTTTTTTTTATAGGGGAGAGCGCGAACGCAGTCCCCTATTACTTTTAAGAGGCAACATGTCCCTTAACCCTGTAGCCTAGAGACAAAGGGTTACTTCACAGACACGTAGCAGTTCAGAAGTTGCCAACCCCTCAACTCTTTAAATGTCATGCCATTATCTTTAAAATATATTTCGTTGACTTTAGAGAGGAAGGGAGAGGGAGAGAGAGATAGGAACATCAATGATGAAAGAGAATCATTGATTGGCTGCCTCCTGCAGGCCTCTTAATGGGGATCGAGCCCGCAATTCAGGCATGTACCCTTGGCTGAAGTCAAACCTGGGACCCTTCAGTCCGAAGGCCAGCGCTCTATCCATTGAGCCAAACCAGCTAGGGCTCATGCCATTATCTTTAAATAAACACTTCTCTTTCATACAATTAAGTCATTGTGAATGTGCTGCTTAAAAGTGAAGCAAAGCCCAGCAGGCGTGGCTCAGTGGTTGGTCATTGACCTATGAGCCAGGAGGTTACTGTTCGATTCCTGGTCAGGGCACATGACCCGGTTACAGGCTAGATCCCAAGTGTGTGGGCACGCAGGAGGCAGCTGATTAATGATTCTCTCTCATCATTGATGTTTCTGTCTCTTCCTTCCTCTCTGAAGTCAATGAAAATATATATATTTTAAAAGTGAAACAGAATTATCAGTGTGACCTTGAGCATTTTGAATTCTCTGAAGAGCCACCTCACTTGTGAGAGGAGAGGGGGGTTGAATTAGATTTCCAAAAACCCTTTTATATTTCAATTCTATGATTTCTCAAATTCTACTCAATAGGAATATTTTTAAATATATTTTTATTGATTTTAGACAGGAAGGGAGAGGGAGAAAGAAATAGAAATATCAATGATGAGAGAGAATCATTGATCGGCTGCCTCCTGCATGGCCCTCACTGGGGATGGAGCTGGCAACCTGAGGATGTTCCCTGACCGGAAATCGAACTGTGACCTCCTGGTTCATAGGTTGACACTAAACCACTGAGCCATGCTGGCAGGGCAAGGGATATATATATCACTGTTATTTCCAGTGAACATCACACCTTTATTCATCAGGCATTATAGATGATAATGGTGCCAATGTACCCAGACATAATATAGTGGATCTAGTAATTTGTTTTCTTTTGCATTAAAGAGAATATAAATTGACATCATACTATAAAGTGAGATGCTTCTGCATCCTTCCAAATAATCTAGTTAAGTCCTCTAAGATGCACTCAAAGCATTAATGGAAACCATACTTTTTCTTACTTGAACTTTTAGCTCCACTTTTAAGAAACTTAAGAAAATTTGCCTTTTGTGGTGGAAAATGACAAAGTAAAAAGGGAGAGAAGAAGTGAAAACAAAAATAATTGAAGTGTGAAAGGTTGAAAATAATTGTTTTATGACATTAAAAGTCTTTGATACTCATAATTTTCTAACTGTAAGGCTATTATAGTATTGGTTTAGTCAAACTATCCAACTGCACTCAGGAAATACTCTTCTTTGAGACAAAGTCTATATTTTTACATATTCCCTTCTTTATTATATTACTCTATGTATTATCTTATATTGCTAATGATTCCCATGCTAAAATTTGGGAAATGTGACTTTTTAACATTTTGGAGCAGATGTAATTGCTATTTTTAAGCAACATGAAGCAAGACCTTGTTAATTAGAATACTAGCATTTTAGTAAAAATAAAATTACTCAAGTGATTTGAAAAAACAACATTAGAAACACATAATCAAACCTTCAAACAAATCACAGATTGGTGGGGCTGAGCCTACTATTAATATTTTTTAGTAAATTTTAGAAATT